>NC_141043.1:31595000-31952500 GCF_052040795.2 Danio rerio
AACTTTGTTTTGTAATGAATGTTTTACAACATGATTAAACTCACTGAAGCTAAATACTGTCAATGGTGTCTTTTGAAGAGTGGCTTGTAGCTGAATTGCAAAATTAATAATTTTTGAGTAAAAAATCTACTGTTGTCTTCAATATAGATTTTCATTTGACACAATGACATTAGTTAATGGCACTGTTATCTGAATTTAATGTTTTACGCATTTTACGTTAGCCAGTTGTCTTCTGAAATGCTGATGAATGATGAAACTATTGTCTTCAGTTTCTCAATATCAACTTAACTTATTTGAGTTAACACCGGGATTCTATCATTGAATAAAAAACTGCTTGGAGCAGAATTTCAGCATGAAGTTAACACAGTTCTTGAGCTGAATCTGAATCAGCATTTGACTTGAGCAGTAAAAAATACTACAGTGTCACCTTTAGAGGTGCTGTAGCTGAAACAGTTGAATTTCATATATGGTTCATTCATTCATTCATTCATTAATTCATTCATTTTCCTTCGGCTTATTCTCTGACCTATCAGAGGTCGCCGTAGCCGAATGAACCGCCAACTATTCCAGCATGTTTTACACAGTGCGCAACCCAGAATTGGGAAACGCCTAGTGCTTAATTTGTAAATTAAGAGGTCCTGGAACAGATTGGGGTAAAAATCCAGCATTTTACCAAAGGACGAAGAGGTGTCGGGGGTTGAGAGTGTCGCGGACGAAAGTGAAGAGGGTAAAATGAGGTGCCGGATCCGGCTTGTTCCGGCACAAATTAAGCCCTGGAAACACCCATACACTCTCATTCACACACATAAACTAGGGCCAGTTTTGTTTCTAATTCACCTATATCACATGTCTTTGGACTGTGGGTGAAACCGGAGCACCCGGAGGAAACCCACTCCAATGCAGGGAGAACATGCAAACTCCACACAGAAATGCCAACTAGCCCAGCCGGGGCTCTGACCAGTTACCTTCTTACTGTAAGCAACAGTGCTAACCCCTGAGCCACCGTGCTGCCTCTTTTATATTTGATGAGTTTTGCAATATTGATCATCCATCCAAAATTAAAATGATGTTTTTAATGACTCTCCCTCATGTCGGTCCGAACACCTGAGAAGTTTGTTCGTCTTTGGAAAAGCTACAAGAATCTTTGTATGTACATAAAACAAAAATAATGACTTTACTCAACAGTTTCTTCCCCTCAGTGTCAGTATAGGGCATGCATTCATGTGCTCTGTGCCATGACATATACCACAGATACTCACACATGAATTTCTCTGTTGGAAGAGCGTGAGCAGGCATGATCACATGCAATATACTAACATTGAGGAGAAGAAACTGTTGAACAAAGTTGTTTTTGTTTTATGTGTGGAAAAGTATTCTCGTAGCTTGCAAATATTGAATCCACTGAAGGTGTATGGTCTGTTTTGATTATTTGACAAGATGGGAACTTTTAACTTTTAATTTGTTTTTCGAAGACAATTAAAGGTCTCAGGGGTGAGGAACGACATGAGAGTAAGTAATCATTACCAATTTTCACTTTTGGGATGAACTAACACTTCTAGTTGTAAAAGAACAATAGTCTTTACTATATGGATGTAGTAGTAGAATATTCTCAGGAGATACAATGTTTTGTCTTATTGCTACATTCAGAGAAAACAAAGGTATTTTAATTAGTAGAGCTTCTTTATAGGCCAATCAAATTTGTTTCATTATTGACTGATTTTGCAGTATCAAACTGACATGAAGAGATGGTTCACAGTGGACCCGAGTTTGATTCCCACCTCGAGGTCCTATGCTTATCCTTCCCCTCTCTCTGCTCCCCACA
This sequence comes from Danio rerio, assembly GCF_052040795.2. Lineage (NCBI taxonomy): Eukaryota > Metazoa > Chordata > Actinopteri > Cypriniformes > Danionidae > Danio > Danio rerio. Next base: position 31,596,823 of record NC_141043.1, read on the forward strand.
CTTTCCTGTCAATACTCTCTACTATCCTGTCCATTAAAGGTGAAACCCCAATAATTCTAAAAAAAAAATCTTTAGTGTTTAACAGAAAAAAAAAATCAGAAAAAAAGGAACGGGTGAGTAAATGAAGAGAATAACTATCGTCTTCAGTCGAGCTGCTTGATATCTGAACTGAGCTAATTCTATAACTGAACTATACACACAGTTAATAAACTGAAATCAGCATTGATCAATCAGTCTCATCTTCTCTAGAACTGCTTTACAACAGACTTAGACTCTCTCTTGATCAAGTTTGCGTGACTGATTCTTATTTCCCTGTTTCTTCTCATGAAGCTGTTTTAAATCAATCTGTGCGCTATAAAAAGCTGACTTGATGCTCTCTGTTTTGACATCCGAAACGCCATCAAGGCAGCGTGCAAGAAATGCTGTAGAAAGGCAGCTCTCAGAAGCAGAGCATCTGTTGTGGATGAGCTCTGGGGAGAAACAGCAGAGTCTCCACAGCCACCTGTTATCGCCTCGGGCCCTCGGTGTCGCTGGCACATCCTGCACCCGCACAGAATCCCCCCTCTAACACCTGTTTTAAGTACCCGTGCAGTAGCGAAAGCTTTATAACCTACTGCTGCAGCTCCACTGAAGGGGTCAGCCTGCATAGAGACAGACAGACACGCATTAGTTAAACCCATTTGGCGAAGCTGCGGTTGGAATGGAGGGGGATGACAGTAGCAGGACAGAGACGGTCAGACGAGCCTGGAGGACGACAAAGAGGGGGGCCAGGATGCATTAGGCTGATTTAAAGAGCACACAATGACTTAACCGGCCTGTTCGAGCAGAATGGGTACTAATAGGTAAAAAGGTGTCTGTAATTTATTACAATTACAACATGAGATGTGAGGAAGAGGATGATAAAGAGAGGATGGTGAAGGATTAAAGGCATAGTTCACCCAAAAATGAAAATTCTTCATCGTTTACTCTGCCATTATTTGTTTCAAACCTTTATTCATTTATTTTTGTTGTTAAATGCAAAAAAAGATATTTCAAAGAAAGCTGCAAAGCCTCATTCACACTATGAGCGACTCGCAGCGGCAAAGCAACAAGCAACCGTTCATTTTTATGTAGAGTAAACGACTTCCGGCGATCTCCGTGTACATGAGCAACAGCAACCGTTGACGATCAGGTGGACGTGTCAAGTGATGCCACAAAGTTGAAAATCCTTTAACTTTATGCAAATGAAGAGTGACTTTCTTGAGTGACAGCTAATAAGAGCACTATTAGAGCCTATATTATCCTCTCTCAGCTTAGTCAGAGTCTGGTTGTATTCATACTGTATATACCTGCGTTTACAGCAGGTCGACAGGTAGCTACAAAGTCGCTGCTAGTGTGAATGAGGCATAACCCAGCAGTGTCAAACTCTTGCAGCCCTGCTCAGTTTAGTTTCAACCCTGCTTCAATCCACTTGCCTGTAGGTTTCAAACAGTTTCAAACGAGCCTGAAGGACTCAACTAATAGGATCAGGTGTGTTTTATTAAAGTTGGAAGTAAACTGTGCAGAGTTTGACATCCCTGATGTAACCATTGACTTTTATAGTATTTGTTTTTCTTACTGTGGAAGTCAGTGGTTTCAGAATTTCCAACACAATCTCATGGCAATTTGTTACTTTTTGATTTAGTGGCTAATTTGTTTAAATTTGTACAATCTCATTTGTGCAATTCAGTACGATTTGCTTATCCCCAATGGTAGTTGGGTTTAGCTGCGGCAATGGGTGCCATGCCTCCTTTTTTAAATTTTCATACGACTGAATTCATAAGAACAAATTCGTATGAATTAGCCACTAAACTGACTGAACGTAAAATAATTGTTTCCTCGTGAGATCAGGCTGTAATTTCAGCTTTCTTCTAAATATATTTTTTTTTGTGTTCAACAGAAAAAAAAAAACTCATAAAGGTGTGGAACCATTAAAATTAAAATTTTTGGTGAACTCTAATTTTAAAATTAATTTAATATGTTTCTATATTATAGCTTCAATCTGTTGTTATTTTAGTTTGTTGACATAATTTGTCATCAATGAGGCTCATATTTTGTATTTATATTGTAGAGTTTAGATTTATTAACAAAATTCTTTGTGAAATGTGTAAGTATAATCACTGTTTTATACAGTAGAGTTGAAAGTAAGTTAAATTTCTTTTTTTGAAAGTAACTTAAAGCTTCAAATGAAGATTGTATCAATTACGGTATTGTGCCTGTAGATGGCAACAAGTGACGTATTAATAGTTTTGACATTTAAGTCGCTATTTGAGGAGATTTGTTCAAAATGTTGATTTGTCTTTATGGGTGAGTGAATGAAAATTGAACGCAACCCAATATTTCACATTTTACTCACTTTGTATATATAGTATTATATCTGCAAAATGCTGGATTTAATAAATTTGTCATGCTTTTTCATAATCACTTATTATGTATTTAGTTTTTTGCATAACATTGCTTTGTGTTTCTCTGCAGTATTCTCTGCAGGGTTTACTGAATTGATCATAATGTTAATAAATTATTTCCTACCAGAAAATTACCAGTTTTTTTTTTCAATTCAACATCATTTATTCACTTTATTATTTAAACTACGTTTTACATACATTTATTTGTTTTAATTAATTTTTTTTTTTTTGTGCCAGCTATGTATGTATTCAAGTAGGCAAAATTTAATTGTTGTATAGATGACGATTTTTCCTCAGAGTGCACCAAGTACATGAGATCAGGAGAACATGAGAAACTGAGAGGTTGAATTCATTTGTAACCCTATATAAAAAGTCAATTTTCATGTAAAAGCGTTAGTTAAGGAAGAAAGTGATGTCAAGCTTTGAACAATGCTCTTTATTGTTCTTTTTGACACTCGAGTGATTTTCTTTTTCCCTCTTCTTCAAGGCCGTATCTTTATTCATGCAGTGCCAGGCAAAATACTTCTCCAGACTGCAATCAAAGTAATGGGTTCTTGAGAATGAATTGCAATTTTTTTAAAACCGCACATGCACAAAGCTTCACAAAATGAAGCCAATCATGCAATTGAGGCTGTAATGCAGCTGTCTTAAATATGCTGATGAAATTAACTTATGCTGACAGAGGTCACTTTAAATCAGTCAATTCCTTGGATTTAATCACCAAAAAGCTTGACAATAAATTTAAAATAAATCCACAATAGCAACCCAAAATTGAAAAATGCCTCTCCAGCAAGGCATTTATTTTGTTTATAAACCTAACCGCTTGATTTTGACAGCAGAAGTTGCTCAAAACACTGTTAACAAGCCGTGTTATTTGAATGCGTAGGATGTGATGCGACTGTCAACATAAAGCCACAAAGTGAAAAATTGTAAAGGGAAAATGCAGCTGTGCTAAAACAAGTGCGGCGTACTCCCACAATCAGTGAAATGAAGCCGTCTCTTTGTCCGACCAACACTTGCCTCATTCCTCCTAATATATCCTTCTGATAAAAGACACATTATTGAGCATGAGTGAGTGAACTCAGCGTGAAGCTCTGCTTTGTCAGAGTTCCCTCTGTTGTCTTGTTGAGTGCTGTGAGGAGACTGTAGTCTATTGACACAGAGTTCGTAGTAGTCATAAGCTTCCCGTAATAGCAATTTCACTGTTCTTCAAAATCATTTGAATTTTGACTAAACAGTGCATCAACCTTCACATGACGCCTACAGCAAATAATTTTTTGCATAATTAAAGAATACATAATTTTAGTCAAACTCTGCTGTTTGAAAGATTGTTGTTTTGAGATGACCTGGACTGGAACGGGTGTCCATATTGTGGCCGTGGGCTGACAGTCTGCTAGATTAATGACTGTGAGGATCTTCAAAATCTGTTGCTCCCTTCTTATCATAAGTTGTTGTTGTTATTTTTATTTTTATTTATTTTTTTTTTTGTTGAGATTTTTGTTTAGAAAGTGGAAATGGAGTGAGGAAAAAAGAAAGCTTTTGGTTTTGGAATCTCTTGAGATCATATAATGATGTCTGGGTTTTAGGCTCCATCTGTGATGGTATATGACTGGCAAAATCCTGTTTTCCAAGTCTTCTCACCTGGACAAGAAGTTGGTCTGGATAGGTAAACAGTAATCAACGTTTCAAGTGGATTTAAAAAGTTTATCAAAATTGTCCTAAGAAACGAATGGGTGTTGGTAAATAGTTATAGAAAACCTCAGAAAATTGTATGATCCACTGGGCGCCATGGTGGCTCAGTGGTCAGGACTGTCACTTCACAGCAAGAAGGTCAATGATGTAAGTCCCGGCTATATCAGTTGTCATTTCTGTGTGGAGTTTTCTTGTTCTCCCTGTGTTCATGTCTCCCCACAGTCCAAAAACATGGGCTATAGGTGAGTTAGATAAACTAAATTGGCCGTAGTATATGAGTGTGTGTGTGAGAATGAGTGTGTATGGGTGTTTCTCAGTATGAAGTTGCGAATGGAAGTCCTCCACTATGTAAAACATATGCTGGAATAGTTGTTGGTTCATTCCGCTGTGGTGACCTCTGAAATAGAGACTAAGCTGAAGGAAAATGAATGAATAAATGAATGATCCATTTCAATTGTTGACCTCTGTAGTTTGGATCTGGTCCTCACTTGTTCCCATTTTTGGGCTAGATTGGTATAGTCTTTATCTTGGTCTCAGTTTGTCGAGTTTAGGCTACGTCCAGATGGCAACGATTGTGTTTTTTCCTCCTTCAGTGTGCTGAGTATTGACATTCAGGACACAGTTGTAGATTTAAAAATATGTGATGTGGATGACTGTTAATGTGCCTCTGCTGGCTGTCTTATTTATACAGAATTAGCAGGTTTTCTTGTAACTGTGCTAATAAACTTAGCAGTGCGTGCAGCAGAGCTCTGTATTTCGTCATTGTTGTTGCTACCTGTTGTTGTTATGTGTGGGATTTTGGGGTTTTTGCTCATATAGTACTATGACTTCATTACTTTCAAAAAGTGGTGTTTTGCATATATGCATGGCTCTGTGATGAGCAGCGGTTTAAGGGTTTTTCCACTTTATAACCTGTTACCCAAAAGAGAACTGACAATGCCAATGTCACGTGGACAAAGTCCAATGTTGCTCTAAGTCTAGATCGGTCTACTCTGCATTTATGTCTAGAAAGTCTTGATCTGGGTACATGGAACCCTGGTTTGACAAGGATTTGAGTCTAGATCTGCTTATACTGGATGTGGGTCTCAGTGGAATCGGTGTTGTTCTGGATCTTGAGTCTAGATGAGTGTATTGAATCTGGGTCTCAATAAATTCTGTTTTGATCTGCATCAGAATCTAGATGAGTGTAGTCTGAATCTGGGTCTCAGTAGGTTCTGTGTTGATCTGGATCTGCATCTAGATGGGTGTCATCTGGACCTGGGTCCCGTAGCCCCTGTTTTGATCAGGATCTGAGTTTAGATGCTTCTAATGCTCAATTTGTGAATTGCGAGGTACAAGAACAGATTGGGGTAATGGATCCTGCATGTTGCCCGAGAAAGGAGAGGTGTCGTGCACGAAAGTGGAGAGTGGGGGTGGAGGGGTGTCGCGGACAAAGGATGAAAGGGAGGAGCAGGGGGTTGTCACGGATGAAAGTACAGAGGGTTGGGGAGGTGCAGAAGAAAGTGAAAGTAAACAGCAAACGAGTGAGAAGGTCGATTGAGGAGGGGGATCGGTAAAATGAGGTGCCGGATCAGATTTCAGTGGTGTGTTCTGGCACAAATTAAGCCCTGGATGCTTCTACTGGATGTGGGTCTCAATAAGTCGTACTGATCTCAGTCTAGTTGTATCTTGTCTGAATCTAGGTCACACTCTGTTTCATTCAGCATAAGGATCCAGACGGGTCTAGAATGGATCTGGGTCTCACTATGTTATGTTTTGCTCTGGGTCTACTTCAGGTTAGGGTAGTGCTGCATGATGACTTAAGTAAAACATGTCAGTAAAACATGTTCCAGTAAACATCCAGCTCGTGCTTTCAGATGGACCAGCATTTCGTAGCATGAGTTGTAGCAGAACAAAAAGCTACGCAGAACTCCACATCAAAGTTGTTGCATGTGAAAACACCACTTTTAATAACATGTTATCTGATGATTCCATAGTCTTGTGATTATCAGTCACACCAAATGACAATGAAAGCACTTAAACACTATGGGGATTTCCTGGGTTATTTCGTGATGTATTTGGAGCTTCCTCATGAGAGTGCCCTCTGGCTTCCAGGCAAGATTTTCTACAGATCACGTCACTTTTGATGTTTTGGGCAATCGTGCCTTTGCTCAATAGTTTTTGTGTTTTCATTTCAGCTTTAGGTTCCTGTTTGATTTAGATTTGAGTCTGGATGGCTCTAGTATAGATCTGGATTTCTAGTGGTTTGGGTTTAGATAGCACTACTAATTATTTTACAAAGTGACATTCCCATTGACTGGTCTAACATGCACACTGCCATTTATAGTAACTTTTGTGCATTTGTGCTAACGGGGATCGTTTGTACTTCATACTTTCAACTTTTCCATTTGTCGGAACACCATTGTCACGTAAACCTGCCATTAATCTAGTTTTGAATTTAGTTTCGTATTGCTTTTTTTTTTTTCTTTTTGACTCCAGCTCAGATTTCCAGTGCTTTTTCAGTCCTCCAGTGGCGTAACTGTGAGAGTGTTTGTAGGTTTGTGTGACAAGCCTGAGGCTTTTAGTGTTTGTTCTAGCGGAGTCAAAAGCGTTATGTCAGGCATGATATATTCATTACTGCAGGATCAGTGCTCTGGTGAGTGTGATCCCCATGCACTCCGCTAATTTAATCTCACCTACTGTGTCGTCTTATTTCACACTGCACCCGCCAACCACCCAGAAGCACATTAAGACCTGAGGATGGTGGGGCAAGTCAGGACCACGGAAAAACATAACACATTCCTCCTCCAGAGCCAGCACTAGCTCAAATGGTTGATAATCAAGAGATGCGAATCACACATTATATCTGTCCTTTATCTGACAAGGCATTTGAATGAATCAGACATTTAATTGAGGTCTTGATTCTGAAGTTGTGATGTTCTGCTGAAGTGTGAGCTTTGATTAAACTGCCCACTTTTGCTGACAGATAAATCAGCAGCAATCCTGTAATATAGATGCTGCCACACACAATGTGGTTTACCAAAGACAGACGTGTTCCTCGATTAATATCTTTTGTTCGCTGTAAAACAATGTTCCTTTCACTCTATTATAGTCTGTTGGATAATTAGAGAGTAATGGTCGCTTGATTAAGTCACTCACGTCAGGGTTTTGTTGAAACACTTAACACAAGTCATGCGCCATTAAAAAAGCTGTCACAAAAGGATGATCTTATGAGGTTATGCAAAGGTCTGTCACATTTATGAGTTTTTGAGTCTTGACTTTCAAATCGGTTTGATTCCAAGTAGTTCCCATTGGTTCTGACAAATAGTAGACAATGTAAATGTGCTACTTTAACATTTGCTTTGGCAAATATATTACCAACAGTGGTGGAAAGAGTACTAATAATTCATACTTAAGTAAAAGTACCATTACTTGCCTAAAAATGTAGTTCAAGTAGCGTAAAAGTATCTGTTTTAAATATTACTCAAAGTATAAGTAAAAGTAGCCCTTTTAAAAGTATTCAAGTGTAGTGAGTGTTATCAAATTCCCTTTAAGGCAAGTTATTTAATTTGGAGGCCATCTTTTAAACGCCTCTTGGGCAGTATGCTCTGGCATTCTGTCTGAATGGGGAAACATCAAATTCTCCAAAAACTGCTTGCCAAGCTTACCATTGAATTCCATTTCAGGAATCCCCAATAAAATTAAACAACAACTGTGTCTTTAGTTTCACATCCAAATCACAAAAACTCTGCTAAAAAAATTCACGTCAGGTCTGAAACCCTCCCCCGGATTATCGTCAGACTATACCGATCGATGATTAGCTTCTGTACTTGAAGACGTGCTTTATTCACCATGTAGCAATCGATGATTGGCTCCTATACCAGTAGGCGGGGCTTTATTCTTTATATTGACCGTTACACTTTTCCCCATTCAAAAAAATACGAGTGACATGTGTATTTTATAGTCTTTGGTGTTATGCTGTCAAAGGCTAATGCTTTTATATGCAATTTGTGCAGGTGTGCGTAAAGGTAATAGTGCATTTAGTTATTGTTTAAGATTATTTGGTGCTTTTTTAGACTATCTAAACAGTCTCTGGGTCATTGTGTGTAAAGATTTTGGCCATCTCCTTGGACACTTTTAATGCTTTCAAACAGTTTGCTGCATTTATACAGTGCCCATATCTTGAGGTTGTTCAGTATGATGTGATTTACAATACGTTCTATGTGTGATATGATTGGACAGGAATTGCAGTTCTGATTTTTCTACTCAGGCAATCACCATAGTCAAGAATTTTCAATTCCTGAGAAAAATACACAATTACAGCAATTTGAGTATTTGCAGTCTGTTACTTTGCACCACTGACTACCAATTACATGAATTCCCATAGAAATGATGAATGTTTAGTCCCTCATTTATCAGCTTAGTCCCTTATTTATCAGGGGTCGCCACTGCGGAATAAACAGCCAACCATTCAAGCTTATGTTTTACACGGCGGATGCCCTTCCAGCTGCAACCTAGTACTGGGAAACACCCATACACTCACATTCACACACTATGGCCACTTTTGTTTACCCAATTCACCTAAACTGCATGTCTTTGGACTCTTGGGGAAACCGAAGCACCCGGGGAAAACCCACGAGAACACTGTTTGAACATGCAAACTCCACACAGAAACACTAAGTGAATCAGCTATGACTCGAACCAACGACCTTCATGCTGTGAGGGGACTGTGCTAACCACTGAGCCACCGTGCTGTATTTGAGCTTTGAACTGAAAGTAGTATCAGTAATTAAATTTGATACATTACAGAAAGCAAAAATCGCAAAGCACATACTTTCAGAATTCATGAGTAATGCTATTAAGTTTGTTCTACAACAAGGGACACCAATCTCGTTCCTGGAGGTCCGGTGCCCTGCAGGGTTTTAGCTCTAACTTGCCTCAACACACCTGCCTTGGTGTTTCAGTATACAGTACCTAGTAAGACCTTGATTAGCTCGTTCAGGTGTGTTTGATTAGGGTTGGGGCTAAAATCTACTGGACACCGGACCTCCAGGAACAAGTTTGGTGATCCCTGTTCTAGAGGAATGCATGTATTTAGTGTAATTGCAATCTGCACATACTACTTTATATTCTTTTGTTGTTTTCTGGTCTTTTTGAATACTTTTTCAAATTAACTGCTCATCGCATGGGCACCTCCAGATCTCGTCATTTCCTATAGAGTGGAGAACTTTAGCTCTAGAAATTAAAACTCCATTTAAAATGACAGAATTAATTTAAATCCTTTTTTTTTCATTACCTTTGGTTCAATTATTATCAGTTATTAGCAATGCTTTATGAGGTCATAGTTATTTCTCTCATTATAGCCATTGTGTTTGCAGTCTTTTTGTCAGATTGTCATATTGATTGAGTTTGTAATTTTATAATTGACCTACGAGGATTGTTGATTTGATTCATGACTTATTGTGCATTTTTAAATCCCTTTTGGGGAAAATACTTCCAGAAACAGCACTGCTGAAAGAGCGAGTTGCCACTAATGCACTCTATCGAAATGATTGATTTTGCAGACATGTGAACATTTTTGAATCTAAGTGAGTTGCTTGTTGGACGTGCACTTCGGAGTTTCAGTGGATGGAGCACTTAACTTGAGTTTTTTTCAGCTACTGTTTAATGAATCCTGATATTTGGACTTTGACAGTGTTTTTGCATGCTACAGTATTAGAAAGTAGACAATGGATGCAATTCAAAAGCTAAATTAATTCATTAAGGTCAATAAAATAATTTTAACTCCTAGTATTAAGTATTGTTTCATTCAGCAAAGATTTATACATAGGAAATGCTCTTAAATTTGGTATTTCTTATATATCCTTCTCAAAGCAATGAATACAGTATGGTTTAATTACTGGAAACATGATCACAGCTTTGCTTGTTCTGCAGCTGAGCAGTATGTGTGTGTGTCGATCTGTGTGTCATTTTCTTTCTTTTTTTTTCTCTCAGGTATTTCAGCTTTCACTTTCCCATCCTTGCATGTCTTTTCAGGCAGGTTGCGTTTTCCCTGACAGGAGATAACTGGAGCTGAATGTAAAACCAGCAATGGCTGTGTTTATGATGTTGATGTGCTCCTGCAGTGCGCCACTGCAACATCGTCTGAGCTATATCTTGACGCACACTTTAGGGAGAAAAAAAGGGGAGCTGATAAACAACAACAAACTTGAGAGATGTTATTCCACATGCACACATTTGGAGTGAGCAAGCAAGATGAAAGGGCATGAAAAAGTGGAGAGGAAAAGAAGAGAGAGAGAGTTATGTATAACTGAAGTGCTAACAGTGGCAAATTGAGGCTATGCTGAAAAATGAGAGAGAGAGAGCTGGGGCAACAAAGAAAATGAGAGATGGAGAAAAAAGATACAGGGTTATAAACAATGCTAACAAGCTTAATGAGGTAATTATGCATTTGGACAATAGGATGACCTGAGGGGTGAGGGACTGGGTGGGGCTCTGGGACAAGTGCGGGACGGAGATGTGCATCAAGAATGAGAGAGAGCGGCAAGAGGGGACAGAAAATGATCTTTGAAGAGAGCCAGGGGAACAGAGCTGGGAGGAGGTTCACAGGGAATGAGAGAATAGGTGGAGAGATGGTGGGGGTGAATGTTTGCGTTTGGCAAGGACAGATAGAAAGCTAGATATTTGATTAGATTTTTTTTTTATTTAAGATCGATGTTTGATCTCACAAAAGATACCTTAAAGACCCTTGTTGGCAGGGTGTTCCTATGCAGTACTATATGACTTTTTGGAGATGTTCTGGGTGTTTGCTAGTGTATTGATTATGCATTCTTAGATTTTTAAGTTGCTGCTCTGAAAAAAAAAAGGTAATCTTTTTTAGATTACTATGATTTTGGTCTAGTTTCTAGTCCAAGTACCGCAATTTTCTTTTAAATAAAGCAAGAAACATTTTCTAGACAAGAAAAAAATTGTCTTGTTTAAAGAAATAAGAAGTCAAAATAAAGTGAGTTTACAAGCAAAATAATCTAGTAAACCTAATAAACTAATCTTGTTTTTTCTTTTGACAACTATTTTGCTTACCCCATTTTCAGATTAAATAGCTTGTTTGAAGGAAAAACTCACTTCATCTTGAGATACTATTTCTTAAACCAAGAGAATACTCTTGATTGTCTAGAAAATGCTTTTTATTTTAATCATTTTTTCGATATTTGGACTAAAAACAAGGCAGAAAATCTATGGAAGAAAAGCATTTTTGTAGTGTGGATTATTAAATGGTTTATACCCACATAGCAATATTTCTCTGGCCCACACAATCAGCTTTTGCTGTGCCCACTTACCGCAGTGAATTATGGTACATGACTGAACCAAGTCTGGCTTCCAGACAAGGGCCAAGTCAATAACCTCAGCCAAGTCAATAACCCATAACTGGGCCTGAACTGGGACAGATACTGTATGTTGATGTGTCTTGACTGTAATGCAATTTCTACACCTAAAAAACATTGCACTTTAGGCATGCTATGGGCATGTTTTTTCCTGAATTAACCTGATTGGTGGAATTTTTGTTTTTACTTTTCTTAAAAAATATTATTTAAATGTATTTTTAATGTGTGTTCAAATATGCCAAACTCATGTGGCCCACATATCAATTTTTTAAATTTGGCTAAATGCTACATTTGATTTTGGCCCAAGTCTTGTGTGCTGCCTTAAAGATGGTGCCACCGCTGCCAAACCCGGTTCTTGTTTGGCCCACATGCTTTATGCCAGTGCCGAATATATGCCTGCTGTACCAGCTTTATGCCAAATGCGAGCCAGAATTCATTGCTACATGAGCAAGGTGTACTTGTTGGTTGCTAGACCATGAGCTAATGAGTTAAATCAGGTGTGTTTACAAGTCACACTGTTTTTTTCATTTCTACATCTAATCAGCCTTTCTCCATGTCCGGTGGGCCCACACTTAGCTTAGCCAAAGACTGTAGAATACACAAGGCATGTCACTCTTATAGTTTTGAATGGGGGCAAGTGTAACGGTCAATATGGCAAATGAAGCCCATTGTTATGAACTGACGTTTCTCTGAGAGAGAAGCTTGGACCAGACATGTGCTTTGACGACAGTTTGGTGGTCAACAAACACACTGGAAACTCATCCAATACTTTCCTTTAGAGACATAAAAAAATATATCCACATAAATCCTGTGCCTTTTAATGAACTAACTATGCTTGAAAACAGAAGTTTTTTGGGTTTATAATTTGTATGAAATAAATGCGAGGTACAGTCCGTCCTGTCAAATGCGCATCGCATGACTGCAGCAACTACTCAAACGCCCAACAAGCTTCTAAACAAAGAGTCGCTGTTATTTCTGGAGGAGATTCGCCATCATGACCAAGTTGTGAATTACTTCAGAAGACCAGTGTGATCTGACGAAGCATTATCCAGAGGATAATAATGTGTAGGACGGCCATAAATGAGGTTGGTGTCATGATCTCATTCCTTTCGAGTGTGCATGCCCATTAGCTTGGGAAACCTGAAAAATGCTGATTGTGTTTGATTCAAACGTTTAGAAATAAAACTTCTAAGACCATTTTAATCTTATTGGTGATTCCAATTATGTACATTATGTACACATATAACGTAATTGTGAAAAAGTAAAAAGCTTGGCAGAAAATTTTGGAGAATTTTATGTTTCTCTGTTCAGTCAAAAGCTTAGTGCAGATCATTGAATTGGATTAGACCATTAGCATCTCACTCAAAATTGACCAAAGAGTTTCAATAATTCTCCAATTTAAAGCTTGACTTCTGTAACTACACTTTGTGCTTGGCACACTGTGGTAAGATCTAAGTAAAAAGAGAAGTTGCTATTTTCTAGGTTATGTCTAAGAACTATACTCTCATTCTGGCATAATAATCAAGAAACGTTGCTGCTGTACCATGGCTGCTGCAGGTGCACTGATATCACACAACACCTGAATTAAGTCCCCAGCTAGTCAACTACGTAACATCGCTGCGTAATATCAGGGTGCCTACTGCAACCATGGTAAGGCAACAAAGTTCCTTGATTATTATGCCAGAAATAGAAAATAGCAACATTTAATTTTCTGTTGGTCATAGGATGTAACTGCAAAAGACTAGAGTCACACTTTAAAAAGGATAAACTTTCGAAACCCTTTTTTTGCATTGCTTTTGAGTGAGATGCTCAGCCACTCTTCTAAGGTACTGCAGTGGGAATGTTTGAGTCAGCCCTGCAGTTGCTACGGGGTTGCTTGGTATGCTGCTACATGGTTTCTCTGTCAGAGCTGTTCTAGTTAGCTGTTAGGTGGTTTATATGGCGTTGCAATATGGATGGTGGTTGCAAGGCATTTGTAGGCTGCTGTGTGGATGTTAAAGTGTTTAAAATTCCTGTTGTTCCACTGATATGCAGTTGCTAAGGAGTGGTGAGTGGTTACTAGGGCTTCTTGAGTGGTTTCAAGGGCGTTGATGTGGAGTTGGTAAGCAGTTTTAGGTTGCCATCTGGTTGCTAGAATGTTTTTGAATGGTTCTATTTAGACTATTCTGTGTAGGTACTGGGTGACTATTAAAATGCAAATTCTTATTCATGTTTATTCTTTCCACACTCAAAAAAATTGTTAATAGGTTGTTTTCACAGATTGAGGGCAGGATGTGATTCTTCTACAAAGGAATCGCTATCAGAACAAAATGTTTCTGTTTTATGTTGTTATAACTGTTTAAATTGGCCAAAATAAGAAATGCCAAACAGCTTTTATAGACTTCCCAATGTTTAGGTTAATTAAGGGGAGAATGTTCAAGAGACTGACTGAAAAACAGAAGAAAAGGCGGCATGTAATAAACATTCATTCAGTACATCCACATGTACAAACTTTTTTTTTTTTACGTGATAGTTTGTTTAACAGCCCCAATAAAGATTATATAAAGGCCCAGCTATGTGTTTAAATATGTTAACATGTTATATAAAAATCAGATACAAACACCAACACATATACCAAAACCTAGGAGAATATAAATAACGTACTACCCTGCCATGTAATCGCAGTAAAGAAATCTCCATTTTGCTTTGAAATAATCCAAGTCTCTGCGTTTTGGTGGAATAAACACCCGTAACGTAAACATCAATATGCGCAGCAGCAGTGAATGTGTGTTGAGGGTAAGTTCATCGACGAAACTAAAAAAAGAAATGCTACATTGTGATAAAACTAGACCGTTATTATTGTGGAGCACTTTACCCCCCTTACACATAGTTTACTTAATAATGTAGACTATGTGTCCACGCTTTTGTAAGCTTTCATCTGTTATTTCATGATATCTGGAAGATATCCGCATGGGGAGAACTATAGTAATTTATAATAAACAGGTTTTTGCCCCCATAGGAAAGTGTATAATGTGTATAACTCTTTGTTAATGAATGCTATATCGTTCCACAGCAACAATATAATAACTACAACATTTTAATTTAAGTAATTATCTGTATGCTTCTATACATTAAAGTATTTATTTTTTCATGTAATTTAATAGCTTATACTGTATCTACTGCCTCAAAGACAGACAAATATATTTCAGTTAAGTAGAAAACTCTTTCTGATATAAGGATCATGCCCAACATATGTGATTATTTACGTCTCCTTTGAAATATGGTATAAATCGCAAAAATATGGACTATGTCTCCCATTCAGTTTTTACTCCCTGCCTTCAATCTGAATTTCGAGGATCACCAAAACTACATGATTGAAAAGAATTTATAGTTAACTTAATTGATTTGTGTTTGGGACAACCGTTTGGAACCCTGCATTTTTACAGTATATTACAAATATATAACTTATTTAAGCAAGATAACAAGCATGGTGTTGTTTTCTGAAAATTGAGTTTATATTGAAAACATTGTACCTGCCAATGAGGTAAAAAAAAAATTATAAGCATAAATGTAAGGTAGTTTTTAGGTTTAAATGTACTGGAAAACAAGATGAAAAATACTATGCAAAGATAAAATAAATCGATGTGCTTTAGCATCCTCGTTTAGTGTATGTGGTGTTTTTTTTTCTTCAACAATTCATGCCAACCGTTTTATCATCCATCACACAGAAATAGCTCAGCTCTTTTCAATAAGCCACGCAATTTGAAGGATCATTCATATCTCTTCTACAAACAGCACAGAACTTGTTATGTGGCAATCTGAATAACTTTAGGGGTAATGGGTTGTTCAAATCTCCAACCACAAGTATGAAAAATAATAACAGTGATGTTTCCCTTACCAAACGTCACTAAAAGTGTGCAAAGAGGAGAGTGTGTGCATATAGTATTGTGTGCATATAGTATATATAGAAAGGAAGAGCGAGAGCGAGATGATGCCCGTAGCCATTAAAATGTCACAGCTGACAGTGATAAACTATGACAAAGTGCATACAGACACACTCACACATATGAACTCAAATGCCTGTGACGCACACACAGACACTCACAGGATGTCACTAGCACAATCGCCCCCTGCAGAAGATTAACGCCCTGCATATCTCATCAGCCTCCAACACTAATTAGCAAATGTCCTTTTGCTGGTACAAAAGAAAAAAATATTTAAATCATGCGGGTTCATTTCCTTCCTCTTAAAGGGGACGTATTATTAAAATGTAAGGGTTTAATTACTATAATCAGGTCTCTGATGTATTAACCAGCCCAGGAGAAAACGACAACCAAGTCACTGTTTGTTGCATGTACAAAATAAACCAGATTTGCTCCTCTTATGATGTATGAAGGGGGATACATTATATATTACTATTCCTCAAAGGGGACCAATAATGAAAATCATCTTTTGAAAGCTGTTTAAACAGAACTGTGTGTAGGTATAGTGTGTCCACTGTCATATTGGGGTGATAAAAAGACAATAAGTCTTTTTTGTAAAATTTCCTGACATTAAAATTTGATGCAAATCCCTTCTATTTTGGGGCCCACTGCTACATGGTGTAGGAGTGCCGTTTCCCTGCCCACCCATTTAATTGACAGCCGTGTATTAACATGTGTCTGTAGTAACGCGTATAATCATATCCACAAGACAAGACCTATGCAAAGCAACCGGGATTAAAAGATCTGTACAGCTTGCTGTGATCATCAATCATCATCAAATGTGATCAAGAATGAGTTTTACAAGTTTAAAACGTTTTTAAAACAGTGCATGTTTTTAATGAATTACAGCGATTTTACCGTCTTTACTTCATCACCACAGCCACATGTCAGTACAATTATTAAAGAAGACGCTTCAATCCCGGTTTGTGAATGTTAAATCAGGTCTATTTTGTACATTTACTTAATGGATATCCATACAGCAGTGGATATTAACGTGTATCCTGTCACATTTGCCATGCAAAAACAGTGCGATGTTAAATGCGTGTGTGTGTGTGTGTGTGTGCGTGTGCGTGTGCGTGTGCGTGAACTATTTAATGACATTGTGTGTGACAGTGACTCATCTTTGCAGGAAGTCTTGATTTAACTCCCCAACAAATACGTTAAATAATCATTAGGAAAGTTCTTACTGTAGTATTTTTCACAAACGTTACATGAGATCTGCTTCCTTCATGTCTGTCACTGTGCTGTTTATCTGACGCAGCTGGGGACTGAGGCACACTCTGCCAGGCACATGGGAATGATTGGCTTGGAGAACTAGCAATAAAGACACAGTCACCAAACAGCAACATTGTGTTCAGAGCAGAAAAACCGATATTCTGAAAGGTATAATAAATAATCTGATGAGTATTTTGAGCTGAAACTTTACAGATAAATTCCGGACACTGGGCTTGAATCCTGTAAAATAGGTGCCCTTTAATCTCTGAATTCAGTAGGAGGACTTTTTTGCGTTTTCAGAAAAGAAAATTGTTCTAACACCATGTCCTAACTACACACAATGTGACACTGTGACTAAAGTTTTTGTCTGAACCATCCACAACAGCAATTCTAGAAATGTCTATTTCTGCAACATCATGGCTGAACAACAGCATAAACTACTGTGACAATACTGATGTCAGGTTCTGATTATGTGCTTTATTGAGTGTAAATGCTACCAGTGTGAGTTTTCATGTCACTTTAGGTGACATTTGTTGCCATACTGCAAGCAGCAGCAAATAAACTGTTTACCTCAGATCGTAAAAATAAATTAACTTACAAATATATAGTTTGTAAATGAATGTTAGAACCGTGATTCAAACTCCAATTAATATATGAACTGAAAACCAACAAACCAAGTGCAATGAATTATTCTGCACTACCGAATGGCTCTGGTATATAAACATTTCTGTCATGTCACGTCTGGTGTGGACATTCAAACTGTTTGTTACTTTAGGCCCAATCCCAATTCTACCCCTTAGCCCTTGCCCTTACCAAATTCTTGTCCCAGCTCACTTTAGCTTGAATGCGTAGGAATAATGGGAAGGGATAGGTACCCCTTGAAACAGAGATTTTTCAGGACCACACTCTAAAGCAAGGGGTAATAAAATACTTCCCTGTACAGCAGCAAAATGGCTGCACACGCAAGTAAGGAGATGCACAAATTTCTGTTTTTTTTTTTGTCATTATTATGAATTTTTACGTCAAACAAGCATATGATTTAATACATTCATAACAACGTTCATGTTTCACAATCATGCTATTTAAAAAACTAAAATAAAATTAAAATAACTAATGTTGACAAATGGCTGAAATCAAAGGCAAATCAGTGCTTGTGCACGTGAGTGACAATCACACAGTATAAACTATCAAAGATGCGATCTGAGAGAATCGCCGATGTGTTGCCGATGCCTGTGAGATATTTGGCATGCTAAACATCTGGAGCTTTCGGCGATTCAAATCATGCCATGTCAAATGAGTTTTGACTGAAAATAACATCGGCGATCACCTACAGCCAATGAGAGAGCTGCATCCACTTGTGTGTGTACCTGCAGGCCTGCGGGAGGTTGAGGGAAAAGTTAAAAGCGCTCATTTCAGTTTATTTGGACCCAAGAAATGGAGGGAAAACTAGTGGAGGTTTGACTGGAGCACCCGTGTCTGTTTGACGTTTCATAAAGAAAGTTAAAAAAGAAAGATGAGGAGAAATTGCTCATTCCCTTCAAACCCAGGTGAGCAAACCCCATTAAAGGTCACTGGAATACCCTGCAGAAAAGTCTAGTGGCTGGAAATGAGCTTTTTACAGTGTCTGGTGTAATGTTAATGTAATTTTTCATGTGTTTACATGGATTAATATGGAAATGGTGTAAATGTACAGTACAGTTACAATCTTATTGCCACATTATATCATTATGATCATGATATTATTGCCTTCAGGGATTTCCTGAAGATAAATAACAAAAAATAACACAACTGGAATAACTACAGCAGTCACGATCGTCAATCTCATATGAAGCAAGAGATCGCGATGTCATATCATGATGTGTACAGGTGTTGTAGTGATGTACTATTTTTTAGGGGTAAATTTTGAAGCTCTTCCCTTTCACACTGGTTTAAAGGATCAAGGGGAAAGGGTAGGTGTACAAAAATAGAAATAGGATTGAGCCTTAATCTTGCCATGTCACATGTTGTTTGAACATAATGTAATAATTAAATATATATTTGTAAAGGTCACCATATGGTAACAGTGCAGTAATACTCGTCAATGAGTAACCAAGTTTACTCCACAGCAACTACATGTATATACTATACATTATAAACGACATGGTGCTCTTTAGAAGTTGTAACCTCTTCCTCTTCATCATTGTCAGACTCTTAGACAGACAATTGACTCTCATTGTCAGAGCTTTTAATCCAGAGCTGGCAATTCCTAATAAAAAAGTAATTCCTGGCTATTCAAGCATCAGGCTGCATACAAAACTAACAGATTTTTCAATCTTATAAGCTTTTTAAAATGATTGCTCCTAGTGTGTGGTGTACCACGACGTAACAAAGACATTATAACACACATAAAAACACCTGAATGCAAAACAAAAATTCTTGAGACTTGAGTTTAAACAAATAAAAACTTGGGCTGTTGCCACAAATCAACAAGGGGATTCCTGGTCTCTGCTGTCCAAATCCATTTCACGTTGTGCTGCATCATGACCATGTTTATTCTTCTGGCAGCATGCTTGATTGCAAATTGTTTAGTTTCACCTGATTACTTCAAGCTCATATACACATTTGTCCTCAGGGTTCCCCCTATAATGCAGGATATCTGAACATGTTCAATATTTCTGGTTCACATTCAGATCACCTCTGATATTCTTCCGAGCAGATTAAGTCACTATTAACACATTTCACACAAGGAAAATCTGATAAGATGATCTTCAGAACCATCAAGACAATTATAGGATTGTGGAAATGGTAGAAATCGGCTTGGAATGAGCCTGATTATCTTGTGTTGTGTGCCTAGAGTATTAGAGTAAAGTGTAAAGGCTCCGCCCTTTTCTCGAAAGCAGCAGCTCATTTGCATTGAAAGGGATATGCACTATATCTTCATGTCTTTGCACACGAGCTATAATAAGTAATCTGTGGAGTCTTTTCAAACTTTACATATGCATTCTGGGGCACACCAGAGATTTATTAGATATTTTAAATAAAAAAGGGGTGTAATATGCCCCCTTTAGGGCTAATGGAGTATTCCATCCACTGCGTCTGTTGTCGCAAGCATTCATTCTTCCAGTATTTGGTCTTACACTCTGTCGGTTTTCTTTCCCCTGCAGTGAAGCCACTGTCAGGCCACCTGTCTGGTTTATTTTTATAAGGATTAGACATGCATTTCAGAGGCCCTCTTGTGTAAAAGGAGCTACAATGAAGTGTAAATTTGTGTGACAAGTAAGCTGCCATTGCTTTCATACGCTCTGTTAAGAGCTGTGGAACGATTCCCGCTATCTGTGTCGCTCTAGCCAGAGAGAGGATTGCTCTGTAATATACACCATCATGCTAGTAACTCAATCTCCGCTAATGTGAGCCGATAATGTCTCTGATAATAACGTGGGCATGGAAGGCTGGTAAACTCATTTTGAAGAATGAAGGTTGACACTGGGTCGGATATGCTGAGCAGTCCTGAGTCGTCCACCTTGGACAGAATGGATTAGGGAGAGCTTCATGGAATCTTAATTGCATTTGGGAGAAGATGGTGCTGGGGTTTTCTTGCTCTGTCTTTTCTCTAGCAGTCCTATTCTATTACCCGTTTGTGCGTGTGTGTGTGTGTGTGCGTGCATGCGTGTGTGTGTTTGTGTGTGTGTGTGTGTGTGTGTGACAGACGGATACCCTAATGAGCAGCCATGGCTTATTATTTTTTTTGTGTACTCTATACTAGAGATTCTCAAAATAGTTTTCTAATTGGACATCATTTATTTTACTAAGCATTTATATTATTTATTTTTATGTAAGCATTTTAAGATACATATTCATAATCACATATTACAGTCATATTTAGTTTTAAAAAAAGATTTACTCTATGGAAATCTGAAGGAAAATACTCCATGCTATGGAATGTTGTTATTCTATGTCATTAATTTTCATTTCGGTTAGGCCCTTTATTAATCTGGGGTCGCCACAGCAGAATGAACTGCCAACTTATCCAGCATATGTTTTTACGCAGCGGATGCCCTTCCAGCTGCAACCCATCATTGGGAAACATCCAAATGCACTCATTCACACACATACACTACAGAAAATTTAGCCTATCCAATTCACCTGTACCGCATGTCTTTGGACTGTGGGGGAAACCGGAGCACCCAGAGAAAACCCACGCAAACGCAGGGAGAACATGCAAACTCCACACAAAAACCCCAATTGACCCAGCCGAGGCTCGAACCAACGACCTTCTTGCTGTGAGGTTACAGCACTACCTACTGCGCCACTGCGTTGCCTATATTATATTATATTATATTATATTATATTATATTATATTATATTATATTATATTATATTATATTATATTATATAGTATAGTATAGTATAGTATATTATATTATTGACAGCACTAGTAATTCACTAGCCAACTGAATTAAATTATGAAATCAATAGTTATTGACTTGTAAATAAAAATCTGAAAAATGATCCTTTTGTTCATGACTCTGAAATGAAACCAGCAGAGAGACATCTGTGTATTAGTCTGGCATCAGCTCTGTGTAGTCAAACACCGTTTCTGTGGCTGTTCAGCGATTCTGCAACTGCTGGTAAAGGCCAGTGCAGATCCCCATGTGCTCTCTCTCTCTCTTTCTCTCTCTCTCTCCATCTCTCTCTTTTTCTCCCTCTCCATCTCTCTCTTTCTCTCCATTTCCCCTTGTGTGTGATGCTGAGACTCAGCCAGGAATCAGGGCCAACTACTGCTGTCATCTCTTATCAGCGTGGAGAGACGAGAGAGAGAGAGAGTGAGTGAGTGAGTCCCGGTTACAGCTGAGTCCCCTTCTGCAGTACACAGGCAGACACACAAAAAAACAGAGGAGAAACGGACAGACTGGCCCCAGATTACAGATGTGATTGGAGGGAAAAGCCAAAGATATTAGAAAAATGCAGCATTTCCCTGACTTGAGCTGCATGTCAGTGTGTATCAGCGTATGTCTGTCTGTGCGTGCTTGTGTCTGTCTGTCTATCTGTCAGTCTGTGTGTGTGTAGTTGCTTGCTAGGGCAGCATTAGGCACCATTACAAATTTGCACAAATCTTCTATATTTGTAAAGTGTCATTTCTAAAATCTAAAAGTCTAAGCCGAAAAGAAAATGAATGAAAAAAAGTATGAATGAAAATCTTAAATCGAATTAAAATCTATTGCAAAATGCCATGTGATCTATTGTGTAATGTGATGTCATTTCAGATTATGGGGCATTATGCTCTATATGGATGTTTAACGAAGGTTTATTAATTTTAGCAAGACTTCTGCAAAATACTAGCTAATTGCTAAACTTGATGAAAGAGCATATAGCCTTCATCCTGGACAATGTACAAGAGTCATTAGGCTACTGTTTTGATGGCATTTAAATGAAACCATATCCTACAATCCTGATGACTATTATGTTTCTCTCATTTTCATCCACTTATCCGGGTCCAGGCAGCAGTCTTAGGAGAGAACTCCAGACTTCCCTCACCCCAGACACTTCCTCCAGCTCCTCCGGGGGGATCCCGAGGCGTTCCCAGGCCAGCTGAGAGACATAGTTCCTCCAGGGTGTCCTCAGTCTTCCCCGGGGCCTCCTCCTGGTGGAACATGCCTGGAACACCCCCCTAGGTAGGCATCCTGGAGGCATCTGAAACAAATACCCGAGCCACCTCAGCTGACTTCTCTCGATGTGGAGGAGCAGCGGCTCTACTCTGAGCTCCTCCCGGGTGTCAGAGCTCCTCACCCTGTCTATAAGGGTGTGCCCTGCCACACTGCAAAGGAAACTCATTTCGGCCGCTTGTATCTGAGATCTTGTCCTTTCGGTCATGACCCAAATCTTATGACCATAGGTCAGAGTAGGAATGTAGATTGACTGGTAATCGAGAGCTTTGCCTTTCGGCTCAGCTCCTTCTTTACTACAGCGGACCGGTACATCGACAGCGTTACTGCTGCCGCTGCACCAATCCGCCTGTCAGTCTCACGTTCTATCCTTACCTCACTCGTGAACAAAACCCCAAGATACTCCTCCACCTGGGTTAAGGACTTTCCTCCACCCTGGAGATGACAAGCCACCTTTTGTGGTGCAGCCAGGGCCCCACCCTGGAGCCAGGCCTGGGGTTGGGGCTTGTATGCGAGCACTTTGTAGCTTGGTTTTTTCCCACAGAACCCTGCCGGGCTAAGCCCGAAGGAGTGATGTGGGACCATCCTCCTGCTGGCCCACCACCTACAGGGGGAGTCGTAAGGGGCCGGGGCATTGTGGAACGGGTGGTCATTGAATGTTAGGACTTTGGCAACCCCGATCGTCGGGCACGTTTCTCACGTTAAACTGTTTTTTAAGATACAATTCTTACTAGTAATAAACCATTAGCTATAACTTGTGCCTCAATAAAGTCTTAATTTGCTGCTTATTAACAGTAATTAGCAGTGTACGTATTATACATTGACGATCGGGGGGTCAACTTTTTCGGTAATGTTAGTTTGTGTAATACATGCTTCAAATGTATGTATTTATTTAAATTAGGGTAAAATGAAGGAGGAGGCATTGAAGATGAATCCAAAGAATATTAATGAACTCTGGCAGTTCTGTAAGAATGCTTTCTTTGCCATTCCAGATGACGTTAGTTATTTGAGTCATTGCAGGGATGTATGGATGAAGTCGTCTAAGCTCATGGGAGTCATACACAATATTAATTCTTTTTCCACTGCACCATGACTTTATATTCTATACTGGACATTATTTCGGTTAAGTGACAAGACTTTTGTCTTATCAAATTAGGACCTTACTGTCCTATTGAAAAAATTAAAAATCAAGCCATGATCATATTTTATTTTGGTAAAATAAGTGTAACCTAGATGCCTTCTGATACCAAATGTTCAACTAGAAGTCAAGCTGTTATTTGTTGTTCCTAAAACTAGGATAGGCGACAAGACTTTTGTCAGGTAGTGTACATGTGCTTGCTATTAGGTTGGGGTTAAAATGTGGGTTTGCTTTAGCTACATATAATTATGCATAATTCATTGTAATTACTATAGTAGGTGTAACTACGTCACCTTAAATTAAAGTGGTACCCTTAAAATAACTAAATCTGGCAGCGTGGTGAAGCAGAATCAGTGACATGACTTTATTCATCAGCATTTTAAATCTCTTTTCATTCACAGTACTTTGAATTGTGTTTTTCAGCATGAAAAAATGCCAGAGTTCTGGCTTGTTGTGACCTTCTAGCTGGCCACTAACCTGATAGTGACATACTGCTTTTTATAGAATAAGTGCAGATGCAGTGCTGCGCTGTGTCACATTACTAGAGCCCAGTCGGAGAGTAATATCATGACCGCATTTGTTGCGTTTGATCCTAAACATAGTGGAGCGTCGCGTGGCACACCCCGACTTCAACAACTCTGAGGAAAAGCTGGTTGTGGGAGATAACATGAGGCCTTTGAAGGGCCCGAATCAGTGTGTGCTGAAGGGACACGACTGCTGAGTCTGAAATCAACTTCCACACTACTTTCTGTTGGCTATAATTAGATTTGCCGCCAGGGAAAAGTGCTGTCCTATGGATACATATTTGCCTGAAAGAGGCAGTAAAAAAAAGGCTGGCATCCATTTCTATGGCTTTTGGGCACCTGTTGAGAAAAACAGCAGATTATGTTACTGTATGCTCTATGTTGTGTAATTTTATATTATATTATGTTATGCTTTGCGTTATGTCATACTTTATTCATACATTTATATTAATATGATATGTTTTTTGTAATTCTTTTTGTTTATTTAAAAGTGGTAGCATAACAAAGCAAGAATGACTGTACATATATTTAAAGTGAAATAAATACTATATTTAAAAGAATCACGACATACAGTTAACCAACAGCAGCAGGTAAATTACATACAACTTCCATTAAGAGGAATTATTTTAAAGCTTGAGGCTATATTACTCAGTAAGTCACACTATGGGGCGGCATGGTGGTTTGTTTAGCACTGTCACCTCACAGTAATAAGGTCACTAGTTCAAGTCCCGACTGGAACAGGTGGAATTTCTGCGTGCAGTTTCCTCCGGGTGCTTCGGTTTCCCCCACAGTCCAAAGACATGCGCTATAGGTAAATTGGATTAACTAAATTGGCCCTAGAATATGAGTGTGTGTGTGTGTAACTGCAAGAGTGTATGGGTGTTTCCCTGTACTGGGTTGCATCTGGAAGGGCATGCGCTGCGTAAAACATATGACGGAATAGTTGATGGTTCATTCTACGGTGGCGACCCCTGAATAAAAGGGACTAAGCCAAAGGACAATGAACGAATGTAGTCAGTATGTATTTTAGCCCCATTAATCATTGCATTGCTGCATTATAAACAAAGAATATTGTGAAAAGAATCTTTTAGCAGCAGTGAAGCCAGACTTTAACAGTCTTTTATCTACCAATGAAAACTTATAAATATATCCTAACACATATCGCATATCTCATATAAGTAGCTGTTATTATATTGCAATAATTTATAAATATGTAAATGTATTGGCTTATCAACTTTTATTTGAGAACAGGAAAAATGCTTGCAATAGTTTATTTTTGATAAATTTCATTTACACACCTTCAAATACACAACCATATCACCCTACAGCCCAAGACCGGTTATTTACTGAAGCTTAATAGGGCTGAGCCTGGTCAGTACCTTAATGGCAGACCACATGGGAAAACTAGGTTGCTGCCGGAAGTGGTGTTAGTGAGGCCAGCAGGGGCGCTCAACCTGTGGTCTATGTGAGTCCTAATGCCTCAATATTGTGAAGGGGACTCTATACTGTCAGTGAGCGCCGTCTTTCAGATGAGACGTTAAACCGAGGTCCTGACTCTCTGTGGTCATTAAAAATCCCATGTCATTTCTCATAAAGAATAGGGGTGTAACCTTGGGTCCTGGTTAAATTTCTTGCATCAGCCCTTAACCATCATGGCCTACCAATCATCCCTATCCACTGAATTGGCTCTATCACTATTTCTCTCCACTCCACCTATAGCTGGTGTGTTGTGAGTGCACTGGCGCCGTTGCCATTGTAGCTGCCGTCGCAACATCTAAGTGGATTATGCACCCCATTGGTGGAGTGGGGAGACCCCCCTCATGATTGTGAAGGGCTTTGCGTGTATGGCCATACATAATAAATGCGCTATATTAATGCACGGTAATTTACATTAAACTTAAAAAAAATATTTTTGGTAGTTGTAAATAAAACATAAAAAAGTATGTTTTACATCAAAGTACCATTTCAATATTCCACTTTAAAACTTCAAGATGTATTCCAAATGTTGCTTAGCATTATTTTATTTTCTAGTAAATAACCATGCTTGTGGGTGCATGCACACATGTGTCTGTAAAAACAATTCTTGCCATATATTTACATGTGATTGAGTTGAACCCAGGTGTATTAATAGGTAGGTGTATCTTAACTAAACAAAACTAAACAGGTGGAGGAAATGTTTTTTTTTTTTGTTTTTTTTTTGGAGATTATGAATATATGAGTGTCTTGAGTGTCCTTAATGGCTCAACAAGTATAATCTGCTTCTAGATTGACGTATTTGCATGAAACAGAAGTGTGGTAAAAGAAATTGATGTAAATTGGCAGAAGAGAGATTAACTGGAGATATTGAGGCTGACAGCGAGTTAACAAGAACAAATCTTCTCTTTCATCTGATGAAAAGCCATAGATGTTTGGGTGCCTGACATTTAAGAAAAGTTTTGTCTTCTGTTCATTTTTCATATCAAAATGTAACCAGCTCTGATCTGTTTACATTCGTTTTCCAGAAAGATGTTTGCGGTCTGGGCTTTTTTATTCCCTCTGCAATAACCCATTACCTCCATAATATCCTTTGCTTGCTGGAATAAAGGAGATTGGGGAATTGGGATTGAACTTCCGAGACATTGGTAAGAGAATTAAATGCATTATAATGTTTAAAAGTGTTAGTTATGTTGGATTTTTCCCATCAAAACTATATTTTTTTATATTTTTCAAATTATATTTTTTAAAAGTGAAGTTCTGTATAAAGTACCTTTTATTTTGTTTGCCAAGATTTGTCAGTATAGATTTTATCATGAAGCTCGAACCTCTCAGTGAATTTCTTAAAGGTCTTTAACATACAGCGGGGAAAATAAGTATTGAACATGTCATGCTTTTCCTGAAATAATATTTCTAAAGTAGCTGTTGACATTGAATTGAACTAGATTTTAGTAAAAACCCAAACAATACAAACATAAAAATTTAACAAAACAAAAAAGTCTAAAAAATGAGTTCTGTTTAATAAAAAAATAAAATGTCACAAGGAGAAAGTACTACTGAAATGTATTTAATACTTTATATAAAATGCTTTTTTAATGATGGCAGCTCAAAGACGAGTCTCATATGGAGAATGAAGTCACATCCATTGCTCAAGTGTGAGTTTTTCACAGACATGAACAGAGTGTAAAAATCTTAATGGTTCTGTGGGTTTCGTCTATCAAATCAGATCTTTATTTTCTATTGGATTTAAGTCAAGTGATTGGCTGGGCCATTCTACAGCTTGATTTTCTTTCTCTGAAACCATTTCCTTGAGTTTCCTTGGCTGTGTTTTGGATCATTGTTTTGCTAAATTGTCCACTCTGGCTTCATCTTTTTAGGAAAAATCAATTACAAAAGATTTTTTTAAGCATATTTTTGTATCTTTTTCTTTTCATTAAACAGTTTTTGTGTTGCTTGGAGGTGGTGTTTTAACTGAACTTTTTCTCAAGTCTGATATGTTTTGCATACCAATGAAGCATTTTTGCAGAAGTAGATAAATGCTTGTCCAAAATTAACTTTAGCTCTACCGCTAGAAACTTCCTGTCAGCAGATGGGTGTTAAAACTGAACACAGAACAGTTGAGAGAGTCTTGTGCTTTTAATGTTGTGCAGAAAATTCCTAGAAAAAGAGGATGCATGTATGGGTGCGGCCAATTGAGGACTGGAGAATGATTAATACTTCACCTGTTAATATCAGCTGCCTATATAAGTTGAAGCCAGGAAATGAAAACTGGGCAAACCTCCTGGATGTAATTCTTGCATTGCATTGAGGATAACAGAATTCTGTACATCGCATTATTATTTGGTTACAATAGATTACTAATATGTGAAACCTTAAAGAAAATCCTCTTTTCATTTTTTTAATTGAACACGCATGGAATTGATTGATTATTCCAACAATTTTCATCATCCTGATAATGTAGATGTTGGATTGAAGCCACGAATATTAATTTGCAATGATTAAGGGCAGAGGTTTGCTGAATATCTACTGAGAGATTTCAGCTGCTGTCTGGGTTTTCACTGTCTTTCCATACCTCCCTTTCTTCATGTGTTCAATACTTTTTCCCTGTGTCATTTGATTTTATTACACATACCTTCGTTTGTAAACTAATTCGATTTGTTTTCTTTGCATAAATGGATTTCTCTGGTTATTATCGACACCCAAGGAAAACTTCAAGTAAACAGCACCTTTAGAAAGATGTTTTCTGAGAAAAATGGTGACATGTTTGATACTTATTTTGCCCACTGTAAATCTTTAAAAACAGTACAGGAAAAAAAGTGTCAACTAATACACCTTAAATTATTCAACAAGCTGATAGAAGAGTGGATGATTAGTATGGATATCAGACCAAATGCAGCAGATAATGATTTTTGGTATCAGATAAAACTTGAAAATCACACTGAAATCAGAAGTTTAAAGATTTTGGATCCCAGACAAAAAGGGATATCTTCTGACAGGATATAAGAGATGTGTGTTAGTCTTTGGCTGAGTTTGCATCTTGATAGCATATCAGATGACAATACAGCCTTTTAATGCTTTAATGTCCAAAAATTGTACATTTTTTCCATTTAGCTGTTGCATGACTCAAGATCTGAGAATGTTATTAACGCATATCATATATCATTCTCTTTCACCATCTTTCAGAAGTGCTAACCCCTGTATTATGCATGACCTGCAGAATTTATAGTGCTGATTAAAATAAGAAAGAAAAAAGACTTATTTATTTATTTTCTGAGTGACAAGAAAAAAAAGATGGTCTGAAACATAGTGACATATTTTTGATCTTCATCTTTTGCTCTGAATAGATATAAATGAGCACTGATTAAAATTCCAGAAGACTCAGCAAATGCATGGAAAGTGAAGACAAATGAGCACTTTCCATAAATACTGTGCCCTTTTTGGTCTCGTTTATTTTTTCTATGCATCTGAGGCAAAAATGTTTTAATTTTTTTTTTATTAAGAGAAATATTCATGTTAGATTCCAAATTCTGACATCAAATAAAGCCAACATAAAAAAAGATCATCAATTGTGTATTTGCTGTTGAACTTTGATGAAATTCCTTCCTGCAGTAAACAAGTATTTTTAATTATTAATTCAGTTTAACTACCAAACATGTAATATTTAAGCTGTGACCCATATTTTATCCTGCTAAATGTCCCCCTTTTTAAAAAATAAATAAATAATATAATATAAATCCCTTGAATTAAGAGTTACATCATTTAACATCTTATAAAGTACTTTTATCTCGACATAAAACATTTTGGAATCTATGGGCATGTTTATTTAATCATGGTCACATTTATATTAGGTGGCCTTAACTATGTACTACATGTTGGTGCATTATAATTACTTTTAATTTTGCGCATGAAATTATAATTTAATTTGCAGTTAATGTCACCCTTTATTAAAATACGAGCTTTAAACTTAACATTTAATCTCTAATCTTTCCACTTAATAGTCCACAAATAGTGGACATTTGTTTCCCCAAAAACATGTAAATGCCCAGTGCTGTTAGATATTTAGATTTTATGGTAACATGATAAATAAATATACACCTTATACACTATAGAATAAGGAGAAGATAAAACAGATTTATAATTTAGGATTATTTAAATTCACACAGATTTACAAAAAAGCAAACAAGCATAAAAACTGCAAATGCTGTAATATGGATGCCAGGGCAGAAATATGTCACTTGGTAATATATATTTTTTAATTTGTTCCACCTTTGTTGTTTTGTTTGTCCAGTACTCATGCATACCAGTAGAAAAACAATAAGAACAACCAGAAACTACAGAAGAAAACATACTTAGAATGTGCCTGCATTTAGGAGTGCTTATGTGAGGGATTTCATACACCTGCACGTCTATTTCAAATAAGTATAATCATTATATTGCTTATAACTTTCGGAGAGAAAAAGCACAGACACTGAACATCTTTTTGTGTTTAATACACTATCATATGGTAATTACTGCAGAAAAACTGTGCCTTAAACCAGGGATGATTTCAGGATTTTATACTTGAGAGAGCATAGTTGTTGCTTTTGCTTAAAAAATTTAAACATCCTTATTTTCAATCATATATATATTTTTTAAATACATAAATAAAACCATTGTTATTTAGAAGATACTTTAGCTTCTTGACAATCTGAATATTACTATATACAGGGTCATTCAAAAAGAATACCACAACTTTGAAAATCTGTATTTAATCAAAGAAACATGACCTTGGGCAACTAATCAATGTAAAGAGTACTTACATTTTATTTTTTATTTTTTAATTGAAAACAAATTCATATACATCAACCCGAAGGTTGTGGTATTCTTTTTAAAACACCCTGTATAAATACAATTAATTATACAATTATAATTAAGACTTTTCTCATAATATTTAAGGCTACAACGCTCATGGCCTAACTGGTGCAATTTAACCGGTGCAAAAACTACTAGCAGTTGTTTACATTTACAATTATTCATTTAGCACCGAACGAGTTATCCAAAGAAACTTACAAATGACGATAAAAGAAGCACTTGAGAGCAGCAATGTATAGATGCCATGATAATTCTGATAGTTTAGCTATTATTATTATTATTATTATTATTATTAATATTATTATTATCCTTATTATTGAGTCCTTGTAATGGAGTGTTTGTAAGAAAGTGTCTGATGCAAAGAGTGTCCCCTACAGGTGGTTTGTCAAGTCCACTCACCTTAACTGGACATACTGTACTTCACTACGGAAGCTTATTTGATATGGCATATTTCCTTTGAAATTGTACACACTGAATGTGTGAATGCAGACTAAACTAGTCAAAGAAATCACAGAAAATACCTTGTGTTATCTTCTTTGACAACATTACATCATCTTGTGCTGACTTGCAGCAGTGCAGCCTTATTTTATTTATTTATTTATTTGTTTGTTTGTTTGTTTGTTTGTGTATATATGTATTTATTTACTACATATCAAACTATTTAAATACATTTGGTAATTAAATAGTTGATAGTTACGTGAGCTGAAATGACAGACAAATGGGACTAGAGCTTCCTCAATAGGATCTAGAACCGCCTCTTACCTTTAGCTGCTAACTTCTGCATAAAAAAACAGCTTGACTGACTTGTCAGCCTAGACTGCAACGTCACATCAGCCATCCGTGCGC
The DNA here is from genome assembly GCF_052040795.2 of Danio rerio. Taxonomy (NCBI): domain Eukaryota; kingdom Metazoa; phylum Chordata; class Actinopteri; order Cypriniformes; family Danionidae; genus Danio; species Danio rerio. The sequence goes on from NC_141043.1 coordinate 31,627,950, forward strand.
AGGAGAAAACATAAGGGAGATGCTGAAGTTGTGCCAGAAAGGAAGAAGCGACAGATGAGGAGAGATGGAGAGATAGAGATGGAGAGAGAGAGATGATGGGGGGGATGGAGGAATGGGGGAGGGGTGGTGTATGCCTGCGTGCCGCCAGAGTCAGAGGGTTGTCATGGTGATCGGTTAGAAAAAGAAACAGGCTGGTATTGACACCTTGCTGGCGTCACTCTATTGGACAGCATTGCAATCCTTTCTCCAGTTGAGCATGGAGGAGTAAATCACTGTGTTTTTTTACTCCAGACCGTCCGGTTTCGAGTTCAGCTTCCTCTGCAAATGCGGCGCAGACTTTGCCAGCACTCGCAGTATGGAGAACGTCAGACAGTATGCATTTCACAGTACACTCTCTCAGCCAGCGTGACCCCGTTTTCTCACTCTTCAGACAAAAGGCATTTGAATGACAGTCAAATCACGCCAAACCGATTTCACTTGCTCATGAGCCCCTAATGGCTTCTGTGCATGCTTGTGATCACTTCTCAAAGACAAGCATTTGGTTTAAACTTCTGCATTTCAGATGAGATACTTGTACAGTGTAGGCTCAAGGAAGATGAATATCTCAACTCAATTTTTTTTTTTTTGCATAGCACGTATCCACTCGACCTGCAGAACCCTCATCTGCAGCCTGCAGGCAACGTCTCGCTTATTTCTTTTTGCAGATCCCAAGAGGTGCTCTTTTCGATTATATCAGGAGCACTTAGAGGCAAGTGCTGCTTTCGCAACTTTTAACAAAGTTAATGGGGCCGGTGGTGGAGATGAGTTCCTCTGGTCTGGTTAATAGGCACTTTATGGTCTGAAAGGCACTGCAAAATGAACATCTGATAGTGTGGACCACATCCTTCCGATTAGAAAAAAAAAAAAGATTTGGTTACATTTTAATTTTTGATGGCCTACTTTAGAGATTGAAACTACATGTTAGTTAACTTTCCACTGAGTATTAGTAGACTTATAGGTTAAGGGTTGTAGAAAAGTTTAGCATATTCGCAAATTGTTTGTGTGAGGGTACAGTGAGGTGTATGATGCAAATTAAACAGTTTTTAAAGGGCATCTACTGTATGATAGAAATCATCGTTGGAAGCTGTTTGGACAGAACTGTGTGTAGGTATAGTGTGTGCATAGTCATATTTGAGTGATATAAAGACAGTAAGTCCTTTGTAATGACATTGTGTGTGACTCATCGTTGCAATGATTACATCAAATATTCATTGGGAAAGTTCTTACTGTAGTATTTCTCACAAACGTTTCATGAGATCTGCTTCCTTCATATCTATCATTTTGCTGTTTATCTGACACAGTTGAAGCGGAGATTGAGGCACACAGGCAAGCAGGAACGGTGGGCGGGGAGAACTATCATTAAAGGCACAGGCAAAAAAATCAGCTGCATTGTGTTCAGAGCTGAAAATCCAATATTCTGAAAGGTATAATAAATAATCTAATGGGTGTTTTGAGCTAAAACTTTAAAAACACAATCTGGAGACACAACAGAATTATTTTAAATCTTGAAAAGGGGGTAAAATAGGGGCCCTTTATATATATATATATATATATATATATATATATATATATATATATATATATATAAAGCCCAGCAAGCTTTTTTTTTCTTTAAAATACATCCAATAGACATCCAAACATACTGTAGATCTCTTGGCTAAAGAGGGCTAAATTTATACTGTCTGTGACGATCCTAATAGATGACTAACAATAGTCCAAAAATAGACTACGCATCAAAGAGACAGGAATAAATGACACGTGAAATCTGTATTTTTGATGACTATAGTATATAGACATTTCTTACATCTCTTGGCCTTCTTTAAGCCAAAAGATCTATGTTTTGATGTCTTTTAAACACAAAAAATAATAAATAATGAATCGCAGTGGGTATTTACATTTGGATTAATCTGGATTATGAGAATCCAAAAATTATATATAAGAAATTCTAATATAACCTGCAAGACATCAGCTATGTAATTAAGTTTTCATGTTTAATAATGTTTGTTCATGTAATTGTGAAATTCCTGAACTTCTTTATTGGCCTAACAACTTATTCATAAGTAAAACATAAGTTTTACCCACGGAAATTTTAGTTAGCCTAATATGTCAATCATTTAACAACACATTTGCTTGTTCAAAGTCCTTTGATGGCCTCATAACACTCAGGTAAATAGCATATTTAATGTCATTTAGTGTTCATGTTTCTGATTTTGACTTAATGTATTTATTTTAATTGTATATTTTTCATGATTTCACAAGCTGCCAGTTTGTGAAAACTAGACTTGATGTAATGTTTATGCTCGCTCATAAGGCATGTTACATAAGTTCATTAATTTAACAGTTGGCTACTTGTGCATCAAAACTGAGCATTATGAAAAAAGTGATGGATCTCAACAAAATCCATGTACAATTGGTCTCTGATGCCTGTTAATATCAGATGGAAACAGAACGAGAGTCAACAGAATGTCCATTCAGAACCCCTTAAACATAAAGGCAAGAATTGTCCTTGTTTCGCATTCATTGTGCACGTCCAAACCGCTCAAGCAAAGCATGCCCGATGTGCCTGAATGCAAATCCTGTGGAATACTAAAGCAGGACTGACCTTGACCTGTCAATACTTCTCATTTCCATATAAGATGAGAGCACTAGCACAGATTAGGCGTAGCCTCCGATTCACCTCCCAATTATCCCATTCACCGCGCAAGAAAGAAGTAAAGAGATCAGGCTTTTTAGGAAATGAGACAACAAGTCATGAGGCCGTCATGAATAATCCAAAGCAGAGATAGCTTTAAAGGTTGCTGAATAGACTAATGGACTTAACTGCTTTGCTGAGTGTTTTCCTGTACACAGGTTGAACGGAAAGTACTTTGTAACTGCATTTGATTATTTGGCAGACAGGTTTACTAAATACTTCTCATTATATGCTGACCGTGAGTAAGCTATTTGTAGGTTTTCTCCTTCGGAAATGTTTAAACAATGGCTTTACAGCATTTAAAAAAAAAAAACATTTCTTGCTTGTATCAGCAGGCAAACATGCTAATGTGGGGGCGGGACCGGGAAAGTTATTTCAAATACATTTCACAACATAATTCAATTCAATTCATATTTATTTCTATAGCGCTATTACAATGTAGATTGTGGCAAAGCAGCTTAACATAGAAGTGCTAGTAAATTGAAATTGAAACTGTGTCAGTCCAGTTTTCAGAGTTAAAGTTCAGTTCAGAGTGGTTTAATTTTCATTGCTGAAAGTCCAAACACTGAAGAGCAAATCCATCGATGGACAGCTCCACAAGATCCAAACCAAGCAAGCCAGTGGCAAGGAACAAAACGTCACCAATTGACGAAAGTGAAGAAGAAAAAAAAACTCACACAAAACATACAAAATACATGCTTTATAACATGATTAGTAATGCTTTTGTTGGATTAGTCAGGTTTAGTAACCTTAAAGTACAAATAAAATAACTAACCATATGATTTTGTTAGCTCCAATGCTAGTTTTGTGGTGAACAATTCATCTGTGCATGTCTTTAGGAAAAAAAATTTTTGTCCTTGTAATATTAAAATGAAATCTAAAAATGCACTTCCTCAAGTTCTCAGTTTACGTGATTTTGAGGTATTAGGCGTGGTTAACATACTTAACCCTGCCCCTCCAACTGTCAACATACAGATATGGTGAGAAGGAGGTGTCTGTTAGGTTGTAATAACTCCTCTAAAACACATTTCCTGATTTTTCTGAATGAAATACCTACTTTACTACACCCATTTAGCTTGCAGCAGAAAAAAGAAGCGCATCCACTGTTTTCCCATTTAATATTCCGTTTCTCTAGGAACTGCTTCACAATACGAAAAAAAGGTTGCAGCTTCCGGTTTATGTGGATGTTAAAATAATTGAGATATGATGCACAAATGAAGCAGGATTCCGTGCTGCTTCATGATGCATTCCAAGCTTCAATGCAAATCCAAACACACCAATTGTATCATAAAAGTAACTGGTGCAGTTTTCAAATTTGTTGAATAAATTTATGTAAAGAATGGATCAAACTTTAAGTGATTCACTAATAATTCTTTCTATGTAGCAGCAAATGGCATGAAAGAATTTCCGAGCCAAAATTGACTGGGAAGAAACTGACACATAAGAATCATTGAGGCAAAAGTGGCAGCACAGTTCAATGCCTTTGAAAACAATTTTCTCAATGAAATTCTTAAACATAATGATACCATAGAAGAAGGGACCATAGAAAATGGGACAGTGAGTTACTGCTTTAAATTTTCCTAAGATTAATACCTCAATTGCTTTTTCAAATAGATGTTGAATACTTTAATGCTTATAAGTTCATAGATGTTGTGTTCTTTTTCCCATTTATGAGTAAAATACTTTTCTTATTTCCATGAAAGACAAAATACTGACTCAATACAGTTTTTTTTTTTTTATCAGGGAATCAGTTAAAACCCCCATTATTAACAATAATGAAAATCACATTAAATAAAGAAATTACACAAAAATTTAAAGGAATGACTTTTGTAATCTAAATTACTTTTCCTATTTAACTTTAAGTTGATTACCACATATTTTAAGTGAAATCGTAATGTAATACAGTTAGATACATTTTGTATTTTTAAATATGTAATTTAATGGTCACTTTATTAGGTACACCTGTCCAATTGCTTGTTAATGGAAATTTGTAATCAGTCAATCACATGGCAGCAACTTAGTGCATTTAGGCATGTAGACATGGTCTCGAGCAGTTCATCAGAATGGGGAAGAAAGGTGATTTAAGTGACTTTGAACATGGCATAATTGTTGGTGCCAGACGGACTGGTCTGAGTATTTCAGAAACTGCTGATCTGCTAGGATTTTCATGCATAACCATCTCTAGGGTCTACAGAGAATGGTCCGAAGAGCGAAAATATCCAGTGAGCCTTGTTGATGCAAATGCCTTGTTGATGCTAGAGGTCAGTGGAGGATGGCCAGTTTGGTTGAGCTGATAGAAAGGCAACAGTAACTTAAATAATCACTTGTTACAACCGAGGTCTGCAGAAGAGCACCTCTAAACCTGCAACACAGAATTTGGTGTCAAAAACCTGAAAGAATGGATCCATCTTGCCTTGTATCAACGATTCTGGCTGCTGCTGGTGGTGTAATGGTGTGGTGGATATTTTCTTGACACACTTTGGACTTATTAGTATCAATTGAGCATTGTGTCAACGCCACAGCCTACCTGAGTATTGTTGCTGTCCATCCCTTTATGACCACAGTGTACCCATCTTCTGGTGAATATTTCCAACAGGATAATATGCCATGTCATAAAGCAAGAATCATCTCATACTGGTTTCTTGAAAATGACAATAAGTCTCTGTGTACTCAAATGGCCTCCACAGTCACCAGATCTCAGTTCAATAGAGCACCTTTGGAATGTGGTGGAATGGGAGATTTGCAGCCGACAAATCTGCAGTAACAGCTTGCTTCTATCATGTCAATATGGACCAAAGGAATATTTCCAGTACCTAGTTGAATCTATGCCACAAATGATTAAGGTAGTTTTGAAGGCAAAAGGGGTCCACCTGATATTAGTAAGGTGTACCTAATAAAATGGCCGGTGCATTTTCATGGGGGTCAATTCATGGAATGAGTCTTCAGGAAACCTGTTTGAATATGAGCAGTATTTTTTGCTATTTAAGTGTAGTAGCTTGTGGTAACTGGATAACTAAAAACATTTCAAAACAAAATCAAATACATTTTTCAAAATAAAAGGTCTGAAAAAATCATATATCGAGCAATTGCCATCTTCTACAAATAAATGCTCCAACTGATTATACTTTTATTTACATATATGTTAATTAATCATTTTTGTACTCACTTACTTTGCATGCGCATTTGTATTATTTGTATGGGACTGATGATCTTGCATCCTGTTGATCTACTCTGCTAGAGGGGCTTGTAGTGGGAGAGATCTGTCAGGGTAAAGCGTGTTTTACGGTGTAATGTCAGATCTGATGGTGTGGACGGCTTGTTCATCAGTCTGGATTTGATGAGGGTGTGTGGGGCGTGTGCATCTCCCCTCGGGACGGGCTGACATGCCCTGCGTGTCACACAACCCCTCGACAGCTGCGCTCCCCCAGTGCTCTCCACTTATCACGGGGCCCAGGGGACCTGTAACACCTCTATGCACACTCATGCACACTTACTGACAGCCTGAACCCCGTCTCCGTCACACAGGGGCCCTCAGATCTGAGCGGCTCCAGCACACTGCATGCTAATGATAGGCTTCCATGCCTCTGTGTGGTCCAGGCCTGATTAAAGCTTAATTGCGCTGCCGTGCTTTGAGATGCGCTGGCTCTAATTATGCTCTGTGTTGTGTTGCTGTGACATGCTGTTTTGCCTTGGTCAAATCTTATTGTTGTATGCGTAATTATGCTGATTTATGGGACTTAACAAGGTTGCAGACTCTATTATTTGGTATTAAACTTGCTCTCATTGCTGTAATATGTCTGTGCTTATGGATTTATTCGATTAGTTTATGGATTTGTTGTGTGATATTTGGGGTCGGGGTGCATTTTTCAAGTCTTTATTTTATTCCATTCCTTCATTCGTTCATCCATGTTCATTTTAAACTTTTTCTTTCATCATTTATTTATCTTTCTTTCTTTTCTATCTTTATTTCTAACTCTCCATTCTATTGTTATTTCTTTCTATTGTTCTTTTTATCTATATTTTGATCTATCTTTCTTTCCATCTATCATTTATTGTTCATTCTGTCATTCTATCTATCGTTGTTTCTCTTTATTATTTGTTTATTTTATCCATAATTCTTTTTATCATTTATTGCTCTTTCTACCTATAGTTCTTTTTATCTTTTATTGTTCTTTATATCATTGTTTCCATCTGTTTTTCTATCTGTCATTTTTTCTGTCATTGTTCATTCTGTCATTCTATTTATCATTCTTATTTTTCTTTTATCTATCATTCTTTCCATCTCTCATTTATTGTTCATGCTATCTATCTATCTATCTATCTATCTATCTATCTATCTATCTATCTATCTGTCTGTCTGTCTGTCTGTCTGTCTGTCTGTCTGTCTGTCTGTCTGTCTGTCTGTCTGTCTGTCTGTCTGTCTGTCTGTCTGTCCGTCCGTCCGTCCGTCCGTCCGTCCGTCCGTCCGTCCGTCCGTCCGTCCGTCCGTCCGTCCGTCCGTCCGTCCGTCCGTCCGTCCGTCCGTCCGTCCGTCCGTCCGTCCGTCCGTCCGTCCGTCCGTCCGTCCGTCCGTCCGTCCGTCCGTCCGTCCGTCCGTCCGTCCGTCCGTCCGTCCGTCCGTCCGTCCGTTGTTTATTCTATCGTTTGTTCTGTCTTTCATTTATTGTTCATTCTATTTATTTTCCTTTCCATCATTTGTTGTTAATTTCTTTCTATCGTTCTTTCTATCTATCATTCTTTCTATTAATCTTTCTATCTATAGTTCTTTCTATTATTCTTTCTAACTATCATTATTTCTATCTATTTTTTTCCATCGTTCTTTCTATCTATCGTTCTTTCAATCCATCATTCTTTCTATTTATCGTTCATTCTATCAATAGTTCTGTCTATCTATGGTTCTTTCTATCATTCTTTCTATCTATCGTTATTTCTATCTATTATTCTTTCTATCGTTCTTTCTATCTATTTATCATTCTTTCTATCGTTCTTTTTATCGTTCTTTCTATCATTCTGTCTATTGTTCTTTCTAACGTTCTTCTATCATTCTTTCTATCGTTCTTTCTATCTTTCTTTTTAACTATCGTTCTTTCTATTGCTCTTTCTATCATTTTTTCTTTCATTCTGTCTATTGTTCTTTCTAACATTTTTCTATCATTCTTTCTATCGTTCTTTTTATCGTTCTTTCTATCTTTTTTATCTATTGTTCTTTCTATCATTCTTTTTATCATTCTTTCTATCTATCGTTTTTTCTTTTGTTATTTTTATTATTCTTTCTATCTATCGTTCTTTCTGTTGTTCTTTCTATCATTCTTTCTATCATTCTATCGTTCTTTTTATTATTCTACCTATCACTCTTTCTATCTTTTTCTCATTTATCTGTCTATCTGTCTTTCTGTTTATCTATCATTTAATCAACCATTCTATCTATCAAATAATCATTTACCTATCATTCTATTACTTTATTATTTCATCTTTCATTTATTTTATATATCTATCTTTTTATCTATCTATCATTCATTCTATCTAATCATTTGCTCCATGTGCCATTCTTTATATATATTACTCACATAAATGTCATTTCTAAACTTTTATTAAAATATATATACAGTATATTCACACTCAGAGTGAGAGCTCTGTTAATATATACAAAGCTGTGTGTTATAGTGTGTCAGTTTAGAATGGGATCTGTCTGTCCTGTCCATCTGCAGCTCCTCTAAATGCCCTCACCTGTCTCATCGGGTCCCTCTTAACCCCTCTGACAGACCTGAGAACTGCAGTTCACACAGCTTCAAGACCTAAGTCAGGTGGAAAGCACCGGGTTGGATTTCAAAAGAGAGAAATCAAAGTGAAGGTCAAAGTCGTATAGCTGAGTTTAGACAATGGAGCGATAGATTCTCCGGGGCAGAGACTAGCCGTGCCTGACTAAAGTGGACCAAAGGGGGAGGGAGAAAGAAGGTCAGTGGTAATGGGTTTTCCGCTTAATTTCATAACGCTATGATTGCTACATTTACCGGAGCTAATATTGACTCACTGTTGCCTTTTATGAGTTTTACCCCCCCCCCCCCCCCAAATACATCTGTCCCATACTAGCATGTCACTTAGAGAGCTCTTTAAACAACATTTGTCTTATTAATTACCTCTTTAGTGAAGAATATCTTCATGTCTATTGAGATTAGTTGTCGTCGTTGTTGTCTTGGCTTGTCGGAATTGGGTGAAATTTGTAATTGGGTGACCGGCCAAGTGTGCATGTCATGCATCGTCCCAAAGCACCAGAGGTGTTTCTTTAATGAACGCTCATGTTCCACAAGCTTAGTATGTCACCGCTGATGACACTAACAAAGTGAACGTGGCCCATTTACAGTCGAGATGGAGAGACTGAGGAGCTTTGCCAGTAAATCTGCAGGCATTGGTTCCAATCCAGTGAATCACCTTAATATGTTGACATCAATTTGCTATTTACATGTAGCTTGGAAAGTTATCTTGATTTTTAATCCAACGATTTGTTCCAAAGCTGTTCAATTATCCCAGATTTGCATAGTGAAATTGAGCGGACTGTTTAAAAATGTAAATAGTATTATTTTATTTTACCCTTTTGTGCTGTTGGGGATGTTTTCACCCACTCTGGGGCGATTCTGAGACTTATCTTAACCTCAACTTTCAGCAAATGGAATGATTTTTGGTGACGAATCTTGATTTGACACATATTTTGGGAAAATGCTTTGGAATAAAAAAAAAAACTTTACAATACACTCACAATACTACCCTTTCATTATGTCTGGGACTGTTTTTGCCCCATTGACGTCCATTATAACAACATTTTTTGATTGCAAAGCCATACACCATATAATCGTGCATGCTTTATGGTTGATGTTTTTTTGAGCAAAAGGTTGATGGTTGATGGTTTCATCAGTTACAGAACAAAAAAGCCTGGTTTCTGGATTTTATATGTTTGTATGTGTAAGACAGAGAGAAAGAGAGCAAACTTACCTCGATATTTTTGAGAAAAGAAAAAATAAGCAGCTCATAAAAGAAACTTTTTTGCCCAGCAAGCCTATCTAAAAGGGTTAATGGTGCCAACTGATAATCAACGGTAAAAATGACAAATTTGACCTCTTGCCAACAGGCAAAACAAGATAAAACAAAATCAAAAGTGCATGATTATTTGGTGTCAAGGCTTTGCAATCAAAAAATGTCACTATAATGGAAGTCATTGGGGCAAAAACAGCCACTAACATAACAAAAGGTTAGCCAATTTGAACTATACAGAAGGTTAAAAATGTAAACAGTAATCTCAAAATCAGTGTTTGTTTTTATTGTTTATTAAATGTTTTTCAAATCTGGATTGGCAAATGAACAGAGTATAGTGTAAGTAGTGATGTTTTATCTAAAATTTAAATAGTAATATTTTAGATTAAAAAAATTTATTAAAGTGCCCATATTATCACATGAAAATGACTAAAAGAATGTGCTATAATGTTACAATTGCAGCACGGGATGTTCATCATTCATAGATGTAAGTTCAAATATTTCATATTTTTAATAGCGCGAACGACCGCATGGCATGCTTCTGTGTGTGTGTGCGCGCTTAGCCTCAGAGACGAGCAGAGCACACACATCTAATGCCATTTCAATGTGAGCGATTTAATGGTCAAATACATTTGTGTCAGAGCGCAGTGTTTAGTGATTATTCATATTAACCCTCATTTGTGTAATAAACAAACAAGTTGAGAATCAAAAGACATGATGTGAAAGAGAAACCATATCAGAGCCACACTATACTTAAAGAGACAGCACACAATATTCCTGCTGTCAACTTTTTTTATTATCAATCAAACAACAAAAGGACAAAATCCCTCACTGCTCTTGACTGAAGGACTTTTGTAGCTGAAGTTTTATTCGTGCAGTGAAGATACTTAAAGCACCGTTTGTTTCATATTTTTATTCTATTGTATTTATTTCCCTTTCCTTATTTAAAGGGAGGAAAATAACTGGACATATATAAAATCAGATTTATTTGCCCTCCTGAATTATTAGCGACCTTTTCCCCCCAATTTCAGATTAATGGAAAGATTTATTTTCAACCCATTTTTAAACATAACAGATTTAATAATTCATTTCTAAGAACTGATTTCCTTTATCTTTGCTATGATGACAGTACATTCTATTTTACTAAATTTTTAAGATACTAGTATCTATCTTAAAGTGACATTCAAAGACTTAATTAGTGTAATTAGGCAAGTCATTGTTTAACAGTAGTTTCTTCTGCAGCCAATCAGAAATATATACTGCTTAAGCAGGCTAATAATATTGACCTTAAAATCTAGCCGAAAGAAAACAAATAAGCCTTTCTCCTGAAGAAAAGAAATTATAGGAAATACCTCTGTTAAACATCATTTTGAAATATATATATATATATATATATATATATATATATATATATATATATATATATATATATATATATATATATATATATATATATATATATAAACAAAATTTACAGAAGGGCAAATAAATTTTTCTTCAACTGATAATCGTTAAGAATAATCGTGATTACAATTATGACCAAAATAATTGCGATTTTGATTTTTCCCATAATAATTTAGTATGGCCCCTAAATGATGTAACAAAAATGTAAATGGCCCTTGTTAGAAAAAAAAGGTTCCCCACCCCTGCGATATACAGTCACATCACACTGCAACTCGTGTGATATTGCACATTTATATATATAGTTAACTGTATATGTGTAATAAAAACATAATAAAAAATATAATAATGAATAATTATACAAATGATTTAAATAGAATATTTATAATATGCACACAGGAATAGTTTATTGAATTGTAGGAAAATGGTAATAAATATTACACCAAAATAAAAGCACTCTATGAATGTAACCAATAATTATAAATGGCTAACTTGACCTTCATGTACAAATTCTCTGCCGAATCGAGTTTCTCTGCAGATCTGCCATATGGAGCTACACATGTTGCTGTCAGCTAGATAAAACCGAAGCTCTCCAGCTAGTTAATTTTCCCTAAATGTTGTCATCATTTTTAAGACAGCATGTTCCCGCATTCCTCTTGCTCTCTTTGTATAACCATCAGATTAATTTTTAATATCATTATTCAATCAGAGTCTCCTTTGATCTTGAGGCGTCTCTGTCCCTCCCTCCGTCTCTCCCTTCCCCCCCTCCAGCTCCGCTCCAAACATCTTCAGCTCTCTTTTCTTAATGAACACACTTCTTCACTTCAATTATTCACCACGTCTTTTATTCCCTCTGTTTTTATAGTGTCTTGAGGGAAAAAACATCAATAAATAAATAATCCTGTCGGCTACTGTCTCATGTAACACCAAAAAAGACAACGGGAGTGATTTTTTTGTTATCCTTAATGCTTTATCTTGTTGACATTGAGTTTGCTTAGAATATAATATCTTGCAAACTGGAGAACATCAGCTAGTGTTCATCAGATCAGAGTTCTGTGTCGTGACATGAACAGCATTATATTTCTTTCTAAAAGTTACGCTAGGTTACTCTGTATTACTTTTTAGTTACTTTTACCATAATAAACACAGAACTTTGTGTGTAAAATAGGCTAAATTATATTTAAATACGAGTAAATAGGCCTACTTCAATGTTATATCCACTTTTTAACTCGTGACAAATGGAATACTGTTCCCAGGTTCAAACCACTAGTCATTTGAATTGAGAAAATATTCATTTATGGCCACTTTTTAGTCATATCACACATCAAAGTGAATTTCATATCAAATCATGGTGCATCACAGACACCAATATATGTATATGTTGGATATGGGTTGCAAATGAAATCTGCAGGAAGGTGGCTCTCCAGGAACAGGGTTAGCCACCCCTGCCATATATCATTAGAAAAATGAAATCTGTTAAAGTTTAAAATAAAAATGTAACATAATAATAATAATAATAATAATAAATAATTATAATAATAATAATGATTTTTCCAGCCTCTCTTGTGAAAAAGTACATTTAAAAATTCATTGATGACAACAATACTACTACCAAACTAGTATTTAAATAAATTTTATATAGGGGCTGCTTTTGGTGCTTCAAACTTTTTTATTTGTTAATTTTTTGTTTCAAGAATGAAGAACAAGATTTAGAAGTTTTTTCTATTTAAAAAAAAAAAAAAACTGTAGCGAAAAATGATTTCTCTTACGTCAGATTGTGTTTTCTTGCACAGCTGGATGTGGGACTCCTGAAAAAATTATTGTTTGCGTTGGCCAAAGCTAATTAGTTGAAGTCACATTGATATGATGGTCAACAGAGGATATGACTGGTCTTGACGCCTTTTTCGATGGGTTATTGTTATAATTTATGATGGCTTAGTTGTCAAAATAGGACAAATAAGCTCATTTATTGGACAAATTCTGGTTGTCAGTGAGGCTATGGGTCTTTTGAACTGCACAACCCCCCTGGCTACAGGCATATAGCATATAGCTCCTATACTCACAAATTCATTCCACATAAATCTCTAATAGTTTTTTTATTATTATTTTTACAAAATTCTGCACATATTTAGCAAAAGAAATGATTAACAATAGAACCCAAGCCTACCCAGATCCCTAACCTTACCTGTAAAGCCATACAAATATAGTGTTGGTAGTATAATTTGATTGGTACTGTAGCATTAATTGTCACCACACTGGTAAGAGACCAAATCTTCACTTAATTTCAGGCAAATTTTTTTGTTGTATTATGCATTAATGAGAATGTCAAAGTAAAACATTTCCAAAATATTCACAAAGCATCTTAATTCTGAACAAAGTAGCATATTACTGTAATGCCAATGCTTTTGTAATGCATTACTCTTAACACTGGTTGCAGACGTGATCATATGTATGCTACAAGCCTCCACAATAGAGTCTCTGTGTATGTATGCACTCGCGTGTGCATCTATGTGTGTGTGTACGTGTGTGAATAACTGAATTTGTATGTCCATGAGTGGAGGAGATGCTGTGGAGACCCCGTTGCCATGGTAACGTGGATGGAGCGAGTGGGCGGCGGCCCCTCTGACAACCTTTATTTTCCACAGCTTTCAGTCTCGGATATTAACCCTGAACCCAGAGAAACAGAGAGATGACGTCAACTAACCGAAATAAAAAAAAAAGAGGCAGTTTTAAACTCGGCGAGCATTGCATCAGCAGCGAGTAGTCTAAGATACAGGTCAGTTGTCAGGTGGTTAGAGCGGCTCTCTGCTCTCCGGTGCTGTCTGCGCACATCAGAGGCCTTTATGAAGATGAGAGCCACATCCACGCAAGGGGGACCCTTGGGGAAACTGCATAAGATGTCAAGTCAATAAAGCAGAGAAATATCGCCTCAAGTCAGCGGTGTGGTGATCTTTAGAGCTCTCCAAAGCCAGCCATAGAGGAGTGTGCGCTTGTGTCCCCGTGTGGAGAAAAGCTCATCTGAAGTTAAACGTATCAAGGGATGTAGAGCCGGAGACCCCGTACACGCTCCTATAAAAGGAACGGAAATATTGGCCTTTATCTTCTGTAGCTTATAGATGTCGTTGTTGTTGTTTTCAGTGCTCCGTACTCCCATGGTTTCTACAGATGTTTGCAGTAGCGCTTCCCTTTCCATCCGTCACTCCATATTGTGCATCAAAATAGTTCATGTGTTACAAACTAATAGAAAATCGCCTGTGCAAATGAACCAGATCTTCAGACATTCTGCTGAATAAGAATGCAGATGAAAACTTTGCCGAATGAAATGTGCAAGCTTTAAGGGTGTTGATGGACTTCTCAGTTTATATTTTGATCATTTTGAATCTGATGCAGGTTGTCATCTTATCACAAAAGGTATTTGCCTCAAGTTTTTTATTCTAGCTGTATGAAGCAAACATGCTGATTTTGCAGTATATTTAATAAGCAGAGGCTCTGTTCTTTCGTGTGGTGTGTTGTATCTTCCAACATTGACAAAACAAAATATTTTAGGAGCCTAGCTGGTCCTAGCAAGCAATTGTTTAATCAATTCTGGCAGAGATTGAAAGAAGCTGGACTGTTGAATGAAATAGATCATGTTGGAATAATCGTTCTCTATTCCATGCGTGTTCAATTCAAACTCAGGAGAAATTGTTCAATGCTTAAAGGATTAGTCATTTATTGAATACAAATGAGTAATTTGATGTTTAGAGCTCTGGGCATGCACAGATATAGTCTAGCCGTTATACAATGCTAACCGGGACTAACGTCAGGTGCTCTGCGCTGCCCGGTATCTAGAAACCCAGTTTTATAGACAGAAGGAGTAAAGAGGGGTGAGTTCCGGGCTGCTCCTCTGCATATTTGGTATTTCCTCCTTCACCATTCTCTTTCTGCTCAGAAAATTTGTATAGTTAATTGCACCTTTAACATATTTCACAAGTCGTGACAACCATACCCTTCTTGTGAACCTGCACATCTTTTTTGGTAGAGAGGAAGTCTGGACCAAGGCCCACCTCTTGCATCTTGCGGCCATTTTCCCTTGTCAGCAGAACTTGAACAAAATGTTCCAGTACATGACCCCATAATAAAAGAAGAACTTTAGTTAATATAACATATCACATAACGAGAAAAAGATTGGTTAATCAGTTGCTAGTCAAAACCTTTTTTCTAATGAACACAATCAAAGTATTAGTGTATTAGTCTATTAGTCCATGATTAATATATGTATATGTTCCAAAAATATGAAGAGATTAATGTGGGTAACATAAGGTGTATATAATGTTTTTGAGATTAATATGAGTAGCATAAGGTGTATATAAGATTTTCTTTAGTTTTCCTCCAATAATCATATCTCGAATCAGATCACACTAGCTGTGTCCTAATTGGCACACTATACACTTTGCACTTACACACTCAACAGCATAGTATATGTGAAGTAGTGTTGTCCTCGTCCCAAATGGACAACCCAAGCTCATTCTGGAAACGTAGCCCCGCGGACGTTTCTGGAGACCGCGATTTACGTGGCCGGAGGTACATAAAGGCCGCGTTTGTTTTTTTTTCGAGCGAACGCCGCGGGGCGGTGTGGCGCCGCTCCGCCCCTCCTTTTCGCGCTCGCCGGCCGACGGCTCGCCTCCGAGTGGAGGGCTTTCCCGACGCAATCAGTTTGTCCGCCTAGCTCACAGCGTTGCGTCGGCGGAGCGGAGGCCCCGGACGAGGAGGAGAAGGAGCCGGCCGCGGTGGACGGCGACCGGGATCGAGCCCGGGGAACAGCGGGTTCCGGAAATCAGTTAAGACGAAAAACGGAATCCGAAAAATAAGGGCGAGAACGCGGCGGGATCCGAAAACGCGGTCGAAATCGAAGACGGGGGCTTTTGCTTTTTTTTTTTTTTTCCGATCTGGCTCCCGAGAGGCACCCGCCCGAGACGCGAAAAAGCACGCACAGCGGCCTCTCGCGGATCCGCGAAAACAAAAAAACGATCGAATACGTACCTCCCGGGACGTAAAACGCGGTCCGCAGAAACGTCCGCGGGGCTACGTTTCCACAATGAGCCCGGGTTGCAAATGGAACACTAACGTTTTTTACTAAGCGTAAATTCAAGCCGTTTCCCTGATGACATTTGTCGGTCGCCAAATTCGTGAAATAAATGACCAAAGTACCAAATAATACCTGCCCTGGGTATAACTGCATTCACCATCGGGAGGCGATATAATCACTCTCATAGGAGAACTTTGCTTTCACAATTCAAATGAAATAAAGTAATCCAACATGAGCGCTTGAAAGCTCCGCTCCTTTCTCTACGTGTGCAAAGCTGTGGCCATTGAGCGCCTATTGATTGATTGATTGATTGATTGATTAAACATTTGATAATTCCACAAATATATTTATCACTTTGCTGCTTTGAGCTCCCTCTTACAATATTGAAACATACTTTGTAAACTGTGGTACCCCAAAATAAACCATAGTTTTGCTACACTAACCATAGTGTAATCGTGGTATTTGTAGTAAAACTGAAGTGTCCAGCATTTCACACCTCATTTTACCGGCTGAATAAGTGCATCATTCGGGTAATTAAAGTGGACTTTTTCTTTTTTTTTTTTGAGCTTTCAGTGTGAACGTAGTATTTATCCTAAAAAATTGGCTAAAATAGTGCATAAGTATGCGATTTGGAATGCACCTAAAGACTTTACCTATTGATTGATTGATTGATTGATTGATTGATTGATTGATTGATTGATTGATTGATTGATCTAACTCACCTCAAGAGTTGAATCTGTGTAATGGCCGTTGATGAAAGAGAATTTGATTGGATATTCAGTTTAGAAGGAATAAAACCTATAGGGATAAAAGTGATCAATGAATAGGCACAGAAAAAATCTGCCCCAGTGTTATGACATCTTACCTGAACGTTTTCAGGTCACAAATATTTTCTAACAACATGAGCCACCAGGAATGAAGAAAACTAATGAATATCCCAAATGTTAGACAAGCCCTGTTTTGTTTATGCTTTCAATCTACTATCCTAGTTTCCGTTTCTTAGTTTGTATGAGGAGCAAAGACTGCTGACATAAACAGTTATGCTAATTCAGATCACATGTGCCTGTTTACAATTACCTGTAGTCCATTTTGGGCTTTTTGGCCCGTGATGCAGCCAACACATGAAGCCTGCTGAGTGTCATTTATTCATGAATCAGACTAGACTGATTACATTATTTGTTGGTTTTGTGTGCAGCCCGAGAGGACTTAATTGAAAGATTTTTTGCTATTATATAGCCATTCATGCTGTTTTTATCACATTCAATACAAACTGAATTGAATCAGCAGTGGTGCCTTAGATTCACAAATGGTGCATACATTTAGATGACAGTCTTAATAGAAAATTGACTTTTTTTTAGCAAGCAATGATTGCTGCCTTCGTCTGATCATAGTCAGATCAATAGAATCTATAGTTTTGCATTCCAAACATTTGACTCAGATTTTTCTGCTCTGCTTGATTTATGAACACAAACCTTAAGAGACAGACAGACAGACAGGCAGACAAACAGACAGACTAGTAGGTAGGTAGATAGGTAGGTAGATGTGTGGATGAATAGAGGGACGAATGGACGGACGAACAATTAGATAGCAGGACAGACAGACAGACAGACAGACATATTGATAGAGGACAATAATCCAAAGCACACCAGCAAGTCCACTTCTGAATGACTGAAGAAAAATAAAATGAAGACTTTGGAGTGGCCAAGTCATACCCCTGACATGAATCCAATTGAGATGCTTGAATTGATTGATTGACTGACAAACCATAAAAATAGTTTGCACATTGCCACTTTGAGCTTCTCCTTATAAAAATGACTATGCTTTTTAATCCATGATAACAACACATTAGCCATGGTTTTTGCTAGCAAAAACTAGCCTTTTGCTAGCCTTCATCTGATCATAATGAAATGAATAGAATCTATGGTTTGCATTCCATACACTTGGATCAGATTTGTTCTGCTCTACTTGATTTATGAATGCAAACCTTGAGTCACCTGCAACAGGTTTATACAAAAAAAAAAAACACTCTAGTCCTCAGGAAGACCCAGACGCAGTCATGGCTGAGCGCACAATCCGGTCCCGCACCAAATATATGGTGAACAAACTGATATGAATTATGAATTTAGGTGAATTCAGGGCAAATTGTATCGGTGGGGAAGGCCAGCCTATAAATAATTTACCCTGCAGGGGGTCTCTGCAAATTACAGACACCCCTCTAAGTCTTCTTGTTTTCAGCCACTCCTCTTTTTTTCCCATTACCTTCAGTCACCTTTCTCCTCCTCCTCTTTTCTTCCTGTCCCTCTTTCTGCGCCTTCAGATCTGTGTTTCAGCTGCTGTCCGTCGCTCTGCTTTCCAGACAGACAGACCCTCGGGGAGATCTTGAGGGTGGAGGGCGAGCATGTATTCATTTATTTCCTCCCTCCATCTCTCTCGCTCCTCCAGTCTTCGACACGCATCTTCACAGTTGGAGGCGGTAAATATTTAAAGAGGAGGCATGACAGAGCCCAGCCCTTATAAACACATACTGTACAGATGACTTTCACTGGATAAACATTGTTAGTGCAGCTGTGGATCTACAAAACGGCAGAACGCAGGGGATTGTTTGAAGAAATTGCCTGTGCGAGGACTAATATTTGCAGTTTTTTGCTCTGATTTTAAATGAGTGTGCTAGAATACAAAGTCTCACTGGTTGCTCGAGGGTGCATGGAACATAATTATGCAAGCAGATGATGATGATGATGATGATATAAGAATAGATCTCAGAACTGTGGAAGGCTGGTTTTGGTTGCCTGCATGGCATGAAAATGAATTATTGATAAGACCGTTGACATGACCACCGTGACCTCTCCAGACAACGTGTGGTTATTTATGTTAAAGAGACAATAGCTCAATACATGTGGAGGGGTCTGTGTTAAAGTGTTTAATTTCAGGATTAATTTTTATTTTTGTTTGTTAGAATAAAAACAGCATTATTTAAAATCGTTATTTAAAATGAATGAAATCTTTGGTTAAATTGCCAATAATGTAAATGTCGATTTAATCACTTCAATCAATTTGTTCTGGATTTGTTGCAAATTTATTCATATAAATATCCTTTTTTTCCTATTGAATGTTATCACTCGATAAAATAGGTGTTATCAGTGGTTATCAGCTGATAGATGTGGGTCAGTAGAGGTCTTCTGCGCCTACTGGTAGTCTCAGAAGGCTGCTATCATCCATCCACATGGTTACTTAGCTATACTAATAGAGAAGACTCCAGATCCAGACTGTGACCGTTGGGTTTTGGATTGGGGTTGGGGTAGAGGTTAACAAAAACAATTAATGGGAAGTTTAATAAATAATATAAATAATTATCAACTATACTACTTGTGCGTTCGATGGCGGTGGAAGCGTCAAAAGTCACTCTGGCCGCCCTGGTGACAATGCTGTCTGCCTTCAGCTCCGGCGGCGAGAGCTTCAAAACTCACTACATTGATTTTGTATTTAAATGGGCCGTTGCAGCATATCAGTTACATTCCCGCATAAAACATATTTTCTAGCGTGAAAATGTTGCACACTTTTTTTAAAATTCATTTAATAATGGAAGATCAAGGTACATGCGGTATGGCTTTGCACCACTTAATTCACCAATGTGTCCATATGTCTGAATTCGCCTGAAGCAGCAATACTGTTTTGTATTGTCGCATGAGATTCCCGCTTTTTTAAAGAAAAAAAGTGTGTATAACATTAATGCACATCAGTAACCTGCCAGTAACTTTTTAATGTATGTTCCTGTAAGAAAACATTGCAAATCTTTAGAAATCTGGTGACTGCAATAATCAAACTCTTGGGAACAACTGTGATCGAAACCAAAGTTCACAGTGACTGTGTTCTCTAGACTCCTCTCAAGCAGTGGACTTGCTTTTATATTCCAATTGCTTGCCATCGAACCACGTCATAGCTCATTACCATAAAGTTGACTTGAATTCAACTCTCCTTGACGCCCACACTGGCAAAGACGCACTGCACTGCTCCTCGCCGCTTATTGCCACCGGCTCCCATTGAAAATGAATGACTTCCGGCTACTTTTGACGCTCTCGCCCCTTTCGGTGTGAACGTACAATTACAGAGAAGACTCCAGATCCAGATCTGTTTTCACATTACTGTGATGGTTGGGTTTCAGGGTTGGGGTAGGGGTAGACGTCTATAAAATACAATTAATGTGAAATAAATAAATGATTCTCGTTAACTTCTGGCTGCAGCCATATGTGATCTAGCTGATTAACCATGTGGATGGATGATAATAGCTCACCAGTAGGTGCAGAAGGCCCCTACTGGCCCATATCTATCAGCTGATAACCACTGATAACGCCTATTCATTCGAGTAAAGTGTTGATTTTTTGACATTTGCATATTTCACATATTTAAGCTGTCATTAGCTGTCCAAGTATGCTGGGATTGCTAAAAGATTTAGAAAACATTTGAATTTGATTTAATCTTAAGTATCAATAATTACAAATGATTCATTTGAATGACTACAAATTCTTCCTGTTGATTTAGTCTTTTCTATTCATTCTTTCATTCTAATAGCACAATTATGTTTGTAAACTTGATACTAGCATTACATGAAGGCATTTATTATATCGTTAAGCAACCTCAGGATGAAAAAGGGCTGGATTTACACTTGCAAAACCCACTGTAATCCAAGTGTCATGACAGGAATAAGGACACCAAAAAAAAGTTTAGCTTTCAGCTCACAGCTCCTGAAGTACTGCGCTCAGCAAGTTGGTCCGGTGATGATTATATAACACCTTATATAGTCTTTAGAAGAGGTCGTAATATAAGTTTCAGCTGTCCCTAGAATGTGAAGTTTCAGCTTAAAATACCTAATGGATAATATATTATACATGCTGTGTATGCACCTTTTTAGTGCGGAAGCAGAAATATGCAGTTTGCATGTGTCTCTTTAAACACCCCTTTTTATTCATAAGAGTGCTTGAACTTTATGCCTCATGATGTACCTTAGATATTCTGACAACAACAACCAAAACATCTGCATGGATTATAACTATTTTCAGTTTAAACTCTGGGTTTAGTTTAGTTAAGTTTAGTTCAGTTTAGTTTGTGATCAAGCAAACACACGGCTTGACAGTGACCTACTCACACCTGCAGCTTCTCCACGATGGACGTCCAGCATTCTCTAGCCCCCGGTGCCTAGACTGGAGCTCTGCACAAGAAGTTGGGCCAGATGAGAAATGGTTGCGCCCAACTGAGCCTGGTTTCTCTTGAGGTTTTTCGTTATCGTCACAAACTGAAACTGAACACTGGACTGACACAGTTTCAATGTACTAGAACTTCTATGTTTGCCTGCTTTGACACAATCTACATTGCAAAAGCGCTTTAGAAATAAAGATGAATTGAATTGAAAAATGGCCAGGATCACTGGTTTTCCAGTGCTGAAAAAGAACCTCTATGTGAAGCAAACATTCTCTGCTCATAGTATTATTAAGCTTTTATGAAAGAATGCAGGAGATTGTCTCTGAAAGCAGTATCTTTCTTTGTCCATGTTTTTGGCATGGAATCTCTTGGAATTGCTTCAAAATCATGGAACATCATTCGATTGTTTCATAATTCACTCTGGAATAAAACACTGCTTAAAGGGCCATGAAATCCACCTGTCTCAGCAGGTTCTTTCACACCTCTAGTTTGAAAAAAGTCAGGAAAGTGGGCGAGTCCAGCTTTGTTTAAGTAAGAGTGGCGAGTGGCGAAAGAGGACAAGGATAAATTGACAGTGATTCGGAAAGCAGTATTTATAGCAGATCTAAGAGCTGTGTGTAAGTGGAGGATTTTCAGTCCATAATATTGTAGTGATAATACTGTAAACTTAGTAACTAAATCATTTTGACTACAGTGTGTCTTTAAAAAATGAAAGAGTACTGTTGATGATACTAACTAACTTTGCCATCTGAATAAACATAAACAAAGAACATTGATTACACACTTACAGGACAATCAACACGAACTGAAACCGCATCTTTTTTTTAAAAGGAGACAAGTGGCAAATCCGGATTTCAACATTTCCAGATTTGAAAAGCTCTCGGGTAAAAAGTGTTCCTTACAAACATTTTTGCCGCATGTTAGCAGACCACTGTAATCCACAATGTGGGTCCACATGTGAGCTTTGCTGTCATCGCAAGGAAATGAAAACAAAACCTTCATTGTGGCACATTTATAAATGCAACACTGACGACTTATGTCTCAGAACATTTCTTCTTCTACTTGTTTGAATTACGGTTGACAACACAATGAATACGTTTACATTGACACCAATAATTAGATTTTTATGCGATTAACACAATACCGTGATTAAGAGTCTACCATGTAAACAGCGGTTTTTGAATAATTTAATCAGATTAAGGTCATATTTGAACTAAAGCGAAATCGAAGACCTGTGGAGTATGCCGATTTTCCAAGAAATATGGAGTTTTTTTTTTCTTCCATTCAGCATGCTGTATAAACTTCCGTTAAAACATAACTCTTCCAGCAGTTCATAGTTGCATCCCATATCTCATTTTCCACATAGGGTGTGCATGAAATGTTCCTGAATAAAAGTGAAAGTCAAACTGCAGTTAAAGTTGACAAATTAAAAAATAAAACACCCGAAATTACATAAAACTCCGGAGGAAATGCGAATAGACGCAATGATGTTGATCAAATTATGTGCCATAACATGTAAAACGAGATCACGAAAGCAACACTCAAAAAGCAACTCATGTAAATACCTTGGTGTAATTATTCTTTATTTAGATTAAAGCAAATAATTTGATTACTGATGTCCATGTAAACATAGTCAATGTGGTGTCTCTGAACACTGTAACAGGTAAAAAGAGTCTTCGAAGCTATATCATGCATATTAATAAAGTTGCGTCTCGTTCACAACAGAGCGCACTGATTGGTTTGAACCAAGTCTTTCTCATAAATTAATGAACAGATGTACTGAAAACTCCATGAGGTCACTTTGTACCGGCTAGTACAGACAGACAATCCCCATGCTGGAATTTACACATGATCTCATCGTCGTGACGTTGCTTCAAAATTTATGGATAAACGAATTTGCTCTAAACAACGCAAAAGCAACCAATTTAGCTAAATATATGTCCTAATAGTGCTTTTAGCAACATAGGACATATCTGTCAACACTTCAAAAAATGTGTTTTGATGTTTCATGACCCTTTAAAATCTCTGCATCTATATGATTTTCACATAAACTCACTCATAAAACTCTCATAAAATACTCAACTCAACTGAAATACACACAAGGTCATGTCAAAAGTATTCACAACTATGTTTGTGTTTAGGGAATAAAAACATCTGATATTAATTTAGGATGTTGTGTCATGCACATTTCGTAACTACATTCAAGAAATTTCAAGGAGTTCGGAACTCTTATTGATCAAGAGCGTACCTCACTATTGTATTCAACTTTGTGCTTTGTATCATTGTAGATCGTTTTTATTCTCAAACAGCGATATTACTGTACATACTAAATAAAGCGTAAAGTGCAAAAATCACAATATGACCCATTTAAAAACGCCACATTGTGACTACAGATGTTCTTAAATATCTACTCTCATCCCAAAGCACTTAAAAAAATTCACTTTCATGTGATTACTCATGACACCAGCTTTCTGTGATGATATGATTCACATTTCCACTGAAATCAGCCAGCGTGTGCTGTGAGTGAAGCGGCATGCTCCATTTCGCAAAGATAATTGGTTGTTTTTCAGATGCTTCAGGGTTGACATTACGGAGTTTGTTTATCTGGAATGATGCATCAATTCTCAGCGGTGTTGAAAGCATGCTATGCTTTATTATTGTTGGTTTGTTTATTTATTTAATTTTTAAAACATGCACATCTGTTCTACGGAAAGTGCCTTCAGCTCTCCTCCGCCGCAGGGCATCGTCAATGTTTAGTCTGTGACCTTCGGTAATGAGGCAGGTGACAGGATTAGATAGTATCACCAACCACTGCACAGCGGTGCTAAGAGACCCGGACTATTGTCAATCTCTCTCCCATCAGCAATAGAGGCCATGTAAGCCGTCGTAGACAAGCTTCTTATCAGCACGTTGGGGTTCAAGTAGAGCTCATTTCATGGATATGTGACACTCCAGTTCAGTTCCACACCCTCAAACCCCTCCTTTCTTTCTCTATTCTCTGCAAGCCAGTCAGGCTTGACTCGGTCAGCTAGTTAGCGGCTGCAGCTTGATCATACGCTATACGTGATTGGCGGCTGACTCCCTTCGGAGCTGCTTTGTGACAATGCTAATCGGACTACGCTCAGCACCTCTTAGTGCCAATGAAATCTTCAGGCCGACTCGATTCATCCTCATTTGATGGCATTTGCTAAAGGCCATCGGCTGGCACCTAATTGGCTGCTTGCACATTCCCTCCCCCCTCTGATCAGCTCATACTAATATCTCTGAGTAGAGGGGACGAAAGGAGAGGAAAGGTGACGGATTGATTGGGCAGCTGTGTGATTTAATGGAGGAAGGGATTACTGTCTTGGCTGTCATCTTCCATCACTCCTCCTCCTCCTTCTCTAATTCTTCCTTTCACGATGCGATTCGTAGGCACAGTGCCGATGTGAGGTGACTGTGCTTAATGGGCCACGTAATCCAGCATTGAAGTGCTTCACCAACATTATGTGTATGAGCTTTCATATGTGACCTGTAACTAACATTATAGGGGCTTGAATGCTGACTCAAATGTTCCAGTTGAAAAGGAAAGAAAAAAATTCTGTTGAATGTCAGATCTCATGTGAAAAAAACTAGTATGGTGTGTTTGGGATGCTGGTACAGTGATGGCAGCAGTATTTTCCTAACCGGTCAAATAGTGTTGTGGTGTGTAGAACAGGTCTTGCTCCTGTCTCGGTGTGAATCTGAGAAGGGTCTGGCTGCAGACCAGGCGCACATGCAAGCTGAGCTGCATGCAATGCTTTTAATGTGTACACCTAACCCTGCCCATAACCCTGCCCCCCACAGTGACATGACTAGCTCTGTTCAGTCCATTTGTCTGTATCAGCTTGAAGCCAGATACTATTGGAAAAACTTCTCAAAAAAACAACTTAATAGATTTTACTAAATTGTTGGTGCATTGCCTGATTTCTTAACATAATTACTCTGATTAAGTTAATAACTTGTTTATGGTTTCAATTATTTTGTTCTTAAAACATTTATGTAAAATGGCATAATGGCAATTAATTATTATTTTGTCAAAATGTCACCAAAATATATAGGAAATAATAATTATATATATATATATATATGTGTGTGTGTGTGTGTGTGTGTGTGTGTGTGTGTGTGTGTGTGTGTGTGTGTGTGTGTGTGTGTGTGTGTGTGTGTGTGTGTGTGTGTGTGTGTGTGTGTGTGTGTGTGTGTGTGTGTGTGTGTGTGTGTGTGTGTGTGTGTGTGTGTGTGTGTGTGTGTGTGTGTGTGTATATATTTTAGTGGCAAAATTCCATTTGCACTTGATCATAATTCTTTTTTAAATGTCAAATGCATAAAAGAGTTGGCAGGAATAAGGCCAGAGAGAGTTGCGACCTACAAAGATGTATTCCCAGTGCTTTTATGGGACTATGATCATCGCTGCGATGCTACTCCACCATCTGAACCAGAAACAAACCAGTATGAAACAGCTTGGAAATTCATGCTAGTCTGAGCTGGTCTTTTCAGCAGGTTGTCTTTGTGTGTGAGAGAGTGAAAAATCTGTGCTTTACTCTTCCTTCAACCTTTTCTTCTGCACCAAGGTCACTCAGCTCCAGGGTTTGGCACCACTCGGGTACAGCGGTGCCCAGCTAAAGATATGCATAACTGCCTGCTGCTGTCAAACATCCTGTACCCCAAGCCAATGAAAATATCCACCTTACGCTCCTTATTTTGTTTCATCCCCATTGTCTGTCTGAAGTTTTATCGCGAGTCCTCGAGGGAGCTTCCTTTTTTACAGTAGTGCGATCAAGGCAAGTGAATGAAAAAGAGAGTTGTTTGATCCAGTGATAGTGCTGATAAATGGAGGCACACACGCAGGTCTTTGTGTCATTTGGCAGATGGAGACCTGCTCCTGCAGTGGGTCTCATGAGCCTGCGGCGTGAGCGATAGATGCTCTAATATTCGCTTATCTTTTCTGCTCCTCAAAAAGATCCAGGCGTTATTTTAAATGAATCTTTTTTGCTTACACTGGCCTCTGCTCGCCATTGATTATTAACGCATGTGGCCATTAAGATATTCTCAGATCTTGTTAAAGTAATAAAGTGAGTAAATTGCTTTATGAGATGGCATGGTGGTGATTGTGATTAGGATGTTTTGCCATGCGATTGCTCTTATGGTCCTTTCATCAGTGCATAGGGTGTCTTGTATCTATATAAGGGGAAATGTATTATATCGAGTTTGGTGTTGAGTGTTTAAGTTGCAAGTGTACGCATTAAATATTAAATATCAGCCTTGATATTTATATATGTATGTATAATATTATATATAAATAAATGTAATAATGGGCAACGCGTGGCGCAGTACAGCAAGAAGGTTGCTGGATCGAGCCCCGGCTGGGTCAGTTAACGTTTCTGTGTGGTGTTTGCATGTTCTCACCACGTTCGCTTGGGTTTCCTCAGGGTGCTTCGGTTTCCCTCACAGTCCAAAGACATGCGGTACAGGTGAATTGGGTAAGCCAAATTGTCTGTAGTGTATGTGTGTGTATGGATGTTTTTTCAGAGATGGTTTGCAGCTGGAAGGGCATCCGCTGTGTAAAACATTTGCTAGATAAGTAAGCGGTTCATTCCGCTGTGGCAGCCCCAGATTGATAAAGGGGCAAAGCGGAAAAGAAAATAAATGAATGAAATGTAATAATGCAAAGTTAATTTAGTAGTAAGTGTTAAAGTATAGGTAAATAATAATTATAAATATAATTTCAGATTTAATACAGAAAAATATATGCAGAAATATAGATAAATATTCATTTATCAAATTACAGGGGGGTTTTGGGGGGAGGGAATGACTTCCCTAATTAACGCTTGATCCAAACTTCACATCAAAACAAAATTTATGCGGAGTCAGCCCTTTAATAGTAAGAAATATCTTTCTCTGATCTTTGATTTATATCCCAAATAATATTAATAAAAAATGTGCAACACAAATTTACATACTACTGAAAAAGTTGACCCCCTGATCATCAATGTATAAATCACACCCTGTAACTATTACATGAATTTTGATATTGGTTTTAGTATTTATTACTGTGTAATAATATTAATAACAACAATAATAATAATGATAATAATAATAATAAGTAGTATACGTTTTATTACATAAAAATAATAAAAATAGTAATAATAGTAGTGGTAGTAGTAGTAGTAGTAAGTTGTTTTATATATATATATATATATATATATATATATATATATATATATATATATATATATATATATATATATATATATATATATATATATATATATATATATATATATATCATCAGTATTAACTTGAGATTAGAAGAATTTTACATTATGGAGAATATTGTTATATTATCATTAATAAATATTATTACAAATACATTATAAATAAATGTTAAATACTGTTAATATTAAATAATAGTAATGACGAATATAAGCAGTAATTCTAAATTAAGTATTACATATAATCAAAATAACATATTGATAAACATTAATTAAAACTGCTGATAATGCTATTATTAGTAGTAATAGTAGCAGTAGTCATGCTGTATTATGTTATTTAACAATATATATTGTAATATTTAATAATATATTTATTATATAATATTTAAATAATATACAGTAACCTATAAGAAATATAACATATAAAAATAACAATGAGTATTGTGAAATATTTAATCTACTATTAATTATAAATAGCATATTGCATGACATGGATTTGATAATAGTCATTAATAATCACCATCATGGCTAATACCATCCCTTTACCATCCCTTTAACATTTTACCAGAACAAAATGTATTTCTTTTATGCTGGACTGAGAAGGTGAAAACACATTATGCACCTCTGTAACTCACTGTGCACTGAACTCCACCCCTCTTTGCCTTTTGTTTATAATGTTTCTGGCTCTCTGTCCTGGGCCATGAGGAGGTCTAAATGCTTCTCTCTTTCTCTCCCTCTCCCCCTCTCCCCCTCTCTCTCTCTCTCTCTCTCTCTTTCTCCCTCTCTTTATCTCTCTCTTTCTCTCTCTCTTTCTCCCTCTCTCTCTCTCCCTCTCTCTCTCTTTCTCCCTCTCTCTCTCTCTCTCTCTCTCTCCCTCTCTCTCTCTTTCTCTTTCTCTCTCTCTCTCTCTCTCTCTCTCCTCATGCAGTGATCTTTTGCATCAGGAGGGTGTGGACCTGAGAGAAACACACAGGAGGAAGACACAGTGCTCTTCTCTGAGTGGAATAATCCACGGCTTTCCTGCACCGCTGTGTTTGTGTCTGTCAGCAGGTGCAATGCCTGCCACGTCACAAAAACAGCAGGTGAGCAGCAGGGGGCGATGCACGGCTCTCCTGCTTCCTCTCCTTCTGCTAGCAGTGGCTCTAAAACCCGGGAACACCACCATCAACATCCCATCCAGATGTGAGTACACTGCAATACATATGTACATCAAGAGTCTGTTGGCATTGATTTCTACAGTACATGTTTGCTGTGGTTTGTTATTATGGCGCATGAGAGTTAAAAAGTGCCAAATGTGCAGTTTTAAGTGAGTTTAATTACTCAATTGATTACTCCATTGATCTGCAATGGCTAGTACAGGCCTGTTTGGAAAGGACACTCGGGCTGGTGTTGACTGAAACCCACCTGAGCAGGAACTGTAACAACAGCAGCCGCTACAAGCTTCCTAAAGCTATAAACAGCACTGCTATTATTGTACAGCTGCAGTTTAAGATTGCAGCCGGTGTAACAGAGCATCTCTCTTTTCCACTCATTTAAACACACACACACACACACACTCTCAAACAGAAGAGGAAAACGCCTAGATGATGAAAACTACAAAACTGAAATGCACCAGAATGAGATGTCAGCGCAGAGTTACACCTACATTAAAGGTCACTGCTTCTTTTGACTTTCAATTAGTGACCTTTAAATGAGAAAGGTGGACATGGATGTTATCATTGAGATCGATAACTGACCCACATTAAAATGTGGACAAACAAAATCTAGCCCATTTGCTCTGAACTAAAGCTCCATCCCTCTCTCTTTATTTCTGTGCTTGTGTTGCAGTTTTAGAGGATCGCTGCTTTTGTTTTGTTATTAAGTTGTTGGGACTGCAGTACCAAGCCATCTTGGAAAGATAGGCTGAAGTCAAAATAGCTAAATAGGGAGTTTATTTTAGCTCTGCTTTGCCAGCAGCTTGTTATCTCTCACTGGCCAGCTGATCTACAGTCCAGGTGTCTGAGCTGGCATCATTTCTTGTCTTTGTTTCGCTTCCAAACAGTGTAATCATACTATCACAAACATTGGTTTTGTTTAAAAAAAAAACAGGGTTATAGGGTTAAGGCTAATAGGGATGTGGGGTTTTGCCTTCACTTTGGGAGAAAATGTTCTGATGAGAATCATAAAAATCTTAATGTAACACTTTATTTGAAGGTGGTGTTTATAAAACAATGACACTTTTATAATCATGATTCATGACACATCACATGTCATAGGTTTAAATGAAATTTTATGCATGCTTTTGTGATTCACTTAATTATGTCATTTTAAATCCAAAGATGACATTGCATGAGATATCTTTATGGCAACTTGGCATAAACAAATACATCATAACCCCCAGCCCCAGCCATATCACCCTGCAGCCCAAGACTCACTAAAGGTTAGCAGCGCTGAGCCTGGTCAGTACCTGGGTGGGAGACCACATGGAAAAACTAGGTTGTTACTGGAAATGGTGTTAGTGAGGCCAGCAGGGGGCACTCAATCTGCGGTCTGCGTGAGTCCTAAAACCCCAATAAAGTGAAGAGGACACTATACTGTCAGTGAGCGCTGTCTTATGATGAGACAGTAAACCGAGGTCCTGACTCTCTGTGGTCATTAAAAATCACATGGCACTTCTCGTAAAGTAGGTGTGTAACCCCAGTGTCCTGGCCAAATTCCCACCATCGGCCTTTATGATCATGGCCTCCCAATCATCCCCATTTACCGAATTAGCTTTATCACTGTCTCTCCACTCCCCCTATAGCTGGTGTGTGGTGAGCGCACTGGTGCCATTGTCCTTTGGCTGTTGTTGCATCATCCAAGTGGATGCTGCTTACTGGTGGTGGTGTGGAGAGACCCTCTTCAGGATTGTGAAGCGCTTTGGGTGTATGACCATACACGATAAATATGCTATATAAATACACATTACTTACTACCTACTTACTAACTGTTAGTGTCTTTGTCATAACAAATTGACATTACCAAGACTTCAAAGCTTGTCATAAATCTGTCATAAACATGATTGCGATGAGGCCATTGCAGTTGTGTCATGAATATTTCTGTGATCTGTTTTTTTTTTCAGTGGAACAAACTGAATTTGTCATTAAAATATCTTTTTGTCAAATTCTCAAATTATTTTACATTTATTATGTATGATTATGGTTATAGAACTATATTGAGTCTAAGAGAAATGTAATCATACTATACAATTTTTCGAAAGAAATCTTTTTTAGAAACGTATTTTACCTATGTTGAAAATCATCTTTCGTAAGCAGTTTGGACCGAACTGTGTGTAGGTATAGTTTATCCATCCAGTCATATTGGAGTGATATAAACACAACAAGTCTCTGTTTTAAATTTACTAATGTTAAAATAGGACCCAAAACCATTTGAATTTGAGGCCCATAGCAACATGACGTAGGAGTGCAGTTTCCCTGCCCCCCAAATTGATTGACTGGTGCCATGTCTTCATTATAGCATGTATAAACATGTCCACAGAACATTTGCAAAAAAAAAAAAAAAACTGATTAAAACATATGGTACAACTCTCTGTAATTAGCTGTAACTCAATAATTAATTTAACGTTAAAATAACGTTTTTAAAACAGTGCATGTTTTTAATAAAGACGGTAAAATCATTATGTATTTCTTAACGACTATAATCACCACGGCAGCATGGTATCAGTAACCGGTAATATATGTGTATGTACTGCAAAATGCATTTATGTGTGACTTATCATTTCAGAAAGACTTGAAGAGACTCCACCACAAATACATCAAATAAACTTACTTATTTCAGCTTCATCTATGTCTGTCTCTATCACTGACGGCTGTTTATCTGACGAAAGACATGTGAAGCAGACATGCATGTCGGAGCAGTGGGCAGTTTATTTGGATTTAAAGGCACAGACAACAAAAACAGCTACAGACCCCAAAATGGGGAGATTCTACATTATATAATAAATAATCTGATGGGTATTTTGAGCTGAAACTTTCCAGACACATTCTGGAGACACCAAAGTCTTATCTTATATCTTGTAAAAGAGGTAAAATATGTGCTCTTTAAATAAATGAATACAAAATAATAGAAAACAATAGTACCAACCAAGGCAACACTTTGTGATGAGCCTGCTTTTTTATTGCCAGAATTCTAAATTTTTGTTTTTGCAAAAACATTAAAACCACTAATAAATACTTTTGAGGAAAATCCTCTATAAAAATACACATTCACAAATTGGATAAGTAATATCTTAATTAAAATCTAACAATGTCAAAAAGTGTCTGTAGGGCTTTGAGTTCATTGTAGGGTGTTGTAATTAACTTGTAATTAAGGAATGATAATCGTATATGTATAATCTGTGTATGTGTGTGCATGATTCTAAGTGTTCATGTGCATGTTTTTCAGTGTGAATTGCTTTAAACTAAAGTATTTCTTTTTTCCCCCTGCTGACTCGATGAACAGACAAAATAAGAGACTGTAAGTATATCTGGCATGTATATTGTGGTTTTCATGTACTGACTTTATTGCACTAACATTTCCCAGACTTAATCTAATAACGGAAGACAGCCTTCAGCAACAGCCCGATCAACTGAGAAATTTGTTTGTTATATTCAGAAGTGTGGGAATAATTTAGAAAAATTGAAGGGTGCATTAAGGCATGAGTCTTTTAAAAATTAATGATCTTTTGTTAATGGGTGACTGGCGACCAAACCTCCAGTCATACTGGTTAATGGTCCATAAGATGGTCCATCATCAGGGATTGCTGGATATTTTCAACAGTCTTTTTTAAATTTATTTTTTATTACATCCTTATTACTCTCAACTAGACCCTGAACCACCAGTGCTGTTAGATAGATTGATTAAACAAGATGCAAATGAATGAACAAAAGCAATAAATGAACAATCGATCAATCGATCAATTGATTAATCGAAGGAATGTCAGGCAAACATAATGAATGAATAAACGAACGATTGAATGAATGAATGAATAAATGTCAGGAAAAAATGAATGAATGAATGAATGAATGAATGACCGAATGAATGAATGATAAACATGCATTAATGCCAGGCAAACATAAATGAATGAATGAATGAATGAATGAATGAATGTCAGGCAAAAATAATAAATGAACGAACAGATGAATGAATGAATGAATGAATGAATGAATGAATGAATGAATGAATGAATGAATGAATGAATGAATGATAAACATGAATGAATGTCAGGTAAACATGAATGGGTGAATGAATGAGCAAATGAAATAATAATCGGCAGATATATAGAATGCAATTAATGGAATAGAATAACATAATGAATGAATGAATGAATGTCAAGCAAGAATGAATGAATGAATGACAACATAATGAAAAAATGAATGAATAAATTAATTAATTAATCATTAAATACATGAATGAATGAATGAATGAATGAATGAATGAATGAATGAATGATAAAAATGAATGAATGTCAGGCAAACATGAATGGGTGAATGAATGAGCAAATGAAATAATAATCGGCAGATATATAGAATGCAATTAATGTAATAGAATAACATAATGAATGAATGAATGAATGAATGAATGTCAAGCAAGAATGAATGAATGAATGACAACATAATGAAAAAATGAATAAATAAATTAATTAATTAATCAATAAATACATGAATGAATGAATGAATGAATTAATGAATGGATCATATACAAACAATAGATTAATGAATAAATAAAATAAATAATTACAGACAGAAAATTTCTAGAATGACAGGATGAGTTAATGAATGTACAACAGACACTTAAAAAGAAAAAAGAATAATAAGAAGATGGAAAAGAATGATGGATGGTTGGATGGATGGAATACAGACTTACTTGAAGAGTTAATGAATGACAAACAAAGAAAGACAGACAGAATGATAAATAATAAAGAAAGACAATGAATGAATAAATGAACGAATGAATAATTACACAAGTAAATAAGCAAACGAAAAAAACATGCCAGGCAAATATAATGAATAAATACACCAATTAGTCAATGAATGAATGAACAATTTAACGAATGTCAGGCAAACATATAACAAAAGAAAGAAAGAAAGAAAGAATGAAAAGCCTAGACAGATGTGCCCTCTCTGCACTGAAGCAAATTGAAGGTTGTTTGAAATCCCACAAACCTTTGTTTCTAAGTCTAATGAATGATGTGGAAAGCGTGAGCACTCTCTCTAACCATTCCAGGACATCAGTGTTGTTATCTGTCTAGAATAAGCACTTGTTTATTGCCTCAGTGGCTCTGTCTGTAGATTACATCACTAATCGTTTACGCTCTTGCTGTCTTCCTCTTTTATTCATTCCTCTAGTCTCAATTTCTCCCTGCCCTCCAATGCTTTCCTAGGCTGTTCATCCGTAAAACAACCCACACTTAGAGAACATCTTGGGCTCACCTAATCTCCATGTATTACCTACTCACTCTTTACTGCACTCTTCATTTCTCTCGAGAGTTTCTAATGGATGATATTCGTTTATCTGTTGGAACAAATCAGGTGTTTGAGTTGTGGAAATTCAGGGACTCTTGCTTTAAATTCTTGATGAGGTTTAGAGGGAAACTCAAATCTGTGGTGGTTTGTTGTTGTTGAGTTGTTATACAGTTTCTTTTTGTCGCCATGCATTAAATGTATTCAATTTTTCTGTCAACCCTTCAAAAACCGGTTCTGTTTTTCAAAGATTTACACTTCAAGGTCCACTTTTAGTGGCCCACTTAATCACAATTAATGAATTTACATCTCGATACCCTGAAAAAATGAAAGCAGTTATTATATTGATTATTATTATTATATATTGTTGTCTAAAAAAGTCTTATTTTTAAATATGCAAATGAGGAGTTATTTAATAATATAAATGTAAGGTTTTTACAGAAAAGATTTTTTGAATATTTTATTTTTATTATTAGATTTTTTTTTTACTTTTAGTGACTCAGAAAATACTGAGATCAGCAAACAACAAAAATAATAATAATCTTTTATTTATTTATTTATTTATTTCAAGAAACTATAATGCAACTTAGAATACAGTAAAAAGAACAGTTATTTTACACAATATTCACATTAGAGACAGGAGAGCAACGCCAAAAAAGTGCATTAAAATATATAGAATTAAAAAAAATAATGCAATAGGAAAAGATTAAAAAAATTCAAGTAGCATAAAAGATCTGATCATATTTACTCAAAAAAGCATTATCAATTAATTTAAGTGATTTAATTAAATGTTCTATTTCACATAAGAAGTCTATAAAAATAGATTTTTTTGTAAGGAACCTCTGTTTGTGAAAGTAAAAGTATAAGAACAGTCACGGCGGCTAATAGTGACTTGTTTTGGTTTTCAAAATAACAAATAACATCCTTAAGGTGCAAAATAACACTCATAACAGCCTTGGAAAAGCAATATGAACTTAATCAATCCAAAGCAATGATGATACATCGCATAAAAAACAAGTGACAAATGTCTTCACACTCATTCTTACAAAAGCTGCAAATATCAGTAACAATACAATATTTGTAAAAAGTACATTAAATTTGAAGTGCACTCCTTTTATTTTATTATATAGGAATACAAAGTTTAAATGGTAATAACCATGTTTTCCTCCATTGAATGTTAACAATTATATAACCCCCAAAATAACTTTCCTCTATTGAGTTTTGTGACTGGGACAATTGACATATGAATTTATTATTGATTTTTTATTTTTTTTTTAACTAAGAATTGATTTTCCTCCTACGCATAACTGTGACAATTGTTTGGAACCTGCCAAAAAACTAAGAGCTGCTTTCATCAGTAATCCACCCTAGCCTTTATAATAAACTTTAATAATAATTATTGTATTTGGTAGAATACAATATTTTATGTAAGTATATAAGAACTATCCCTCTTAAAAAAACATTTAGAATGTAGATTTGAATAAAAATCTAAAAGTGTAATAACCAGAATAAAAATCTAAAAGTGTTTTTGTGACAAATGTTTGACCAATCTGCAAAAATAAGTATAGTAATTGAAATCTACTGACACAAATTAATGAGATAAGACTAAAAAGGATTTAAATGTGATTTAAAAATATATATATTCTTTGCATTAAAAAGAAAAATTGACACATTTTAAATAGCAAAAAGCCCCAAATCTGTTTTAATTAGTTCTAATTAGCAGGTGCATGAAATAGGTCCTTACAGGGGGCTCATTACTGCTTATTGCGCAACCGAGACCTTCCAGTCTTCCCTCAGTTCAGAACACTGTTGTGATTACAGCAGGTCAGCAGAGAGGCTGCCTAACTACTGTGACTAATATGCCTTCCACATCCACATCTGAAGCTAACTTATTATGTGAGAAGAGATGTCTCCAATTTTGAGGGTGTTGCTTTGCTAACTTCACAGCTCACAGGAAGGCTCTGTGTAATTGATTGTTTGATGTGTGATTGTGTGCAGTGAAAAGCCCCCCGGTGATTACGGCCCAGCCGAAATCTGTCACCACCTTTTCGGCTGATGACATCACGCTCACCTGTGATGCCACTGGGAATCCCCCTCCCACGTTAGTATTCATAACAGCACAGTTACACCAGTTATTTGTATTTTGAACTGTATTCTTGTATGATCCACTGTTACAGCACACTATAATAGTAACCAGTATCTAGATACACTAAACATAATGCATTATATTACATCATTTACATCTATTGTTGTGTTTTCTGTTGAAGACTGTTAGCTACAAGGTGTATATGCTATGAAAGAGTATGTGTGACTTATAAATGTAATGAATATATTCAATATAGAAGCACTAAATCAAAATGGTTCACTTTGTAAATGTAGTTGCCTGCAAAACCTATTTAAAATGATTTATTATTTCACTGATTTAATAAATCTGAATTTTCAGCATCATTACTCCAGTCATCAGGTTAATCTCATCATTCAGAAATCATTTTACAAGTCGAGTTGCTGCTAAAGATACTTTACTTATTTATATACACAATATCTTTATGTAAACTGTGCGGTCTAAAAATTGCTGGGTTGTCTGTATTTTCAGTACTCTTTTGAAGTCAAAATTATTCGCCCTCCTGTGAATTTTTGTTTCTATTTCAATTATTTCTCAAGTGATGTTTAACAGAGCAGGGAATTTTTCATAGTATGTCAAATAATATTTTTTTTTCTGTAGAAAGTCTTATTTGTTTTATTTCAGCTAGAATAAAAGAAGTTTTTACTTTTAAATTTATTTTAATGTTAATATTATTAGCTTGCTTAAGCAATATAACAACTAGTAAAGTATTAAGTACTGTCATCATACAAAGACAAAAGCAAATGGCTCTTAGAAATTTGTGATTAAAAATATTATGTTCAAAATATGTGTAAATTTCTCTCAGTTAAATGGAATTTCAAGGGTTCTTGTTACAAATCCTTGTTGAGGTTTAAAGGCAAACCCAAGTCTTTTTAAATGCAGTTTGTTTTTGTTGCCATGCATTACATTTATTACAAATTTACTTTTCAAAAACTGGTTCTGTTTCAAAGATTTACACATCAAGGTCCTGTTTTAGTGGTTTCTTTAATCACAATTAATGAATGAATCTCGATACCCTGAAAAAAAATTAAAGTTATTATGTTTAATATTAATGCTATATAATGTTGTCCATTAAAGTGCTATTTTTAAATATGCAAATGAGGAATTATTTAATTAAATTTGTGAAAAGTTTTATACATTTCTAGCACAAAAAATTACATTGATTAATTTCAAAATAAAAATTGTTTTTTAATGCATCAAAGTGAAAAGTTTTTACAGAAAATATATAATAATAATAATGGCTAATAATAATAATAATAATAATAATAATAATAATAATAATGATAATAATTGGTAGAATAAATTATTTTATGTAATTACATATAAACTAATCCCTCTTTAATAACCTTTAGAATGTAGTTTATAAAAGAATGAAGAAATTTTGTGCATTTATTTTGACAAATGTTTGACCAATCTGCAAAACTAAGCATAGTAATTGAAATCTACTTACACAGATTAATAAGATATGACTAAAAAAGGATTTAAATGTGATTTTAAAAATATTTTCTTTGTATTAAAATGAAAAATGGACACATTTTGAAATGGCAAAAAAACCCAAATATTTTTTTAATTAGTTCAAATTAACAGGTTCATGAAATAGGTCCTTACAAGAGGTCCTCTTAGCACCCTTAAGACTTTTCCTCTTGATTGGCTACAGAACAAACTGCTGTTGTCCTATGACTTGACTAATAAACCTTACTTGCCTAATTACCCTATTTAAGGCTTTAAATTTCACTTTAAACTGGATGCTAGTATCTTGCAAAATGACTAGCAAAGTATTAAGTACTGTCATCATGGCAAAGACAAAAGCAATTGGCTATTAGACATTAGTGAATCAAATGATTATGTTTAAAATATGTGTAGAAACAAATTCTCTGTGTTAAAGAGGAATTGGGTAATAATTTTAAAAAGATTTACAACTTTACCTGCTAATAATTTTGACTTCAACTATATACAGCATATGTAAAGGAGGCAGGGGCGTAGCAACCAGGGGGGTGGGGGGGGGTCGGTTCGAAGGGGATAAGTCCCCCTCACTTTTAGAAACAGACTGTTTAGAAGCAGGTGATTGAGAATGTAAACTTGTGGATTTCATACAGCTGTCCCCCCTCACTTTTTGGCCCATGGAAGCCAGCTAGTGAAGTGCTATGTAGGTAAACCTCACTCCTCTGACCTACTCTCTGAAGGTGCTCTAGCGACAGATGGTAAGAACCATAGTCTTTAGCTTCTTTGTTAGAGAATCGCCGATCCGATCACAGCTCAGAACGAGATGGGTGCAGTAGGATCAGTGGGTTACAAATAGGGGCTCGTCCGGGATGGGAGTGAGCTTTAGGGGGGTAAGTATAACAGAGGCCAGCTAGCGAAGTACTATGCAGGTAAACCTCACTCCTCTGACCTCTAAAGATGCTCTAGAAAAAGACGCTAGGGGCCATGACCTTAAGACTTCTTGTTAGAGCAACTGACTCCCGTATAAAGTATCGCCGGTTTGATCCCAGCTCGAAACAGGATTGGTGCAGTAGGACAAATGGGTTACATATAGGTAATTTTATTTAGAATGTAATTGTTGTCTATCATGTACACAATGACTCTCTGCTTTATTCCTGCGCTGTTACCAGGTTCCGCTGGGTGAAAGATGGTGTGGAGTTTGACCCCTCTAAAGACCCTGACCTCTCTGTATCCCGAGATTCTGGCACTTTTTCACTGACTGCCAAAGATGGACCCATCCACCAGTACCAGGGCAGATACAACTGCTATGCCTCTAACGAGCTCGGCACGGCGGTGTCTAATGAGGCTCGCATCGTCACAGAGAGTAAGTCACTTATTACCACAGCACACTCAGGATTGGCTGTTTGATATCTGTGACTTTACCACATGTGGAGAGTTTTCTGTAGAGAGAATCTGGTGCACAGCAGATAACAACCCCAAATCAGGCCCCCCGTCCCCTGTTGAGTCACAAGCGCAAAAATGTCATTTAGACGAAAATTACAGCTCATTGTGTGTGCCAGTCACGCTTGGCAGTTCGAGGAATTCCTGAACGAATAAAAATCCCAGATCGTTTGCCAATTAGCAATCAAACACCCCAGCAAAAATCAACAACACAACAGTCGCTTGCCTCACTATCTTAGGATCTACCTGTCTACCCTACTGTGTCTCGACCTCTCTGGCAGTTTCCCTGACAACGGTTACCTCAGAAACCGGGTGTGAGTGGTGTAAGTGTGCCAGCAGGGACGGGCACTCCTGGGTTTAATGCGTGCTGGAAGTCAGAGTACTCCGCGGGAGCTGGGCTAACAATAGCACACATATTATGAGCTACACACACACAGCTGGTGTAGGCCATATTAATATGTATGCCACCACACACCTATTGCGTATCAGTTCTAGCCAAGACATGGTGGACTAGATAAGGTTTTTAATCGCGGTTCATTTGTTTTGTCAGCTGTGCAGAGTATAATTACATGCTAGCAATTAACACACTCCAGATTCTCAGGCTGAAATGTATGAAAAAGTCTTGGTGGTGGTGGATGAGAAAATTCCATGTGTAAAGCACTTTGAGTGTCTATAAAGAACGATATAAATGTAAGGAATTATTATTATTATTATTAATATTATTATTATTATTATTTAGTAGGAATTTTGGTCCTCTCATCTTTGCAGAATTGTTTTACCTTTTTAAAAAAATGGCCTTTTAAGGTCATGCAACAGGATCTCACTTGGATTCAGTTCGGAGCTATGACTTGGCCACTGCAAGCTCGTATCTATCTATCTATCTATCTATCTATCTATCTATCTATCTATCTATCTATCTATCTGTCTGTCTGTCTGTCTGTCTGTCTGTCTGTCTGTCTGTCTGTCTGTCTGTCTGTCTGTCTGTCTGTCTGTCTGTCTGTCTGTCTGTCTGTCGTTCTATCGTTCTATCGTTCTATCTATTGTTCTATCAATCATTCTATGCATCCATCCATCTATCCATGTCTGTCTGTCTGTCTGTCTGTCTGTCTATCTATCGTTCTATCTATTGTTCTATCAATCATTCTATGCATCCATCCATCTATCCATGTCTGTCTGTCTGTCTGTCTACATGTGTGTGTGTGTGTTTATCTGTTTGTTGCTTTATTTGCCTGTCTTTCTGTCTAGCTAGCTATCTGTGAATTCGAAATTCTAAAGTTTTGTGGAAAAAGTTATTTTAAATGCTCTGGTCCACATTGAAAAATACAATTTAAACCAATTAAGTTGCACTACATTAGTTGAGTAAATGATTTAGTAGATTTTTTTTTAAAACAGAAACTATTATTTTTATTCAGCTAGCGCGCATTATAAGAAAATGTGTCATTTAGATATTTATAATGTTACAAAAAAGTGTTTAATACACAATAATCCTTTTAAATGTACCAAATCAGCATATAGAAATTATTTCTTGATCTGGCAAGCACCACAGAAACAAATTCAGCTTTGCCATTATAGAAAATAAACACACTTTAATAATTTTATATTCAAATATTTACTATAATAATAAACAATAATATTATTTGTACTGTATTTTTAAGATACTCTGAAACATTTTAAAATATCTTACTGTTCCCAAAGTATTAAATGAATGTGATGTAGATTGAATTGCTTCTCTCTTTCAGACACTCCCACTCTACAGAAGGAAAAGATCATTACAAAGAAGGTGGAGGAAGGAGAGAGTGTGGTGCTTCCCTGTAATCCTCCTAACGGCACTGTAGCTCCGGTCATCCACTGGATGGATAAGAGTTAGTCTATTTTTACTTTCTCCTGCTTTATTATGTTAAACATGAACTGCCTCTCAACATTGTCTATATTTCTGCTGTCTCTCTTTCAGAGCTGCGGCACATTCAGCAAAATGAGCGTGTGATTCAGGGTCGTGACGGGAACCTGTACTTCTCTCATGCAACTGTGGCAGACAGTAGAGATGATTACACCTGCAACATTCAGTTCCCCAGCGCACGCGTCATCAAGCTCAAGGAGCCAATCAAACTCACTGTTTTTTCCTGTAAGCATCTATCTATGTATCTATCTATCTATCTATCTATCTATCTATCTATCTATCTATCTATCTATCTATCTATCTATCTATCTATCTATCTATCTATCTATCTATCTATCTATCTATCTATCTATCTATCTATCTATCTATCTATCTATCTATCTATCTATCTATCTATCTATCTATCTGGCTGTCTGTCTATTATGTTTTCTCACCTACAGTTTTGTGAAAAAGCTTTTATATGTAAAAGTGTTTGCTCTCTACGTCTAATAACTGGTTGGCCCACCACAAAAAACTTACAATGAGTCTGTTACAGCTCTGTGGAGGAGTTTTAGTCCTCTCATCTTTGCAGAATTGTTTTACCCTCTTTGAAAAACTGCCTTTTTAAAATCATGCCACAGCATCTCAATTGGGTTCAGGTCAAGACTATGACTTGGCCACTCCAAAGTCTTCATTTTGGATTTCATTAGCCATTCAGAAGTGGACTTGCTGGTCTGCTTTATATCATTTTTTTCTGCTGCAGAACGCAAGTTCGCTTCAGCTTGAGGTCACCAACAGGTGGCTGGACATTCTCCTTCAAGATATTTTGGTACACTGGTTTTCGTACATTCATTTATCACATCAAGTCTTCCAGGTCTGAATCAGCAAAACAGCCTCAGACCATTACACTGCCACGTTTTACTGTTGGTATGTTTTTCTTTTTCTGAAACATGCTACTTTTACTCAAAATGGGGGACAAACCTTCCACAAAGTTCAACTTTTGTCTCATCACTGCATCCTTTAATATTGTTAAATTATTATATTGTTGTTGTTTTATCCAGTATTTTGACATGCCTGTTATTCAGCAATGTTTAATATTTACAGTAATTTTACTTTTTAGATAAGATTGCAATGATTATTGTTCATTTCATACCGAGCCTTTAATTATCATTTATAAGGGATTTTATAAATCATAAATAGTCCTAACTTTAGATTAGGTCACAAAGCTGTATGAAGTTGAGTTAATAAAGCATTTGTTAACATACAAAGTAACCATTAATATATGCCTGAAAAATCAGATGTATAAACGTTGATTTCAATAGTTTATTAATCATTTACTAACTCATTCTGAATGATGTTAAAAACCTCCAACTACTCTTAAATACAAATGGTTTGTCAATAATGCAATACTTCATTTAGTAATGAACAATAAATCATTAACAAAGTATGAAAGTACAATTATTAAGCACTTTATAAATGTGATTGTACTGTAAGTCAAGAATACAGCATTTGTAGCTGCAGGTATAAACAGCTTACTGATGTTTATTAATGTAGAGTTATTGCTTTACAAATAATGAATTCACTAGATGCTAATGCTTAATAAATGGTCCATAGTGTGTAGTTATTATAAAATGTTACCCATTATTATTCTTCTTCAACAGCCACTTACTGGAGCAGTTATTGTTTATCATGCTCTCTCCTCAGTTCCCTCAGTATCTCTGTTTTTGTATCTGCAGCAAACTCAGTGGTGCGGAACAGAAGGCCACAGATGATGCGTCCCACTGGCCCCAGCAGCTCCTACCTGGTACTCAGCGGACAAAACCTGGAGCTGGAGTGCATCGTTCAGGGCCTGTAGGTCAAACTAACGCCAGACCCAAAGTTGTGCTTATTTTAAAAGTCTCTTATTTGTTTATGTACTATTCTTTTTCTTTAACTAGTCCCTCTCCCAGTATCCAGTGGATCAGGAAAGATGGAGTCCTGTCTGAGTCACGCACCACCAAAGATAGCAATGACAGAGTTCTGCGCTTTCAAAATATCTCAGAGACTGACGGTGGCGAGTACCAGTGTACGGCAACCAATCCACAGGGCATGAGCACTCACACCTACAGAGTCACGGTGGAAGGTAGGGTATTCTTCACACTGTCGGATCACTTCCTCTGCACATTTACATTTAGATACAGGGCATGAACGCAAAATTAAACTTCAGTAGTTACAGAGTTACGACGTCAGCTTTGCAATGTATGATTACTTATTGCTTGATAGAAGCTTATTGGTTACTTTGCTTGGCAGAGACTTTCTGTGATTGGTTGTTTGTGTTTTGTGGTGATCCAGCTGCTCCGTATTGGATTAAAGAACCAAAGAGCCAACTGTACGCCCCAGGAGAGACTGTCAAACTGGAATGTAAGGCTGATGGCATTCCCAAACCTGAGGTCACCTGGAGCATCAATGGCATTCTACTTTCTGGTAACTAACTTATTGTCAATACAATCCATGCAGTAGGGTCTTCTCACACATGGCAGGTTTGGTTCAATTGATTTTATTTATTTGAATAAGTGTGGAGCGGCGCGGTGGCGAATATATATATATATATATATATATATATATATATATATATATATATATATATATATATATATATATATATATATATATATATATATATATATATATATATATATATATATATAAAGCATAATATGATCCATTTAAACAAATCATAGACATATAGATATGTTTGTGAATTACAGTTTTAGTGTATATTTTGCATACAGATGTTGAATAATTTTTCTCTGTTCACTTGAGATATGAGACATTGATTTACAGTCTTGGATCGACATACTGAGGTGTCATTTTGCTGTCATAGATATTGATCCAGACCCCCGACGCAGCGTGAAACATGGCGTTCTCACTCTGAAGAATGTGGAACTCAGCGACACTGCGGTTTTTCAGTGTAAAGCAGCCAGTAAACATGGATCTGTCCTCATCAATGCCTATGTCTATGTTATAGGTAAGGACATTTAATAAAGTAAATAAATATATATTTTTGTTGTGGTGTTTACTAAAGCATCATTCAGTGATTAAAATATCAAAGACTTGAAACACCCTTGAAACAGTAGTATTCAGCGCCCTCCATTAATATTATCGCCCTTGGTACATTTGTGCAAAGTCTGTGAAAAAAAACGTCTGTGTCGTTGACCCTTTTGATATTTTGCTTAAACTATTAACAAAAAGGCTTTGTGTGCCAATGTTCCAATGTGCCAATATGCACCCTGATGACCTCACAATATAGAGAACCTTGTGAGGTCATCAGGGTGCATATTCATTATGGGTAGTACAACGTATTGCCATTAGAGTCAGCAGCATGACACGCAAGTAAGTAAAAGTCCGTAGTAAATGCACACCTTGATCTGATGCGGAAGACAACCAAACATTTTGATGTCCTGTACAGCACCCAAAAGAGTTCTTGAAGCTTTGTATGAGCCACTGAAGTCACATGGGATGTTTTAAAAGTATTTTAGGTTCTTATTCTGGAGTGTAAAATCCGATGATTGCTGTCTAAAGAGAATGAGAGAGCTCTCTGATTTCATCTAAAATATCTTAACTTGTGTCCCGAAGATGAAGACCTCAGGGGATTGGAATGACATGAGGGTGTGTAACCTGGGTGACAAGAAAAAGGAAATTGTTTAACTAGTGTTGGGCAGTAGCGTCACTACAAGTAGTGACGCTACTAGTT
Source organism: Danio rerio (assembly GCF_052040795.2). Classification (NCBI taxonomy): domain Eukaryota; kingdom Metazoa; phylum Chordata; class Actinopteri; order Cypriniformes; family Danionidae; genus Danio; species Danio rerio. The sequence goes on from NC_141043.1 coordinate 31,672,695, forward strand.
TAACTACATTTCTCGTTAGCGTGGTGGTAGCATCACGACTTTCTTAATCAAATAGCTTTTCAGCAGCGAAACTATTATTTTAAGCAAGTAGCGCTGTAGCGTCCACACAAGTTACATTTGCTGATCGTGACCTCTAGAAGTTAAAACGCAATAACATTAATTCTGATGCTGTGCTCTAAAAATACTTGATTAATTCATAATAAGTACTATAGTAAGTGTGTGTGCGTGTGCGTGCGCGTGCGTGCGTGCGCGTGCGCGTGCGTGCGCGTGCGTGCGTGCGTGCGTGTGTGTGTGTGTGTGTGTATGTTTACTGTAGTGGAAAACTGTTAATTTTTACCAGTACCATTAATTACTATTAGTTTATGATAGTTACTAATGATACTACAGTATGTAGTGTTATTCATTAATGAAGAGTTGTGAATATATATACAATATAATGCTCATAATATAATGCTTTTATAATGCTTTTAAATGTGTAACACTTGGTTTTATTGTTTTGTTTTTGCTGTTATATACTATAATGTTTCTGTTTATTTCAACATATTATTTGCAGTAAATAATTAAACTGAACAATTATGCTTCACATGTTTTATTGACAGTTTTATTGAGCACTAAGACATGATTGACTTGGATTTAAGTTGCTCCGATTTAAAAATGAAACGTAAAAAAAATAGCTTAGATGTAGCTAAGCTACTTTTGCCATGTAGCTTTTAGCTTAGCTTGCTACATTTCCCAGAGGGAAGCTTTTAGTGTGGTTATGCTACATTTGAAGTAGAGTAGCTAATAGCTTAGCTCCCTACATTTCTCTAGTAGCTTGCCCAACACGGTTTAAACATGATCTACTATTTCATATGCATGCAGTAGAAACACATAAGTTATCATACCTGTCAACTCTCCCGCTTTTCCTGGGATTCTCCCGTATTTTACAGTTCTATCCCCCTATCATCCCGTAAAGGTATTTTCTCGTATTTCTCCTGTATTTTCAGTCTTTCTCTAAAGGGTGGCAAATAAACATTAAAGAGTCGAGCCTCCCATATGCAACCCATACCGCCGAATCACCAGGGGCCGCCCCTTGCTCTTAAATGCGAGTCTCTACTCTGCTAAAAGTGATAAATAGACAGTTTCCCAAACGATATTCGTGATTTGAAGCGAAGAAAAAGTCTGAGTTTTGGGTGCGTTTAAACAGATATACACATAATTAATAATAATAATGATATCTAAAGATGTTGATCTTGGTGTTTTTTTTTTTTAAACACAAATAATTTCATCCTAAATGAGCATAAACAGTTAGGAAAGCAGTCAAATGCTTTCATTATAACGTTAGATGTGTGCATTTTTAAAGTGACACCTGTTATTTAATGTAATAAAAAAAAAAATCTAAATAAATCATTCATTCATTGCTCTTTAATCAGAATGTGTATGGTATACAGTGAAGAAACGGCTATTGAGATTTGATAACTTATTTCTATTTCTTTATAGTAGCTATTAATTTTCATAAGCTGAACTAATTGCTGTTAATGTATACTATTTATTTTTTATTTTGTAAATAATAATAAAACCTAATACTGAACATTTAACGGTTTATTTACAACGAAACGGCTCCAAATGAGCATATTTTGACAATGTTGACAGGTAGGCATAAGCCATATTTTCATTATCAGGACAATACTTAAGAAATGTCTGTAAACAGAAGTCCTAGAGTATTTGTGTCTGTCTTGTCACAAAACACTGTAAAGGGGACAATTCAACTGTACAAAAAAGTCACCAAGATCACAACAGATATTTTCAAAGGTTTTCAACAACAACAACAACAAAACTCAAGCAATTTGTTTTTCTTCACATTCATTTTTTGCTCATCTTCACCAATGGTGCCAATAATAGTGAAGGACACTGCACCTGCAACCACCCAGAACATAACTGCATTGCAGCACAGTGTTAAAAAATGTATGTGGAGAATGCTGAAAGTCAATATCGGTGTTTTTTATTCTGCTTCTCTAGAGCTGCCTCCTCAGATTCTGACAGAAGACGGCCTCATGTACTCCGTGGCAGAGGGACAGACCACTGAATTGGCTTGCGAGACCTTTGGATCTCCTCGGCCCAATGTCACATGGTGAGACAGACTGGATCCTGTAGGGAGTCCTTTCCTCACATGCCAGAACTGCTTCAGCCAGCTGTCCTGATTATTGCTGGGGGGAAGCTGCTTTGTGGGAAGTCTATTAGGGCACATGGGCAAAATCACACTCTATAGTCAGCATTTCTAAATATTGGTGTTGTTGAAATGCTGCGTCCATGTGAAGAGGGTAAAATGATTATTTTGTGTGTTCACAGGGAGGGAGAGTCCTGGGGCGCTCTTGTAGCCAATCAGAGGATGATTCAGCTATCTGACGGTTCTCTACAGATCAGTAACGCCTCGCTCAATGACAGTGGCCAGTACACCTGCACTGTCAACAACAGCAAAATAACCATCACCGCTGAGCTTGATGTACTCAGTGCGTATTTTATTTTTCAAGTATTTATTTATAATATTTTCATGCAGCCAACAAACTTATGTCTAGTTTTCCATCAAAATGTTTTTTTAACACCGCATTATATGTAGCATATTTTCATTATTAGTGGGGTTTACCTTTAAGCAAATCCACTATTATTATTCTCCATACTTATTATTCTTAATTTCGGACAAAATATTTGGTTCGTAACTAGTCTTGCAGTTTTTGCCCCAGACCCTTAAAGTGGCGTCAACTCATGCTGTTTTATCTGGAATGGTGTGCTATGACTTTTATAAGGGGATGTGGTTTTTTGGCCCTGTCTTAACAACGAGCTGAAAATTGATGCAACGTAGCGCCAAGTGTGAATTTAGTAGAAATATGGGATTTGGAGAGGTTAGCAGCCTTAGTAAAAACATACCCCGCAATGGGGTAAATGTTTTACCCCTGGGGTAGTAGGATGTCCCAAAATATTACACTGACTTATCATTGGCCACTGAAATCCATTCATTACATTGACTCCCATTATAAATGTCACACATCAATAACATTAAATAGCAGTGTCATACAGACTTAGGGCTGGACTTATTTGACATCTCATTTTGATAATGAAGCTCTTAAGCCACATCCCAAACCCATTTAAACACTCCTAATAACTGATCCCATAGACTACTATTATAACAGGCCTAGAAGCACCTCTTTGAATAGCAGTGTCAAAGTTCACTCTGTAACCACAACCATAACAACAAAACCAAGTACCCTAGCAACCATTTATCAACAGCTATATCTAAGCATCATAACATCGTAGAGACACATTGCTTGACTCTTTTAACTCATGCTAGCAGTGACTAGCTACATGCTGATAATGATTAGCCAAGTGCTATAACATGCTAGAAATGCTTGCTATGTATTACAATTTGATCAAAATGTATGTGAGGCTTGCCTAGTAACAACCCAGTCTACCCTAGGAACTGCCTAGCAACCATCCAGACTACCCTAGCAAACACCTAGCGACAGCGTAGTAATGTTTTAGCAGCTGCCTTTTGACCACTCATGACACCCTAGCAACGCCTTATCAACCACCTAGCAACCACTCAGACCACCATAGCAACCACTTAGGACACCATATCAATCACCTAGCAAAACCTTAGCAACCGCCTAGTGACCACTCATAACATTCTAGCAACCACCTAGCAACCACTCAGAACACCCGTGCAACCACCTAGCAACCAATTAAAATGCATTGTTTGTACCCCATCTATTTGCCACGGCAAACCCCACTCACATTTTCTTTAGGAATAGTACAACTCTAGTTATTATTATAATCACCCCATAAAATGTCTTTTTCTAAACAAAATGGGCAGTTATGCTTAAAACAAGAAAAAAATACATTTGTGTATGTGTATTTATATATATATATATATATATATATATATATATATATATATATATATATATATATATATATATATATATATATATATATATATGTATGTATGTATATATGTATATATGTATGTGTGTGTGTGCATCTATCCATATGTATATACATTCACACGATATTTAGATATGTTTTATGAATAGAAATGTTGCCTCCTAGATAAGACAGTGATTGTGAAGCCTCCTCTGGCTCTGCGAATTCAGCGGGGGAAACCGGCAACCCTCACCTGCGAGTACCAGGTGGACTCCAGACAGGACCTCCCTCAAGTCCAGTGGAGGAAGAACACGCAGAAGCTTACAGAGTCCTCGGATTCAGACAAGTACGCTTCTTCAGCAGAACACTTCAACTAGGCTTAATATGAGCTGTATAATGTGATCTCATGAACATTATTATTAACCACAAATGAATGTATCTCAGGTACATGATAGATGAATCCACCCTCATAATACCTGAGGTGGAAGAAGAGGATGAAGGGACTTATACATGTGAAGTCATTACCACACTGGATATGGCTAAAGCTAGTGGCTCCATCACTATCGTCGGTAGGTAACTGACATATTCTGCCTGTTTTCTATAATAAAGCATCTTGGTATGGATCTATATACAGTAGCTCTCTCTGTGTTGCATTGTGGTGTTGTTATGTGACCTAGAGAAAGGACAAAAGGACATGTGTTGCTGTAGGGAGATTGAAGAAATAACCTTTAAAATCACACATGACTTGTTTTTACTAGCCTCTCACCCCCTTGTCCTCTTTGTCAACCAGACCGACCAGACCCTCCGAGCCTAATACAGATGACCGAACCCAAAGAACGTAGAGTCACTCTCAGCTGGACACCAGGAGCGGATCACAACAGCCCTGTGCTAGGTGCAGTATTATGTTCTTTTTGTGTTAATGCAACAGTTTAACTGTTCGCAGTCGATATTTGATGCATGTTCATTATTTGAACTGCCTATTGATTTTTTTTCTCACTCTCTAAATGTCACATGTTGAATTTGTGATGGTTCTCTGTAAAAAAAAAAAATGCTGGGTTCCACACAATCCCTTTATGTTGTCCCAACGCAAATCGATTGAGTTAACTCGAGGGTTTTTACTCTTTTAAGTTGATTGAACATAAAACAATTAAGTTGTCCCCCCAAAAACCCTCAATAATTGTGTTGTTTGAGTTAATTTTAAAGATGTTTGAACAAGAAGCAAATTTTTTTTGAGTGTAGAGCAAAGTGTGAAGATACAGTTTGGTTGCCGAAAAAATAAATAAATTGGGCACGTTTGTTAATGTGTCTCTTAAAGGTACAGTATGTAATTTTCTCAGCTAGAGAGCACATATTCTCAACAAACAAAAGTGTGGAATAATGGGAGTTGCGGTCGTCATTACAGCCTCCTGCAGGAATCTTGTTCATGGATGAGCTGAAGTTTTCAAAACTTATTATCATAGTAGTATAAGCAGAGTAAGGCTGTTAAAACTAATTGAGACCGCTGAAGCAATTCCGCAAAAGCAGCAACGCTTTTATTATGCCACAGTCTACCGCTTCCAGTTCTTCCAGTCGTGATCACATGGGAAAAATCACTGCTGTTTATTATACCAAGTGGAGTTTATTTATAAACTAATTTCGAGAGGATCATCATGTGTTTATGATTGCTTGCGGCTGGTCCCGCATTATCCAATTAATAATCAATCAGACGATTCCTAAACCACTATAAATTCCTCATTCCATAAGATGGGTGGCACTGTGGCCCAGTGGTTAACACATCACTGGTTTTAGTCCTTACCAAGCCAGCTGACAATTATGTGCAATTTTTACACATTCACCCCGTGCTCATGTTGGTTTCCTAATGGGTTTCTTGGTTTCCTCCCACCATCCAAAAACATACAACTTAAGTTAATTGAATAATCCAAATCGGCACTATAGACATGCTCCTAGTAAATAGTTATCTCTTAAGAGCAATCACTATCTGTTGATTAGCTACTACAGCAGGGGAGTTCTCCAGATTTACCTGAGCCTTAAACTCCCCTCTCGCCTTGCAAACGGTAGGGAGCCCAGGGCTTGAGGATCTTATGAGCTCAGGGCTCTCTCCCGGGACAGCATGCCAAACAAGCTTTTTAATCAATCATCAGCTAAGTGTGAACTCTTGAAATATATTTTAGGTTCTGTTATAATGCTGCTCTGTGCCATCTATATTATACAACATATTAAATTTCATTTGGTGTTTCTCTATTTTCTATAAAACTAAACCAGAAATCGAGGTTGTGTGACATCATTAGCCTGACCACACAAAATAAGGTCCATGTCACTAGTTAAAATTGCTTATTTCTCTAAATTTGAATATTCTTTGAAACATTTGGGATAATGCAAGTACATAAATCATCAAAATATAAACACTGTTATAGTATTTTTTTGGATACTTTAATGAAAACAATCTTACATATTGTGCCTTTATGTAGACATTTCAAAAATGTATAAAAGTTTTATTTTCATTCCAAGCTGCTCATACATGGCTATGAAAAGTGATTAATAGCAAATTATTTTTAATATTTAAACATGTTTTTTAAAATAATTATTAGCTTTCTATCAGTTCATGAACCACAGTTAAAAAAGAATTTATTCCATGGGATTCATGCAATATTGCATCAGCCCAAACTTAGGTAGCAAACCCAACTTTTGGGTTAAAATTTTAATTAAAAAAAATTTGTTGTGTTTGTTCATGTTAATTTATATTTGAGTTGAAATAACCCTGCACTTTTACAGTATACATTTAGTGCCCAAATACATTTTGGTGTCCAGACTATAAAAAATGCGTGACGTTTCCTTCTGTTTTGTGTGTCTTCCTTCATGTTTATTTTTCCTAGAATATTTGATTGAGTTTGAGGAGACGGGATCTGACAGAAAGGAATGGGAAGAGCTCAGCCGTGTGTCCGGCAGCAGTCAGCGAGCTACTCTTCCCCTAAAGCCCTTCATTTCTTACCATTTCCGAGTCATTGCCATTAATGAAATCGGCAAGAGTGACCCCAGCATGGTTACAGAGGCCTATTCCACACCAGCTGCTCGTAAGTAACACTAAAAAAGCAAGAAAGCGAAGCAAGAAAAAAGAAAGGGCTTGTACTGCTACTTTTGAATGCATTTGTTTTGTCTCTTCAATCGCTGTATGACACTTAGGATTTGTGTTTGTATCTTCTCTCAGTGTGTGGCTGACATGAAGTGACAGTTTTATTGCCATGTTAGAACGGCTTTGAACTAAATTATGATTTGTCCTCTACAGCTCCAGACAGCAACCCTGAAGGAGTGCGCAGTGATTCCGACGAGCCAGGCACCCTTGTCATCACGTGGAAGGTGTGTGCGCTATTCAGCATTTAGAGAAACCAGAAGTGATTCTGTCATCATGTATTCACCCTCATATTTTCTCATGTTTTTCTATGCCTGCATGTTTTTTTGTTTGTTTTTTTTTCCATTGAACATAAAATAATATGTGAACTGGAGCAGAACTTGGACTACAGCACAGGAGCTGAATTTGTCAGACTTTAAAAGTAACTAAAAAGTTACATAAACTTTGCACATAAAGTACATGTGAAGGTTATCTCATGTAATATGTTAGAAAAGTCTGATCGATTTACTTAACACTTAATCCAAAAATGACCCCCCTGACAAAAAGTCTTGTTAATCCCAAAGCAACAAATTATAACTTGACTTCTAGTTGATCTTTTGGAAAAGTGGCAGAGGGAAGATTTTTCAGATCAATCATCTGTTGAACTGCATCCCAATCATAACAAATACTGCAGAAGACCTATTGGAACCCGCATGGACCCAAGATTCTCATAGAAATCAGTCAAGTTTGGTAAAGGAAACATCATGGTTTGGGCTTACATTCAGTATGGGGGGCGTGCAAGAAATCAGCAGAGTGAATAGCAACATTAACAGCCTGAGGTATCAAGACATTTGCGCTGCCCATTACATTACAAACCACAGGAGAGGGCAAATTCTTCAGCAGGATAGCATTTCTCATACTTCAGCCTCCACATAAAAGTTCCTGAAAGCAAAGAAGGTCAAGGAACTCCAGAATTGGCCATCCCAGTCAGCAAACATGAACACAATTGAGCATGTCTGGGATAAGATGAAGGAAGAGGCATTAAAGATGAATCCAAAGAATCTTGATGAACTCTGGGAGTCCTGCAAGAACGCTTTGTGAAAGTTATTTGAGTGATTGCAGAGATGTATGTATGCAGTCTTCCAAGCTCATGGGAGTAATACACAATATTAATTCTGTTTCCACTGCACCATGACTTTATATTTTATACTGTACATTATTTCTGTTAAGTGACAAGACTGGCATGTAGTAAGCATGATCATTTTATTTTGGTTTGCCTTTCTTATAAGCCACTTCTGATATCAAATAATCAACTAGAAGTCAAGTTATTATTTGTTATTCCTTAAACTTAGATTAACTTAGGCGACAAGTCATTTGTCAGGTAGTGTATATACATTAAACAATATAAATTCATTGTAGTCAATCAGTTCATGTTAAACAATGCTTAAACAATTGCCTTGAAAAGTCTGATTTATTCTAGTTGATCTCTTTATCCTAAATGGCCATCTCAATTTATGGTTGTAGCTATGGAAAGTCTGATTTATTATAATGAATCAGTTCATACTGAGTGGTCATCTGATGCTCTAATATGTAGTTTTGAAAAATATGAATCATTGAATGAATTTGTTTTGTTCAAGTAGTTGTAAATAAATAAAAACAGTAATATGTTCTGTGAGTAACTGTATTTGTTTGAATCTTGTTTTCAGACAGAAATAATTTTAGCTCATGTCTGATTCTGTGCTCTTGCAGGAGATGGACAGGCGTAGCTTCAATGGCCCAGATTTCCACTATAAAGTGATGTGGAGGAAAGTTTTGGGCAGCGGTCCATCCTGGCACACCAAAGACATCACCTCTCCACCCTTCGTTGTCACAGATGTGGGCAACTTCTCAGCATTTGACATTAAAGTGCAAGCGGTTAATGAGATGGGAGAAGGTCCGGAGCCCAAATCAATTATTGGATACTCTGGGGAGGACTGTAAGTTTACTATGATTGATATATTTGCTGCTTGTGAGCGTTTTTGTTTAGATCATTTCAGTCTCAGTTCACCCCAATTAAGCAGTGATTTTAGTTTGGTGTTAATTCTAATGCTGGCTTCTAAATTATATAAAAAGTCAATGCAAATGCACAGATAGAGGCAAATGATTGCTATGTTGTGTGAATGACGTGTAATATGTGACGTGTTTGCTGTGGAATTGTCCTCAATTACATCTAATGTGCAAAAACAAAACAAAATAAAATTCATCAAGGAAAAAGATTCTGCAAGTAAACCAGAGTGAGTGACAGTGCTTTGCATCTTGTGTGAACTTGTGAAGCATAAAATGTTATGGATGTACTTTTCTCCCTGTCAGACCCACTTGAGGCTCCTCTGGATGTGGGATTGATTCTGATCAACAGCACTGCTATTAAAGTGACATGGGCGGCCGTGAACAGGGAAACTGTGAGGGGTCGTCTGCAGGGGTACAAGGTAACATACTGTGACTGTAATAACCTTTGTCAAAAATGTGCGATGTAAAGCCTCTTTGACACATTTTATGTCATCCCTCCTGTAGATTTATCTGACGTACTTAGGCCCAAAAGGCCAACACCTCAGACGGGAGCCAAAAACCACATTTGTTGTGACGACAGACAGTAATGAGGAGAAGAAGGTTTTGGGAGATCTGCAACCGTTCTCCCATTACAATCTGGCTGTAAGTGTCTTCAACTATAAAGGAGAAGGACCCCAGTCTGAATCCATCTTATTCTTCACTCCAGAAGGAGGTAAGCACAACAGACAAACAAGTCGAAATAAATAAGAAAGGGCCATGATTTAAATGCTATCATTTGTGCTTTTTAGTTCCGGGTCCTCCATCATCTTTGATGTTGGATAGCCCATCAGAAACAGAAATGACAGTGCACTGGACTCCGCCCAACCAGCCAAATGGAAACCTGATTGGATACATCTTACAGCATCAACAACGTGCGTTCATTCATTCTTCCCAGAAGAATTATGAGTAGTGAACGTTATAAGCAGAACGGATGTAAGCAGATAGTGAAGAGGTGTTCTGACTGAGTTTCATGATTGAATTTGTGATTAGACAATAGTCCATAGATTTACTCTGAAGGAATACTATTTAAATACTTTTTTGGCCAGTAACATACTTGGCAAACTACCCTGAACACCCTAGACATCACCTAGCATTTACCAAAGCAAATCTATCTATAAAACTATTCAAAACACCGAGCAACTGCATACCAACCTATTTTAGCACTCAGAACACCCTAGCAATGTCTTGTTAACCGCCTATAACATCTAAGAAACTGCACAGCAACACAGTCAAACCATTTACAACAAACTAAAACAATGAACTTGTAAACTGTATTAAAATCCCAAACTACTCATCTTAGAGGCAGCATAACAAAACAAAAAGTAACATTTTATACTCTTTTCTTTCCTTCATTTTTCTGCAGTTGATAATGATGCCAGCCTTATGCAGGTGGTCAAGATTAGTGACCCCACTGCTTCCCACTACAAATTAAAACTGGACCCTCACAGCCGTTACCGCTTCTATCTGCGAGGATACACGGCTATCGGAGAAGGACTGCCCATCATCAAGGATGGAGCCACCACACTGGATCCAGGTCCAGCACTTTAATCATCACTCAGTTCTTTTTATTCGAACTGTACATAGATGTTGAGTTTTACATAATGATGAAATGCTTTCACACATTTTAAGGATGTAATAACAGCTAGATGCTATGTGTAATGTCTGTGATTGTTCTATGAACTTCTTATTCATGTCTGGTTTTTCCTGTTTTCTTAATTCTTTGCTTGTTGTCATGGTTACCCATTTTGTTCACCTGCCACTTGTTTTAGTGTCTTTGGGCCCTATCATACACCCGGCGCAGTGTGGCGCAAGGCGTGGCGCAGTAGTCTTTTGGTAGTTTCAGCTTGGCGCAAGAGTCGTTTTGAGGCGTTGCGCTACGCTGTTTATATAGCAAATGCATTAGCGCTCATTTGTGTGCCCATAGGCGTTCTGGTCTAAAAAAGAAGACGTTCTGAGGCGGACCGCTGGCGCGTTGCTATTTTGATAAACTAAAATAGATTTTTCATTAGACCAAAACAAACCCGGTCTAAACTCCGGCGCAGAGTTGCGCCTCGCTTACACATAGCTTAATCTGCACAAGAGAGCAATAGGCAAATAGCTTTACATATGAAAAAATGTAAATATTAAGGATATATATAGGATATAATAAGAATAGATATAGGATATAAATATAAAGGATTAAAATATTACAAAACATACTATTTTCTAGCCTAGATAAATTTGAAAAATCACTGCTTTTATGTTTTCATCTCGGGAGGCTTTTTCAGTTCATTCATAACAATTTGCTTTTGTATAATGTTATTATTATTAGCAGTATTATTTATTATATCCATATTTATATTTGTTTTATTAAAAACAAGCTTAGAATTGCCCACCTGTCAGGTTTTAGACCATAAGGGACACAGCATGTGTTTTAGGATATAACTCAGGTTTTTGAAGACATTTTGTTATTATTATTCATTTATTAGTTTGCTGGAAATTAGAACTGAATTTAGAAATAGTTTTGAAACTAATATTTGCGCTTAACAAACAAAAGTATTTATTTATAGACTAATTGATGTCTGTGGGTGGTTTCCCTATCCAAGAGCGAATGTGAAAGTAGTTCCATTATCTCTCATTCTCACGCAGTAGATGCTCTGTTTAACAGTTTTCTGTTAAAAAACTGTTAACTGTGAACTGTTTGCATGTGAAATGCTCATTTTTTCCACTTAGACTTACTTTGCGTCCTGTAAATAGTGAATGCGCTCTTGGTGCGACGCAGATGACTCTTAAAGGGAATGGGAGATGAGACTCAAATTGGTTTATTCTCAAAACACACCTATAACTCATTAAGAAAATAAACTCAACCCATTTAGACCATGCGCCACGGCGCAAGGCAGATTTCCCATCCTTAAATTAGCAAAAACGCGTACTGACACGCCCTGAAAGCATTTGCGCCCTGCGTTTTGCGCTCTGCGCATGGCCCGTCAAAATAGAGCCCACTTTGTTTAAGCACAGTGTTTGGTTTAGTATCTATCCTTTATTGTATTTACAAAGCTTTTACAAAGCTCCTACATACTGGTTTGCCTTTTGTAGAAGGGTGAGGTTAAATTGGTTCAAAATAACTGCTTCATTTGGTGCCAACAGCTTAATGGGCAGTGTGCCGACATACACTACCTGAAAAAAGTCTTGTCGCCTATCCAAATTTTTGGAACAACTAATAATAACTTGACTTCTAGTTGAATATTTGGTTTCAGAAGTGGCTTATCTGAAAGGGAAAGGGAAAATACGCTTATTTTCTGAAAATAAAATATAATCATGCCTTGATTTTTAATTATTTAATTAGGAAAATAAGGTTTGACTTTGCTTAGACAAAAGTCTTGTCACTTAACAGAAATAATGTACAGTATAGAATATAAAGTCATGGCGCAGTGTAAAAAAAATATTGCCCATGAGCTTGGAAGACTGCATCCATACATCTCTGCAATGTTTTGAACAATGTTAAAGTCTGACTTGTTTTGTTTCTCTGTGAACAGTTCCGCCCTCCGACATTAGCATATCGACTGGAGAGACATCAGTCAACCTGACCTGGGTGTCAAAAGAAAGACAGAGGAACGTGGAATTCTTTATTCATTACCTGAGAAAGGATGGTACGTGACACACAGACAGGATGTGATTGAGAATGACTGAACACAAGCTTGTTCATGAATAACACTATAGAAAAACAGCCGCTTTATTGGCTGTTCTGTTAATATGTGCTTGTGTTTTTTAGAGAGGGAGAATTTGTTTTGATTTTCATTGTATCTGTCCAGGCCCAGACAAATGGGAGAAATCTGAAAAGGTGAACAGCACTCAGTCTTTCTACACACTGCATGGGCTCCAGCCTGGATCCCAGTACCGGCTGAAGATCGACTTTAACAACACTAAATGGGAGCAAGAGATCCAGACTGCAGGAGCTAGTAATTACAAAACAGCCCATTTTTTCTTTTTAGAATCAATTAGACTGTCCTGTTTATGTACAGATCATGAAAGAAGATGCCCACTTAAAGATTAGCTCTTAATGGAGTGCACATTATGCTTTTTATGTAACTTTAATGGTCTTTGAAATAAAAAAATAAAAAGTTTTAATATCTTTGGAGCTCTGAAAAGAGATCAGAAATAGTGTGTATAATGGAATATCACATGATTTGAAGCCTTGACAATTGTGGTCACTACAAAAAGTATTCTCTTTTTCAAAAGAAAGTCATGGTATTACCATTCAAAATTTGGGGTCAGTAGATTTTTTAATAGTTGAGTTATTATTAAAAGTCTCTAAAAGAAATATTTTATGCTCACCAAGGCTGTATTTAATACAATTAATGTGTTTATATACTAGTAATAATAATAATAATAATAATACATTTTATTTATATTGTGCTTTTCTCAAACTCAAAGTGCTAACAAGTGCATCAAAACACAGAAGAACATGAAATACACAAAGGTAAAAAATGAAGAAAAAAAATGTTTAAAAGAAAGCCTAATAAGTTGTAAGCAGTAATAAAAAGATGAGTTTAAGAAGTTTCTTAAAACAGTCCAGGGAACTGGCGTTCCTGATGTTTGTGGGGAGGGCATTCCACAATTTAGGTGCACAATAGGAGAATGCCCTGCCTCCCATGGTGCTAAGTTTGCAACAGGGCTGAAACAAGGTGAGCCCCGAAGCAGAACGTAGATTGCGAGAGGAAGAGGAGGTAGATATCAGGTCACATATATAATCAGGAGCAGAACCATGTACAGATTTATAAGTTAAAATTAAGGTTTTAAAATTGATGCGTGACTTAATAGGCACCCAGTGTAACTGCTGAAGTACAGGGGTAATGTGAGAGCGAGATGATGTGTGGATTAACACACGTGCGGCTGAGTTTTGAACATATTGTAAGATCTTAAGTGAATTGGCTGGCAGACCCCCAAATAAAGAGTTACAAAAATCTAAACGAGACGTAATGAAAGCATGAACATAGCATATATTTTAATGTAGTTTCTTCCTGTGATTGCAAAATGTCTAGTCTTAAGTGACAGTATTCCTCAAAATCATTCTAATATGCTGATTTTAGGATTGGGTTAATTTATTTAGTGCTTTAGTAATATTATAATCTTATCATATGTTGCTTTTTGAAACATAATTTAGGTAATTAAAATGTCAAAATCATAGCATTTTTCAAGAATTTGAGATTAACATTAAAAGTTATGACAAAAAATTATTGAGTTGTGTTTGAAACAACATCAGAAAGTGTAAATCCTGCCATATTATAAAATAATGCATAATTTTCCCATTGTTTTTAAGGAGTCATGGAGGTGAAAAGTGGGTTTGTAACCGAGAGCTGGTTTATTGGACTCATCAGTGCCCTCGTGCTGTTGCTGTTGGTACTGCTCATCCTGTGTTTCATAAAACGAAGCAAAGGTGGAAAATACTCAGGTAAAATACACCCACTACAGCACACCATTATAATCTATTAACAACCCTTAATAGTGCATTTAATTAGTGACGAAGCCTAAAGTACACTTTGGTTGATATGCGCACAGTGTGTATGACATCACTGGCACACTGTGGAACCTGAGCGGGAACACAAACAACAAACTATTAATGATGACAAAAAAAAATCTGCAATGACAGGCATACAGTATAAGGGAAGTGTATAAACGAAATAGTAGCAACTTTTTATACAAATCCAAAGACATTATTATCACACATAACCTTTTATGACACTGGATAAGAATAAAACTGTGCATCTTACAGTGCTGAAATATGCAAAACTGAAGTTTACTCTAAGCTTTAGTCATCTCTGACTGTACTAACAAATGCAGAAATATCCCTTTATTTTGTTCTTCTTACAGTTAAAGAAAAGGAAGAAGGCCAAATAGATTCTGAAGCTCGGCCAATGAATAATGAAGCTTTTGGAGAGTACAGGTGTGGTGAAGTTTGTTAGACAGATTATTCTACAAATTTCTTGTTTCTCCCTGTTTCTTACGCTCTTCCATTCTCTCCTAAATGCTCTTCCTAATCATTTGCAGATCGCTAGAGAGGTATGCTTCGCTGTCGTGTCGTTTTTTGTCTGCATGGCTTTATCAATACTTTCCCTTGCATGCATGAAGTGTGCATTTTTTGGTCTTGTCATTAGTGCTTTTCTTTTCTAGAGTTTTTGTCTTGTTTCCAGTCTAAATATCTAAATATTATAAATAAAAGAAGCAATTTTTAGACAACTAAGAAATAATGTTTTATTTCCACGCAGAATCTGTGCATATAGTACTCACAGATTTTTGATCCCATCGTTCAGTCTATTTATTTACTTATGTAAATCTGTGAAAATATTTATTTATTCAGTTTTTTTTTGTTATTTTCAGTAATATTTTGAATAATATACAAATGTTTAGATAAAATATGTACAATACAATTTGTAAAGTAATACTTTCTGTATTTTAGTGGATGCATTATATGAGAGAACTGCTATGAGAGTAGCTTTGTTTATCAAACAAGTGGTTCTAGTAGAATCTGTTTTATTTTTGTATTCTTAATATTATTTTTTTATTTTATTTACAGTCAAAAGTCATTCCACAAAAATCTGCAGATTTTCTTCTGTAGTCTATGCAGAAACTGAAAAATAAAATCAGCAGGTTCTCTCTAGGCCTAATAAGAGTCAAAATGAAGTGAATTTTACCTTAAAAAATAGCCAAATAATGTGGCAGTGGGGTAGGAAAAGTACATTCATTTCAAACAGAAAACAAGATTATTTTACTTAGCCCACTGCCATATTATTTGACTCATTTGTATGGGAACACTCACTTCATTTTAATTCACTATTAGGCCTAAACAGAACCTGCAGATCCCACTGGCTTATTATTTAACGTGTCTTAAAGAAAAACTAAATTTTTACTTATTATTTCTAAAGACAAAACAATGTTTTTTTTTTCACTTTTAGATATTTGTACTAGAAACACACAAAAACTTTAAGAAAGATTTATTTTGCAGTGTATTATGTACTGTATATTTATTAATATTTTATCCCCTCTCTCTTCTTGCACAGTGACAATGAGGAGAAGCGTACAGCCAGTCAGCCGTCTCTGTGCGAGGACAGTAAGCTATGTACCGACGATGGTCTAGACGACTACGCCAACAGCAACAGCGTGCAGACCGAGGTCATCATGGACGAGTCGCTGGCCAGTCAAAGCAGCGGAGTCAGAGATGTTCCTGATGCCGAGACTCAGGAAAGTTCCCCTCTAAATCCTGCCACAGCCATCTCTCACCATGGCCTGCCCAACTCCGCCGCCCTCCTTGACTAGCCGGGCGAGCCTGAGACCAAACGTGGATTCACACATGTGCCCACCTATTGCAACCGCTCATGACTGACCAAATCTTCAAAAACCCACAATAACGAGACCTGCACACACAACAGATGCCAAGAAAACCTACCAGATGCACTGCTGGAACTTACTTCAAACGTAATTGGACCAACACAACACTTTTAAACATTCGACAGACGTATAACAAATAGACTGCCATGCTCGTTGTTTACAGATATTATCTCATTTTACAATATAAAATAGGCCGTTTACAGTTATACAAATGTAAAATTAACATCTCCAGAAGAGACTTCTTTGATAATCCAATGACTACGAGCTCCTGTTGCAGACGCCAAATCAAACATGGAATCGTTTCACCTGTAAGTCAATAAGAAGCGTGGAAGGGAGGGTGTGAGGGCGAAAAAAGAAGCCGAGGGCCTTCAAATCCTGACTATGTGCGTTGTACGAGCATATAGACAGCATGAGCTGGTTATACTGGTTGCAAAATTTAATCAACTTATTGTGTTTTGTGCGTCTCTTCCATTTGTTTTTATTCTTTAAAGACTTGCCTGAATCATTTTATAATTAATTTTTTACTTATTCATTTATTTTTCTACACAAGATTCACTTTTGTGTTGTGTTTTAAAGGTGCTGTAAGCAATGTTAGTCATCGTGGAACGTCTCAGATTTAACCACACTCATTTCCAAAACCCATACTCAGTACAAACGACTGTATTTTTGTCGTAATTGCCGTCATTTTGAGATGTTAGTACATGGCATTTAAATGGAGCTGTTTTTTCCCTTAAATTTAGAATTATGCTTTTTAAGGCAACACTAACAACACCTAAATATAGTGCCTAAATGAATCTGTGGTGGTCCGTTGGTGCAGCAGCCCAGAAAATTGTTGTAATTACAAGTTGTGTGAGCTGTGAGCACGTTTTACTACTGTAGTTGAGTCTGGTAATTATGGTAATTCTGATATGACATGAGCAGATATAAATATTACAGTGATTAGCATGTTTAGCACTGGTAGATGCTTTAACTACACTTTTCATAAATTAATCTGACCAAACAGGTGACACGGTGGCACAGTGGGTAGCACAATCGTAGCAAGAAGGTCGCTGGTTTGAGCCTCGGCTAGGTCAGTTGGCATTTCTGTGTCGAGTTTTCATGTTCTCCCTGTGTTTGTGTGGGTTTCCTCCGGGTTCTTCAGTCCAAAGAGGTGGTATAGGAGAATTGGGTATGCTAAAATTGACCGCAGTGTATGTGTGTGAATGAGTGTGTATGGATGTTTCCCAGTGTTGGGTTGCAGCTGGAAGGGTATCCGCTGTGGAAAACAGGATAAGTTGGTGGTTCATTCCACTGTGGCGACCCCAGATTAAAAAAGAGACTAAGCCGAAAAGAAAATGAAAGAATGAGTCTGACTAAACAACTCCACTTGTTATAAAAAAAAAAAAAAATATATATATATATATATATATATATATATATATATATATATATATATATATATATATATATATATATATATATATATATATAACTAGTGTCCAATTCATTTGTGTGGACTTGTAATTTTGATCAAACCTAAATAATAATCTTCAAATCCATTTTTTCACAATCAACTGGGATCTCGCATTCAGATCTAATCTATTTTTTTTCTTCCATACACAGTGCCATTCTATTAAATTTGCTTAAGGCACCTTTAAGCCATCTGTATGTTGATCTGTTGTAATATTGTCGTGATTCAATTAAAGATACATATCGACGTCCCCTCAGTTACGATTACAGAGTACCATAGTGTAAATACATGAGATGCAATGACTCTACGACATGATCGTTTATAGCAAGCTGTAAATATGAGCA
This sequence comes from Danio rerio, assembly GCF_052040795.2. Lineage (NCBI taxonomy): Eukaryota > Metazoa > Chordata > Actinopteri > Cypriniformes > Danionidae > Danio > Danio rerio. The sequence continues at coordinate 31,690,942 of NC_141043.1, forward strand.
TATGAGCATCTATCAATTAGCCAAATACAGTATTATAATCTCTTTCATCATCTCCATTGGTTCCTGTGCCTGCCTACGACAACATACTCACCACCATCCCTCATGTTTCTTTCTCCCTTTGTATGTCTGTTTTTTTTTTCTGAATTGTATTAAACTGTATTTATCGGTTCTCTCTTGCAGTCCTGTTGGTTGTAAAGCCATAAGAATACACACGTAAGGTGCGTAGTTGTGAGGTCATATTGAGTTAGATAGGGTTGTAAGAGAGTAACTCACACTCGCGGTTTAGTTCGGTTAACGTAAAATGCAATCATGTATTGGCTTGTGTCTTATTACAGAGAATGTATGCTTTGTTTGGATGGGATTTGTTCCATACCAGTATACCAAATAGCATTTGTTCCTTTTTGTTTTTTTAGGTCATTCGATTTAACGTTTGATAAACAAATATAGCAGATTATAGCACTGAGAGAATCTATGGCACATTTGGTATTTCTCAAGACAGGGGCACAGGGGGAAAAACTCAGATGAATGTAAATATAGCCCAAAAGATTGTTTGTTATGACGTTGGAAACGATGTGTCGTTGATTATGTTTAAGGTTTTGAAATTTGTTTTGAGTTTTGTAACATTTTTTAACTTTATAGTAACTTGTTAGTTGTGATTTGAGTGTGGTAGATGAGTAGTAAATAGTTTAAAAAAAAACTAAGAAAAAAAAAGTCCTTTGATAAATAAATGTTACAAATTTTGAGGAAAAAAAAGCTGATTGGATTAAAAAAAAAAGCTAATTAAAGCAACCGGCAAAACATGATTGCGCTTATAGTTTCCCAAGTGCTGAAGAACGGCAGTATTGTGTGTATCTGATTTGAATCTATTGCTGCATAGAGGAGGGACGCAGTCATCTTATTTTCACACTGCACACACACACACCTCCGGGGAGCAATAGAAATGCGCTGACTCAGATCTTTAAGAACACTGTCTTGCGGTGGGCTTTTTGCAGAGATTCCCAGCAGCACTGTGGGCTCGCTGTAAGGGCCAGACTGTCTGATCTGTGTTAGCTTCCCTCACACAAGCTGTACAGACACACTCAGGACAAAAGTCTCTTAGAGATCTATTTTCTTAAAGGAGGGGAAAGTGATGCAAATGATATTCAACTCAATATTCAACAAAACTGCTGCTAGACGACTTGTGTATTTTGTCAGTGTCTCGACTGTGTATTGAACTCGGAAGTGAATTGACTCTCGGATATCCACTATACTGCCCTCTGCTATTGCAACTAAAAGTGGGTGGGAGGGCACGGTTTAAAGCTTGACTAGCGAACAAACGTTGCCGTTTCTGTTGTTACTTGTCAAATGTACGCATTCAAGCTCATAATGCATCTTAAACTGTAGGCTTAATGCATAAATAAGCTTGACATAATAGTCTCTTATTCCTCTTGTATGTTCTGTTTGTTACTGCATATGATGTGAAAATAAATGAAGGACCAGTTAAATGAGGCTGTGAGATTGTATTGGTCACATTTCCCCTGTGGTGTTTGTGAACTGGAGGGATGGTAAAGGGGGGAAGCGATGTTAACTACAGTAGATATGAACTGGATTTGGCTATTGTATCTGCATCATCAATCAGCAGTGTAAGTAAATGCTTCTTAAATAAAATGAATGGAATCATTGTTTGTTTATGTGCACATCCATCACAATATAACATACAAATAACTATGGAATTAAACTTGTAGAAGACGGATTTATGAATGTCAGACATTGAAATCTGTGTTTTGAAATACAGTACCACTTTATTTGTTGTGCAGGAGAAGGATGAGTTGAGGATGGAATGGGATGGTGGTTTATCGAGAGCTTGTGCTGAACTGGGTGAAGTATTGAACAGAAGGACGGTTTGTATACAGTTGCTTGTCCAAGAACTGTTGGCTGAAAAAAAACAACATAATTGTATTTATTAGACTTTGAAGAAAGAGTCTGCTAATAGCTACTCTCATTACAATAACTTTGCAATTTAAAGAAAATGATCCAGAAGTGCATTAGAGAAATTAACATTGTAAACATTACATTTTGCAATGCACTTAAAAAACTCAGCAGTCATTACTCTAGTCATTGTTGTAAATTTTTATTTTGGAGTTTGATTATCACCAAAGTTCAAAACGCTTGTTCTGCCTTATGTTATTGCTTTCTGATTTTTTTTGTTTTAGGAGTCCTTGATCTACATCCATAGAACATCATTTATTAAAAGATAAAAAATAAAAAACTAATAATAATAATCTTTTTTTTCTATTGGTTATTTAATGCTGCATCTCAACCTGTTTTACATGAAAGAATAAACTGTGTGCAAAATATGAATGTTACTGTAAACAAGAACATGACAAATTTAAAACAATATAATATAATATAATATAATATAATATAATATAATATAATATAATATAATATAATATAATATTCAAGTAAAAGCTGACCTAAATTGAGAAATCTTTTGTTGATGTAAACGTTATTTACAATCTTATTGAATTCATTTATTTTTATCCTTAACAAACTTAAGTTAAAAATGTACTACAAAGTTTAAAGACTGGTGTACACTACCTGACAAAGTCTTGTCTTCGATCCCAGTTGTAAGAGCAATAAATAATAACTTGACCTAGTTGATCATTTGGAAAAGTGGCAGAAGGTAAATTTTTTCGATTAATCATCTGTTGAACTGCAACCCAGTCATCACAAATACTGCAGAAGACCTATTAGAACCCGCATGGTCAATTTGTAACTAAGATTCTCACAGAAGTCAGTCGAGTTTGGTGAAGGAAAAATCATGTTTTGGGGTTACATTCGGTATCGGGCGTGCAAGAGATCTGCAGAGTGGTTGGCAACATTAACAGCCTGAGGTATCAAGACATTTGTGCTGCCCATTACATTACAAATCACAGAAGAAGGCAAATCTTAAGCAGGATAGCACTCCTTCTTATACTTTAGCCTCCACATCAAAGTTCCTGAGAGCAAAAAAGGTCAAGGTGCTCCAGGATTTGCCAGCCCAGTCACCAGACATAACCATTATTGAGCATGTCTAGTGTAAGATGAAGAAGGAGGCATTGAAGATGGATCCAAAGAATCGTAATGAACTCCTGCAAGAACACTTTCCTTGCCATTCCAGATGACTTTATTAATACGTTTTTTGAGTGATTGCAGAGATGTATGGATGCAGTCCTCCAAGCTTATGGGAGTCAATATTAATTCTTCCACTGCACCATCACTTTATATTCTAAAATCTACAATAATTTTGTTAAGTGACAAGACTTTTGTCTAAGCAAAGTCAGACCTTACTGTCATAATTAACTAGTTACAATACAAGGCAAGATCATATTTTATTTTGGTAAAATAAGTGTAATCTAGAGGCCTTTGCCTTTCATACAAGCCACTTCTAACACCAAATGATAAACTAAAAGTCAACATATTATTAGTTGAATAGTTGACAGAACTTTTGTCAGGTAGTGTTTATCTGAGACAAACTGAAGACTAAAAATAAAGGACAAGTCTTTAAATTGAGAAGTGATAATAGTATTGCCATTGCATTAACTAATTGGAATGTTTACATTACCAACCACAGTAGTCAAAAAATGATTTAACTATTAGAAAACCTAGCCTAAATGACGTCAGACAAAAAGAAAAGAAGCCCAGTATTCCATTTACTGTAGGTTCAAATTTAAAATTAAATAATAATGTTACACTTGTGATTTGTACAGACCCGGAACACATACATTTTTATTGATTAACTACTCTTTAGTATGTTTATTCTCCAACTGCCTGTATCTTATGAAAGTGACTCACTGTGCCTGCTGCTCTCGTGCCAGCTGTTGATTGTACTTATCGAGCTGAATTCTTCTCTCTCTCTGCAGCTCCATGTCTTTTCTCTCATCTCTCTCCTGCTGTCTGCTCTGCTCTGTCAAATGGTAATCCCAGGCCAGTTCTCTCCGCTTCTTCGTCTCTCTCAATCTCTGGTGAAAGGACAAAAGAATAATAGAGTTTTACTTGTATGCGGTCTATAAACGCAAGCTCAAATGGCACATGTCAGTGCCGGATCATAACCTCTTTCTCAAAGCACTGCTCCTCTCTCTTTCTGTGGACATCACTGATCTGCTGTGGGCTCATGCCCTTCCAGCGGTCGGTCAGGACTCGTGGAGCATTCGGTAATGATTCTGTTGTTCTAGCTGCAGCCTCTGGTCGCTCAGTCAGGAGGTCAGAGGTCACCATGTAGCGTAGCTCTGCCAGCTCCTCTCCCTCTCTCCTCATTCTCTCTTGCTGTTCTCTCTCCATCCGCTCCTCTGCCTGCAATAGAAGGTCAGATGCTACCTTGACCTTTCATTTTGAAGATATATGGGGCCTTTGTGGGTTAACCAAATGAAAATTCTGTCATCATTACTCACTCAATTCATTTCTAACACATGGTTGTATACGTTGACCTTGCTAACATCTAGACAGGCCACAGATTCTATATGATTTCATCCTTTTCCTGCATAATTGGGAATTTTACACTAACCAAATGCTTCTGTAGTATTCAATTCAATTCAATTCAGCTTTATTTGTATAGCGCTTTTACAATGTAGATTGTGTCAAAGCAGCTTCACATAAATGGTCATAGTAACTGGAACAGTGTGGTTCAGTAACTGGAACAGTGTGGTTCAGGTTTTAGTGTTTAAGTTCAGTTCAGTTCAGTTTAGCTCAGTTCAGTGTGATTTAATCATTACTGAGAGTTCAAACACTGAAGAGCAAATTCATCGATGCGTAGCTCTACCAATCCTGAACCATGCGAGGCAGTGGCGACAGCGGAGAGGGAAAAAAAACTTCACCTGATGGGAGTGAAGAAAAAAAACCTTGAGAGAACCAGACTCAGTTGGGCACGACCATTTTAATTTCTCCGCTGGCCAAAAGTCTTGTGCAGAACTTCATTCGCCGTAGTATGGTACTATAGTAGTATGAACATTATTCAGTGTGTCTTTTTCAATGCGGCGAAGAACAAAAGTCGTGGTGGGTTTGAATGTCATGAGGGTATGGCCTTCAAAAACATTAGAACATTATGACATTATGAAATTAATAACTGAATTTAATTGAGTAAAATATGTGCATTTAAATTTCATTATTTTGGTCATTAGTCTTTAAAATTAAAGATGTTATCAAGTGGGTAATTCGTTGATTTGTTGTTCATTTAAGTTATGTGAAACATTTATGTATTTAAATGAACAGTTTTAAAATAAAAAAAGGTTTCAGCTCCAACCCAGGCTCATTCTGATCATGTCAAGTTTTTGTTTTCACAAATCCACCAGAGGCCACCGTGTATGCTTTTTGAGTTCTCAAATTTCTCTTCGCGAGTGCCATTCACGCTGGCTCTTCTCGTGGAAATCCACCAGAGGCCGCTGTCGACTGACTGATTGACCAACAGACCAACAACCACACACACCTCTTTCCTGAACCCAACCAACAGTGTTTTGAAAAGCAATCCAGAAAAATAAAAGCCCTCACAGCAGCCTGATATTTTACCACCTTTTAAGATTTTACCACATTCTTACCCTGTTATTTACTTGTTTGTTTTACTTTTTGGCTTTTATTTTGATCTTACCTGCTTTCTGGAACCGAAAGTCTTTGCTTAAAGTCTTTAAGTCTTTGCTTAAAATCTTTGCTTAACTCGAACCCCGTTGTCACGGTCAACTCTACTCTGCATCTCAAATCCTCCAACATTGCAACGAGCCACTGGACAAACTAGTATCAGCGGCTCATTTTAAAGCTGAAATGCAGCCTCTGGTTACACAATTAGCAATCTCCAGAAATTTATACATGGCTACCTTTTCAGAATGAGCCTATGTTATTCAGCTCCGATCCTCAGTGGAAAACTCAGCCAAAGCACCCCAAGAGATAATCAGTTAAGACAATAGTTTCAACTTAATTAATAAGACAGATAAAGATTTTGTTAATTTGAAATTCTGTTAGGTTTAAAACATTACATGCTTTAAAATTAAATGCAATCCATTTCCATCTCATTCTATTTTTCACAATTATCTACAGAACAAACCAGTGTTTTCTAATGACTTGCCTAATTAACCTGCCTAGTTAATTTAACAAACTTAGTTAAGCCTTTTAAACGGTGCTTTAAGTAAACAGTAATATCTTGCAAATATTGAAATGTTACATACTGTTATATACTGACTGTACATTTGAATTTTTTTTAATACAACAGGAGGGCTAATAATGTTATCCTCAACTGTATATGTGTGTGTACTGTGTAAATATGTAAATGTTTGTATTCCACAGTGTTTCAGGACAAAAACACAATTTGAAAGAATTTTCAATGTTATTTATCAATAATTTTGAATGAAATTTATCAATTGTAGTTCATTCTGAAACATAAAAAAGTGTTAACTTGGCTGTTTATTAACTTAGTAATTATAAAAGATTAGTTTAGAGGTGAGATAATACCTGAGCTTGGTTATAATGACTGAGTGCAACACGGGCCTCTCTTTTGCACTCCTCCTCCAGGGCATTCAGCTGCACTGCCCTCAGGTCTTTTTCCACCAGGACCCTGCTGGTTAGCAGCTCTGCATACACAAACACAGATATACAGTAATAAGCATGCTAGAATCTCAGAGCAACTCTGCTATATGTGTATGCAATAGTTTATTTCCATTTTTAACTACAGTGCTTAATGGGGTATAAAATTCTAGATTTACCTCTTTTTTTCTCTTCCCTTACTCGTTGCTCTCTCTCCTCCTTTTGAGCTCTCAGGTTTTTCTCGTTCAACTCCATCTGAGATCTCTTCTTTTCATCCTCTTTAATTCCTTCTCCCTGAGTGAGAATATAAAAAGAAATACAAATAAAATAATAATTTATAGGCTAATAAATGCTTTTTTTAATCTTACTGTTCTTGGCTTGATAAACAAAAAATATTTGTCAATAAATAATTATGGAATATTTCCTTTGGTTGGTCCATGATGCTTTTGATTGCTGTATGTTGTTGGTACTAACATTGAAAAATAACGGTTAGGGGGGTTTAGAGGGTTCGGGTGGTTCGGAAGACCCACCCCTCACTAACAAAGGTCCAGAATTTGTCTTATACATGAGCTAATTTGTCCTATTTTGACTGCTATGTATTTATTTCACATAAATAGTGAAAATAATCCATCAAAAAAGGCTTTTTTATACCAAGTGGAATCCTTTATTGGTTGTCGCGTCGGTGGGACTTCAAGCTAATCAGTTTTGGCCAATGCTGACAAATATTTTCATTTTACAATCTGACGTAAGTGAAGTCATCTTTTGCTACGGCATTATTTTTAAATAGAGAAAACATTTTACGAGTCATTTATATTCTAAATCTTGGACCTTATTCTTAAAATAAAAAATGAGCAATAAAAAAGTGTGAAGCACCAAAAGCGGCCCATGTTGAAATTGAATCCTATTTTGGCTGTTCTTGTTATCCATGTACTTATTTTGTTTTTTTGTTTTTTTTTACAAGAGAGGCTAGACAAATTGTGAAGTGAAGCTCTACATTATTTATTTATTTATTTTTTATCGAAATGGGTAAATTCTGACTAAGGAAAGTTGAATGTGCTGGCCGGTTTGAAATTTGCCTATAATAAATTGCAATAGACTACATTTTAAAATTTAAAACATTAACAGATTCCTATTTTTTTTTTCTAATGATATATGATGAAATAATTAAGTATTATTTCAAATTTATTATCAATCTTTAGGAAACATTTTTGGTACATCAAAAAGTGTGGTTATGATCCATCCTACAGGCTAAAATAGTGCTTAGAATGTCAATTAAATGCAGTATTTAATAAATAAAAAATGCTTTTTTAGGAAAAAGAACCACCCCTTTCACCAGGCTGGCTACAGGCCTGAATTATTATGCATTTTAAGAGGTTTTTAATGTAGACATTAAAAAAGCCAAGTGGTGCTCGCTGCAGAGCCATTTGAGGAGAGCTGAGCTCCAGCGAGGGGGAGCTTAAGCTTGAGCTCCACCTTTTTTGCACTTCTTCTACGCGTGATGTCACTGGGGGTAGGGTTAGGAGTGGGGTTGGTGTACGCATTAAAACAGCTTACAGGAGGAGGAGCGACAGCTCATGCTCCCCCTTGCTGGAGCTCAGCTCTCCTCAAATGGCTCTGCAGATGATTAAAATTGTAAAAAAAAAGAAAAAAAAAGAATTACTCACTGAGTAGTTATTTTCCTTATGCATTAAAATAAAATAAAAAATTAAAATAGCGATTGACCAATCAACACTAACTCACAATGCAGTCTTGGTTATGCTCACCAAAAACACTTGCATGCTGGCGGGTCCCAGTGCAGAGTCCGGAACAGATTCACAGGTTGTTGGCGCCCCCTTTCGGTCATAATTAATGTCTGCATCACGGCTGTCTTCAGCACGTTGATGTATCGCTCGAAATTGTACCAAGTCCCGAGCCAACTCTCCTCTCACCTCGTCCTCCTCCTTTTTCTGTTGCATTGCCATTTCATCCAGGGACAAACGCAGGAGATCTGAATAACAAAAGTAATTGTCTAACGTACTGAATATCAAAGACCATTATGATAGCTAAGATAGGCTGTTTTAATTGTGTTGCCGTGAAAAAGACAACAGCCCTCAAAGTTTATGTATGAGTCTTACCATAAGAAACGTCTCTCTGCTTTTCCATTTCTTTTCGTTCTTGTTTGTCCTCCTGCTGCTTGTGAAGTGCGCGCAGGTCCACGCCAATAACCCGGGTTCTGGTGTTGAATATTCGGCTTTTTCGCTCAGCTTCTGCGGCCCGACGTCGCTCCACCGCCTGACGCACAGACTCATCTACCGGTAAATCAACCTTGTACATTGTCTGACGATGTAAATGCGAAGTTTTATATCAGCAAACTTCCCTGCAGATTGTGTGTCAGGTGGTTAGTTCAGTCCTAAGGACGGAATTAGTCCATAAATAACATAATATAATAATTAGTTTATTCTTCTTAATTTGGCTATTAAGTTAATATAGCTAATTAAAAATAGCCAATAGGTAAATATTAGTTCAAAATTTCTAGTTAAATGTTAATTGACAAGCGGCAGTGTGTGACAGCTCTTTCTGTTGTGTTTGAAGCGTAGTTTGGCGTTCTCATGGTAACCTGCTGTTCACGGTCATGCGCGTTGAGTTACTTTATTATTTACGTTTATTATTATTCAGTGCCGATTAATGCTATATATAATATTATTATTTAAAATAAATAAAACATAAAGCAACAATGTTGTAAAAGGTAGAATAAAAGTGACGATTTAAAAAAGATGGTCTGGTGTGTGTGTGGAACGAGTTTCCGTACCAAGAACAGCTCGTTTTAAATAGGATGTTTCTCTTTCGGTTGATGTTGTGATCTTCGATGTCGTATGCAATGCATATTATTGTATTTTAGTATTACATAGTTTGTTGTGGGGTAAAGATGCAGAAGGGCATTAAAATAGTTTTTTGTATCATTATCATAGTTTATATTCAGGTCATGTCATGGTACTTAATAAGAGACTGGATTGGCTGAGAGAAACAAAATACTCGAATATGTTTTTGCGTGTGTTTGCTGCCAAAATGGCCTGAGCGCGCCATATCTGTAAGACTTTTATTTTGCCTGAATTTAGCTCTAGACAGGGGGCGTGTTCGCGACGCGTCTGGGCATTTAATTCAGTGCGTTATAAAATAATCTTACAAGATTATTATGGTTTCAGTGGTTTACATTAACCTCTGAAACACAGTATTAAGCATCTAATGACCGTTTTTGTCTCCAATTAAACGACGTTTGTAGAAGCTCATCGACACAGAATTCAGCAGCGCATCTAACACGCCCCTCTCTGAACAATCAGACAGTATGGGATATTTAAAACTAATCGAGATCGAAAATTTCAAATCATATAAAGGACGCCAAATAATAGGACCGTTTCACAAGTTTACAGCAATAATTGGGCCAAATGGATCAGGTAAGTGTTTTCTCATCATGTTCTGATGCAGCGCAGTGCCTGCATCGCTGCTGCTCAGCTCTAATAACGTGCAAAGCTGTATTAACGCTGTATTAACATAAATCCAGCTATAGCTATTTGTTTCTGTTTCTGGCGTATAAATGAATTACTTTTCCTTTTTTATCAACGTCTGTCACGTTTATGCCTAGTGGTTGTTTTTTATTGCCACGTATTTCTGCCATTCTATTATATTCAGCAGGTCCCATCTAAACGTCTTAGAAATGTAAAGATTAGTCAAATAATAATGTGCATTCAAAATGTACTTCGCTATTAATTTAAATGATAACTAATATACCTTGCTAATATTAACCATGGCCTTGCTAAAAAATGTATATACATAGAAAAGAATATAGAGAAAATAAAGACCAAAAACATTAATAAAAACTTTTTAAATAAATTTGTCTCTTTTGAAATTTCTGTTAATCAAAATATCTTGAAAATATTCCACATAATATTATGCATTTTTTTATTATGCATCATGTATTGATAACACAGCATTATTGATAACATTAACACACACACACACACACACACACACACACACACACACACACACACACACACACACACATATATATATATATATATATATATATATATATATATATATATATATACAACAGTTCTGTCTGGTTCTCAAATCTGATTGGCTGATAGCCGTGCAATAATCTGCAGTATCAGAACTCCTACAGCCTCTTTACCCTTTGTGTATTACTCCGCCCACATACAGCCAGCAAAAAGCAGACACGACAGATATAAAGTTTAAAAGATGCAATGCACGCTCAACTGTTTAACTGTCAGCTTATGATTTGAATCCGAAAGAAAGTAGTTCCTCATACAAAAGGGTTTTTGAGACTCTCCATGTTTGATTTTGTTTTTATATACACAATTATGCCGTCAAACTGTTGTATAAACGCAATATCACACTCGTAGCAGTGCGATATGGCTGTATATCTGCACTGGTGGGGGCACCAGTGCCGATATACAGCCATATCGCACTGCTACTCGTGTGAGATATATATATATATATATATATATATATATATATATATATATATATATATATATATATATATAAATATATATATATATATATATATATATATATATATATATATATATATATAACATTGAATTGTTAAAATATATGTATAATAATTATATTGATGTAATAAATAAAAATTACTATATACACAATTTAAAAAACATGCTAAAAACAAAGCAAACATATTTTTGCTACACTAACACTATTGGATGCTCCAATCAGGATTTTTGTAGCTGATACCAAGTACCGATTTCTTTGTTTTAGTGACCAGTCAATATCGAGTACTGATTCTGATGATTCAGACCAAAGTGGAGATCTTTCCCTACCAAAGAGAATAAATGACGGATGCTGTATATAATCCCTTTAACATGTCTCTAATAACCATTTAGTGTGGAAATGTCATGGTCAGAAGCAGCTTCACAGAAAATAATAGATAAAAACAGATTTAAAATATATAAGAAAAATCACTAAGAAAGCAATTTGGAAACATTGCAAATGATGGAAGAACAATTCAATATGTCCCAATAAAGTTTAGAGTGCATATTTAAAGTTTCACAACAAGTTAAAATGCACACATATAAATCCATTACTTCGTTACTAAAAGGAAATAAGCATATAAACTACTTTTATGTAAACATTTATTACAATAAGTTATATTATTAAATATTCAAGTTAAAAATAATTTAAGCGTTTTTTTTTTTTGTATTATTTCCAACAAGGTTTTAATCAATGTTCAATATTTATGAAAACATAGAATTTTCAGTTCTTACATGTAAAAAGATTTCAGTTCTTATATGTCCTGTGCTTGTACACTTGTAAACAAACACTTGTAATCGGTTCATGAGATCGGCCAGATCAGCGAGTACCGATCAAGTCTTCAAATGTGATTATCAGCCTAAACCCATCTCTGGCCGATCGATCGGTGCATCCCTACCAACCACTGTTTGTTTGTGTTAAGTCTGTGATTATACATATGGTAAATCGTATAACAAAAAGTTATTATAATTTTACATAACAAAGCCACGATTAAATTATAATTAATATAGATTGTCAGTATTAGGTAATAAAAATACAATTGCTCATTGTTTATTTATGTATGTTAGGTGCTCAGTAGTGTCAACAAATATTGTGTATATAAATAATAAAATGTATTGTTCATTGCTAGTTCTTACTAACCAATGTCTTGTAAAAAATCTCCCAAAAAAAGTTGCTCTTTATTCAAGTTCTGGTGTCCCTCAATTAATTACGAAGCATTTTGTACTTATTTACTTATTCACTTAGACAAAAGCCTAAGTAAAGATAAAATATATAAATTATGTGGAAAAATGTATGCCACCAACACTAATTTCAAAATGACTGTTTTCTAGGGAAGTCCAACCTAATGGACGCCATCAGTTTTGTATTAGCTGAAAAGACCAGTAACTTACGTGTTAAAACCCTGAAGGATCTCATCCATGGAGCACCAGTGGGAAAACCAGCAGCAAACCGTGCCTTCGTGAGCATGGTGTATTGCGAGGACAATGGGGAGGAATGCACTTTCACACGGGCCATCATTGGTAAATGTCAGACCTAAAACAATTAAATGACTTACTTTTAATCAGTGGACCCCCCAAAAACTACAATAATAAATCTTATATTGTTTTACTGAGCTGTTTGTTAGTTCTATGATTCATTTTTACTTTTTGACACTCACTAATTGTATTTTCAGGTTCTTCATCAGAGTACCGAATCAACAGTAAAGTGGTCGGGCTTTCAGATTACAGTGAGGAACTGGAGAAACTGGGTATACTTATTAAGGCCAGAAACTTTCTTGTATTCCAGGTATATATGCACAAGACAACCTGTGTTTACAACATCATTGATAATATCTCATCTGTTAAAGCAGTGTAATAGATTTCGTCTGCCTTTTTTGTTGTGTAGGGTGCAGTAGAGTCTATAGCCATGAAGAATCCTAAAGAGAGGACAGCTTTGTTTGAGGAAATCTCCCGTTCTGGTGAACTGGCCCAGGAATATGACCGCAGAAAGAAAGAGATGGTGAAGGCAGAAGAGGACACACAGTTCAGCTATCACCGTAAGAAGAACATTGCAGCAGAGCGCAAAGAAGCCAAGCAGGAAAAAGAGGAGGTCAGCTACTTTCTGATAGTTATTATTACACAATCCATGCATTATTGTTTAAATGTTTTGCTCTTTGTTCAGGCGGAGAGGTACCAGAGACTGAAGGATGAGGTTGTCAGGGCTCATGTTCAGCTACAGCTCTTTAAACTCTACCATAATGAGGAGGAGATCGAGAAACTGAACCGAGAGTTGTCTCAACGCAACCGTGAGATTGATAAAGACAGAAAGAAGATGGATCATGTGGAGGAAGAGCTTAAGGACAAGAAGAAAGAGCTTGGAAGAATGATGAGAGATCAGCAGAATGTGGAGAAGGAGATAAAGTGGGTGATTCTCTATAGTTGAAAATAACACACATATATGCAGAAATATTCATTTATTTTCCTTCGGCTTGAACCCTTTATTAATCAGGGGTCACCACTGCGAATGAACCGCCAACTTATCTAGTATATGTTTTACGCAGTAATGTAATGTAATGTGTGTATTTATATAGCGCATTTATTGTGTATGGCCGTACACCCAAAGCGCTTCACAATCATGAGGGGGGGTCTCTCCACACCACCACCAGTGTGCAGCATCCACTTGGATGATGCGACGGCAGCCACAGGACAACGGCGCCAGTGCGCTCACCACACACCAGCTATTGGTGGAGTGGAGGGACAGTGATAGAGCCAATTCGGTGGAAGGGGATGATTGGGAGGCCATGATCGTAAGGGCCGATAGAGGGACTTTGGCCAGGACACCGGGGTTACACCCCTGCTCTTTCACGAGAAGTGCCATGGGATTTTTAATGACCGCAGAGAGTCAGGACCTCGGTTTAACGTCTCATCCGAAAGACGGCGCCCACTGACAGTATAGTGTCCCCTTCACTTTTACTGGGGCATTAGGACTCACACAGACCACAGGTTGAGCGCCCCCTGCTGGCCTCACTAACACCACTGCCAACAGCAACCTAGTGTTCCCTAGTGGCCTCTCATCCAGGTACTAACCAGGCTCAGCCCTGCTTAGCTTCAGTGAGTAACCGGTCTTGGGCTGCAGGGTGATATGGCAGTGTATGCCCTTCCAGCTGAAACCCAGTACTGGGAAACACCCATACACTCTTGCATTCACACACATACACTTTTGTCAATTTCATTCATTTATTTTCTTTTCGGCTTAGTCCCTTAATTAATCTGTAGTCGCCACAGCGGAATGAACCGCCAACTTATCCAGCATATGTTTTACGCAGCGGATACCCTTCCAGCCGCAACCCATCCCTGGGAAACATCCCCACACACATTCACACACACTCATACACTGTGGTCCATTTTAGCTGTGGGGGAAACTGGAGCACCCTTAGGAAACCCACGCGAACACGGGGAGAACATGCAAACTCCAGAAATGCCAACTGACACAGATGGGGCTTGAACCAGCGACCTTATTGCTGTAAGGCGACAATGCTAATCATTGAGCCACTGTGCCTCCCCCTCACAATTATACATTTTCTAAACACTTTGGAATTGAAAACATTGATATTGTGTAAAACACATATAATCTTGACACTTATATTACACCACCTTATTTTTATTTTGACCAATTGTATTTACTATTTATAGTTATGTGTGTAAAACTTAATATTTGTTTTATAGTGAACTACTAATGACATTTCTTTAAAATTTTAAATAAAAATGTTTTTCAATTAGAGCATAAAATCACGATGGGTCAGTTTTATTAAATTATGCACAATCACCAACTTTGATAAACATCTTAGACGCTCATTCAGCGTACTTTTAGACCAAAATAATATGGATTACATTTTGCCTAAATCTCCAACATAGTCTCATTCTGAAAATGTATCCCTATATACATTTCTGGACCTCACAAATTATGTAGCCTGAAGTATGTATGGCTGCATTTCGTCTTTAAAACAAATGCTACAGGGTGGTATGACGCCGTTCCTTTTCTCGCTTATGAGCTGACTGCCTAACTTCGTAAAGATGGCTTTCCCGCTGTTGCCAGTTTGTCCAGAGGCTTGCTGCATATATCAGAGAATTTGAGATGCAGAGTTGACCGTGACAATGGGGTTGAATTTCGGTGAAGAATGGTAAGCAGGTAAGATAAAAACAAAAGCTGCCACAAGGGCTTTTCTTTTTCTGGATTGCTTTTGAAAACACTGTCGGTTGGGTTTAGGGAAATGGGTGGGCGTTGGTTAATCAGTGCTTTTAAAAAACTATTGGTTGGGTTTAAGTCAGTCAGTCAGTCAACAGTGACCTCTGGTGGATTAATGCAAGAAGAGCAGGTGCAAATGGTACTCACAAGAGAAAATTTGAGATCTCAGAAAGTGTACAGAGTAGATTTGCAAACTAAAAACTGCAAAAAAAAATGTAGTTCCTGGAACTTATTTGGCACTCTCCAGAAATGTATACAGGGGTAATCAGAATGAGCCTGGGTTGTAAATCTCATCTAAACCAAATCTTGCTCATTTTGCTTGTATCCTATTATCATCTTTACCTGAACCCAGCATAGCAGAAACATCAGCAAATATAAACTAATTACAATCACAAACAGGTTGCAAATCCCTGCGGAACTCCATATGTAACAATTAGTACTAAAGAATCCTGTCCGTTTCAGCTGTCTGAATTTTTCCAGTTAAATAAGAGTTACATGTTCAATTAAGTTAGTGTTACATTCAGAGTTACAATCACTCAAAACATGATTGTTACAGTTTGCTAAAGAAATCCTTATTTAACCTCCACCAGAGAGAAAGATGCTGAGCTGAACCAGAAACGGCCACAGTATATCAAGGCCAAGGAGAACACAGCCCATAAAATTAAGAAGCTGGAGGTGGCCAGAAAGTCCTTGCAGAATGCCCAGAAGATGTACAAGAAGCGTAAGGCGGACATCGAGGAACTGGACCGTGAGCAAGGGGCTGTGGAGATGTCAAGGCAGGAGTTTGAGGAGCGGATGGAAGAAGAGGCACAGAGTCAAGGCCAAGATCTGACACTGGAGGAGAACCAGGTCAGTCTATGTTAATTGCTTGATGTACTACATGAAAAACGAGGCATACAGCTTTCATTTTACACTTATACTGTTATTTCAGGTAAAACAGTATCACAGGCTGAAGGAGGAGGCTAGTAAGCGGGCAGCTACTTTGGCACAGGAGCTGGAGAAGTTTAACAGGGACCAAAAGGCTGACCAGGATAGACTTGATTTGGAGGAGAGGAAGAAAATTGAGACTGAGGTACAGTGAGAAATTAATCATATTTTTTGTGCCTTTGATTGGCTGATTTATCATGTTATGTTTTTGATTAAACTACAGGCCAAAATAAAGCAGAAGATCCGAGAGATTGAAGAAAACCAGAAGCGTATTGAAAAGCTGGAGGACTATATTGCAACCAGCAGGTATTTTAGTGAACATTATAAAATGTCTTCAAAAAATCAGCAAGGTTTTCTTGATATAAGAATAGTTCCTTTATGGCCATCTGTATATTTATACAATATATAGAAAAGAAACAACATATAATATAGCCTAATACAATATATAAATATTATTTTATTCAGTGAGTATACATTAAAAAGTAAAAATAAAGACAAAAAGTAATCATAAAGACTTTATTAATCAAAGAATCTTGAAAAAAAAATCTGCAAAATAATTTTAAGAAAATCCAAAAATATTTAACTGTTTTCATTATTGATAATGATAAAAATGGTTCAAATTATTAAAAAAATGGGCCAAACTAACTAATTTCTGAAGGATCATTTTATATAATAAATATATGAAAATGTTAATTCTTTTTATTTCAAATGTTATTTTGGCAGTTCATCCACTGTGGCAACCCCTGATTAAGGGACTAAGGCGAAGGAAAATTAATAAATGTTATTTAAAATATTACTGCAGTGTTTTTTTCATATTCGGTGGATGTATGTATGTATGTTTGTATGTATATATATACAGTTAAAGTCCGAATTATTAGCCCCCCTGAATTATTTGCGCCCCTGTATATTTTTCCCCAATTTCTGTTTAACGGAGGGAAGATTGTTTCAGCACATTTCTAAGCACAATAGTTTTAAAAACTTATTTCTATTAACTGATTTATTTTATCTTTGTCATGATGACAGTAAATAATATTTAACTTGATATTTTTCAAGAGACTTCTATACAGCTTAAAGTGACATTTAAAGGCTTCACTAGGTTAATAAGGTGGACTAGGCAGGTTAGCGTAATTAGGCGAGTTATTGTATAACGACTGTTTGTTCTGAAGATTATGGAAAAATAAATTAGCTTAAAGGGACTAATAATTTTGTCCCAAAAATGGGTTTTAAAAAATTAAAAACTTTCTCCAGAAGAAAAAATATTATCAGACAAACTGTGAAAATTTCCTTGCTCTGTTCAAAATCATTTGGGAAAAATTTAAAAGAGAAAAAAAAAATCAAAAGGGGGCTAATAATTCTGACTTCAACTGTGTGTGTGTGTGTGTGTGTATGTATATATATACACACACACACACACACACACACACGCACACATACATATATATACACATATATATATATATGTGTGTGTGTTTGTGTGTGTATTTATATAAACTAAAACACAAAATATAAAAGAAAACTTATTTTTTTTTAATTTATACATTAAACATTTATAGTTAAACATTAATAATTATATTGACGTAATAAATAATTATTGCTATACTTCAGGGTTCAAAGCTAAGGATTTTTTCTAGTGGTTAAAATTTTACTTGCTCTGCCAAAGGTTATAATGAACCCACCAAAAAAAAAAGCTTAAAAAAGTTAATGGCTATTTCTTAGCCACATATTTTA
Organism: Danio rerio; assembly: GCF_052040795.2. Taxonomy (NCBI): domain Eukaryota; kingdom Metazoa; phylum Chordata; class Actinopteri; order Cypriniformes; family Danionidae; genus Danio; species Danio rerio. The sequence goes on from NC_141043.1 coordinate 31,708,900, forward strand.
AATTTGTCAAAAGCAAAACAAAACTAATACATACACTTTTTATGCACCGTAACTTTTCTTTAAATACAACCGACAATTTAAAAAACTACATTTGTGATATATATATATTTCCATAGGTGAAAATGTGCACTTTAATTTTGAAATCCACAAACACCGCCACCAAATATAAGTCAGAGAGGTAAGACTGTCTCATTCATAGCCTCATTTCAGGAATCAAGTTGTGTAAAAATCTATGTATTGAACTAATCAATATTGAAAATTACGCTGGCTAAAATTCTGCATTATAAGCTTAAATTATAGAGAGAAGTAACACATGAAGCACGAATGCAGTCAGATCATGAAGCAGATCAATGTTGATCTTTTGAGGTGCAGAATTGAACAAAACAATTGGCCCATTACAAAATATTAGAAGTTTCAAATATGGAAAAAATATCAGATGATAGTTTCTGCCAATGATCCTAATGAATGAACAGCACTTGGAAATATTTCAGCATGCTTTTACTTTCGTATTCGACATGAAATGCACATTTATTAGTAGGAATGATGACATCCCGCCCTACTCATCATTCTTTCTTCATATAGGTGTATATATGACTATTACACAACCATAATACACTGTGATATAGCCTGGTTCCATTAGTTTGTTGGATCATTTTGTTTTCTCACTACAATCGATCTTCTCCAGAGTTTGTTTTAATCGAGCCGAGACTACCTCATTCAGGCGATTTTGGAACGGTTGATTTGGCACGGATCCGAGCTTGATTGCAGGATTCACATATGCAAAATGAACCACGCTAACTGGGCAAATGAGATTCCGAAACAAACGTCTAGGTGTGAAAGCACGCTGTTTGCATGCAATTGACAGTCACAAACCAAATTAACTGCTGACATGGCAACACTGGCTCGATCGGGCCAGTAATCATCCCAAGTGTTTCGCACACTGGCCCCGGGCCATCAGGCAGCCCTTATTGTCAAGGCCTGATACTTTTTTTATTAATATGTGTATTTATTTCATGCATCATACCTAACTGTAAAGCACAGCTGCTTGTGACTTGCTGATTTACACTCTTTTGTTTCTTCATTCAGTTTCATGGAATGAAAAACTTTGATTTATACCCATTATTTCATTATTTTTACCATTTCTTTTTCCAGACAGTCTCTGGATGAACAGAGGCGTATGGAGGAGGAATTGACTGAGGAAGTGGAGCTGGCCAAAAGAAGGATTGATGAGATAAACATGGAGTTAAACCAAGTAATAAAACACACATTAACTCCTGATCTCAGGTACATAACTTCACCAAGATTGTATTTTCATGGCTGGGATGATTCTGTTTACAGGTGATGGAGCAACTTGGAGATGCTCGCATTGACAGGCAGGAAAACAGCCGTCAGCAGCGCAAAGCTGAAATTATGGAGAGCATTAAACGGCTCTACCCTGGCTCAGTGGTGAGTGTTTTCAATTTAAATATTCAAGTTAAGCTAGTAAATCTCTCACAGAGAGCTTTCACTTTTTATTTTTTTATCTGCAAGCAAATCCAATTTAAAGTGCTCATATAATGCTAGAATATGTGCACATGAATGTAAGGTAAGAAAAACAAAATATATACAAAGCACTTAAATTATTTATAGTATGCAATCTATGAATCATTATAGAATCTTGTAATATTTTCTAACAATACTTGAAATGGTTGGTTCTTTATTTCGTTTTATCAAAATCTGTTTCTTGAAAGCATACTCTGCTCTGATTGGTTAAAGAGCCAAGTTTTTTGTGATTGCTCTTCTACCTATAGCACATGTTGGACATAAACTACCTATTACCATATCTGAATTTCAGCTCTTGAGGCTTTTGCAGATTTTATAAACACTGTATCATTTCAATTATATCTGTACCAATTGCTGTTTTAAGTGCATGCAATGTGGATTTGTTTTTTACAACTTCTCAACACAAACCAAACTTCTCCAGCCGTCAGGCTCAACTACAGTGTTTGAGATTCGTAGAAGACATTGTTGGCAGTAATAAACACCATAGACTAGTATTATACAATTTTGTCACAAACCTATGTAGGCTTGTGCTGGAAGGATAATTGGAATTACTGACAACTTATTTCAGGCTGTTCTGGCAGAATCTGTTCTCTCTTTTTAAGCCCCTTTCACACATACAGACCTTTAAGAAAAATTGACGGCAATTTTTCAGTAAGGTCTGTATGTATGAACAAACCCTTTTTGAAAATAACGGTAAATTGGTTCCAGCAATTGTCTGGAAAGACAAGTTGTAACATTATCGGTAATTTGCCGGAATGCTGCGTTGTGTGAACGTAGAAGGAAAACTGCAGAAAAGAGTGCGTTCACATCTTGAGCGCGCTGACGTGAGACGTCTAATCCAGCCAATCAGAATATTCAGATGCATTCACATCCATGCTGTTTATGAAAATAAAAGCCTTGAAATATTTTTCCAGACACATTTAGCTGCTAGATGTTAGTCAAATAACGTATCTGTTTCATCTTAATGCCAACTGTGTAAATTATTGATAAAATACTAACGAAAAGCCATTGTTTGTTTACCTTCAAGCTTTGCTTCCTTCAGTTGCTTGACACGTGTGCACGTGAAGCAGCCGGTGAACGCCAGCACACAAACATATTATGTACATCTCAACATGTGAAAGTGTTCCTTAATATGTTTTCATCGACTTTGTGCAAAAAACATGCCATCCACAGAGTTTGTAATGTAGTCAAATGGTTACAAATACAAGTGCAGCTGTTTAGAGGTCAATTCTAATTAATGATGTCAGAATTCACTGTTATTTTCACTGTTATTTTAATGTGTGAATAGTCTTTTCCGCGAAAATTCTGTAATGTCCTTGCCTGTGTAAACAGTGCTTTATTAAATTTACCAGTAAAGGGGTTCCGGAAATTTTCCAGATATTTATTGGTATCACTGTGTGAAAGGAGCTATAGACACAATAACTGCATTTATCATGCCCTGTGATCTTTGAAACTTTGCAGACATTTTAGATTCACAGGCAGCTACATAACACACTACATATTAAGTATGCCTTGTCTACAAAAAAGCAAAATAGGGGTACTCTAAGTCTTCATTTTTGTCTTTGTCTGAAAACTACAAAAAAAATAGTTGTTCTACTACATTTTGCACAATCACCAAACGTGATAGACATCTTAAACATTATTCAGTTTACTTTTAGACCCAAATATTGTAGATTTGGTTTTGCTTAAACATAATAAGACAATATATATATATATATATATATATATATATATATATATATATATATATATATATATATATATATATATATATATAATTCAGTGTCTTATAGAGCTTTTCACCTAATTTCACCTGTCTTCTACCAACATCCTTATCTGAAACCAGCAAAGCAGAATCATCAGCAAATTAAAAAAACAAGTATCAATCACAAACAGCTTGCATGTCATTTATCTGTTATAACAAAAAGGGGCCCAAGACAGTTCTTTGCAGAACTCTATTAGTAAGAGTAGTTGCTAAAGAATTCATAATTATATCTTTGTCGGAACAGTATGGCAGACTGATTGACTTATGCCAGCCAACCCAGAAGAAATACCAGATTGCTGTGACCAAAGTTTTGGGAAAAAACATGGATGCCATCATTGTGGACTCTGAGAAAACCGGCAGAGATTGCATCCAGTATATTAAAGAGCAAAGAGGAGAACCTGAGACCTTTCTACCCCTGGACTATTTGGAGGTACAGACAGATTACATGAACAATTCATGAGTTGTGGTTTGAGTTTTCTATCTAGGACACTGTAACGCTTTGAGCAGCCAGTAGACTTTATTCCATTGCTTGTCTTTCTCCAGGTGAAACCTACAGATGAGAAACTGAGAGAGCTTCGGGGGGCAAAGCTGGTGATTGACGTGATCCGCTACGAGCCCCCACACATAAAGAAAGCCCTTCAGTATGCCTGTGGCAATGCTTTAGTGTGTGAAAATGTGGAGGACGCTCGTAGAATTGCCTTTGGAGGACCATACCGCCATAAGGTTTAAATTTGTAGTAAATATTGTATGTCAAGCTCATATTATAAGATTTAATTTTCATTTACAATGTATATTTCCCCTCTACAGACTGTGGCCTTGGATGGCACTCTCTTCCAAAAGTCAGGTGTGATCTCTGGAGGAGCTAGTGACCTAAAAGCCAAGGCTCGGCGCTGGGATGAGAAAGCTGTGGACAAACTTAAGGAAAAGAAAGAGAAACTGACAGAAGAATTGAAGGTGGCATACAAAAGAGAAACAAGCTAAATTTACACACATTTTCATTTAAAGATTAACTTGGCTATATAACTATATATAATTATATTTATTTATTAATATATAGTGAGTGTATGTATGTGGTATGTGTGTGTATATATATATATATATATATATATATATATATATATATATATATATATATATATATATATATTTTTTTTTTTTTTTTTTTTTTTTATTAAACCGGTGTCGCCACAGCGGAATGTACTACCAACTTATACAGCACATATTTATGCAGCGGATGCCCTTCCAGCCGCAACCCATCCCTGGGAAACATCCACACACACACACACACATACACTACGGACAATTTAGCTTACCCAATTCACTGTGGACTGTGGGGGAAACCGGAGCACCCAGAGGAAACCCACGCGAATGCAGGGAGAACATGCAAACTCCACACAGAAACGCCTACTGAGCCAAGGTTCGAACCAGCGACCTTCTTGCTGTGAGGCATTTTTCTTGCTGAGAGACAGCACTACCTACTGCGCCACTGCATCGCCATATATATAATTTATTATTTTCTTTTTTTTAAGTAGACAAAACAAAATAGAAGAATAGAATGTTAGTGATATAGGAGGTCAAGTGCAGGGTACAGAGTAAGTTTAGCAGTGAGTTGATCTGAGCCTGCTTAAATGCTGTAGGGAAGATACTAGTGAGAAGGGATATGTTAATGACATAAATGAGTGCAGGTACTGTACAGCTGAAGGTGAAATAACTTGAAGGTGGTGAACTAGAATATGATAGAGCAGACAAGTTGTGAGTTGTTTGGAAAAAATTAGCTCAATTAGCTTTTCATTTACTATGTTTTCTTGAAATCAGCTATGCCTAGTGATAATAATAATAAAAACAATTATTATTATAATAATAATTTAGTAGTAACTATTATTATATAGTGGTAATCAGTATTTATTTTTAATAATGTTTTATGTAATTTGTATAATTTGCTAGATTTTTATTTGTATGCTTTTGTGGAAATAAAATAACTTGACAGTCTTTTTTAAAATCAAGCTGGCTTTTACATCTCTCGTGTTTGTCTCTTCAGGAACAAATGAAGGCAAAGAGGAAGGAGGCAGAGCTCAGACAGGTCCAGTCTCAGGCTCACGGACTGCAGATGAGACTAAAATACTCTCAGAGTGATCTGGAACAGACAAAAACCCGCCACCTCTCTCTGAACATGCAGGTGCACAATACAAGAAATGCTTCTCTCAAGAAATATAGAAAATTGGATTAAAAACAAAGGCATCTGAGTTACAGTGCATTTTTCAAAATGCATGTATGTCTTTGTAGGAGAAATCAAAGTTGGAGAGCGAGCTGGCAAATTTTGGTCCACGAATCAATGACATCAAACGAATCATCCAATCACGAGAGAGGGACATAACACAGCTAAGAGATCGTATGAACCTGGTAACACTTTTAAAATGCCAAGTCATAAATAAGTCATATATTTTGCTATTCACCCAGATTATTGATTTTCTAATCATTATTACTTGCCATGGTCATTCGTAGGTAGAGGATGAGGTCTTTTTTGAATTCTGCAAAGAGATCGGTGTGCGAAATATCAGAGAGTTTGAAGAGGAAAAAGTGAAGAGGCAAAACGAGATTGCCAAAAAACGGTACATTTATTAACAACAATAATTACAGTAGAAAGTCAATATTATTAGCCATAATTCCCAAATTATGTTTAACATAGCAATAATTTTTTTACAGTATTTCCAATAATATTTTTTCTTTAGTGAAAGTCTTATTTGTTTTATTTTGTCTAGAATAAAAGCAGTTTTTAATTTCTTTAAAAACATTTTAGTCATAATTTTTTGTATCGATTGTCTACAGAACAAACAATCATTATTAAATGCCTAATTAACCTAGTTAAGCCTTAAAATGTCACTTTAAGCTGAATGCAACTATCTTAAAAATGTTTTAGTCAAATGTTATGTATTGTCATTATGGCAAAGATAAAAGAAATCAGTTATTTGAAATGAGTTATTAAAACTGTTATGTTCAGAAATGTGTTGAAAAAAACTCTTTCTGTTAAAAAGAATTGAGGAAAAAAAGTATACGGGTTAATAATTCAGGAGGACTTATAGACTTCAACTGTATTTACTAACTACTATGGTCTAACTTGTATGATATTTCAATTCTAGGTTAGAGTTTGAGACCCAAAAGACCCGCCTGGCCATTCAGTTGGATTATGAGAAGAACCAGTTGAAGGAGGACCAGGAGAAAGTCATGATGTGGGAGCAGACTGTGAAGAAGGATGAGAACGAAATTGAAAGACTTAAAAAGGTGAAGGAGAGCAAAGAAAGCATAGTAGTGAAAACTTTTAGCATAAAAAAATAACACCAGTAGCTTATGTTGTCCCTCACCCCTCAGGAGGAACACAGGCACATGAAGATCATTGATGAGACTATGGCTCAGCTACAGGACCTGAAGAACCAGCATCTCACTAAGAAAGGAGAAGTTAATGACAAGAACCGAGAGATGGAGGAGATCCGCAAGAAACTGGGCTCGGCCAACAAGTGAGACACATTCTTTTTTTTATTTCTAGAATAGAGTTTGAGATTAAATTCTTTAAACAAATGGTGGCTTATTGATTTAAAAATTGAAACAATGATTTATAATTTATCATTTATACATGTTTATTTTTTAAATGACTAAAATAATAATATTGTTGTTTAGAGATTTTATTTATTTATGTAGAAAATGACAGTTGGACAGAAAAACAATTGTTTTATCACTTTAAAATAGCAATATTGTGTTTATAATAAAATATAAACAAGTCTAAAATATGGCTTTAAATGACCTTTTTTTTTAATTTTGAAGAAATATCATCAGTAGTTTACCGGATATATACAGAAATTACCAAAACATTACTTGGAAAACACATAATTACATATTGTAATTTTCAAGTGGTCTCTTGATGTTCGTATAGCTTTTTATAAATAAAATTATTTTTGTTAATAAACATTTTATAAAAATCAAAATGTAAAATAATTTTGCTTAATACCGATCATAAAAAGCATGGGCGGCATGGTGGCTTAGTGGTTAGCACTGTTGCCTCAGGTCGCTGGTCTGGCAGTCCTAGCTGGGTCAGTTGGCTTTTCTGTGTGGAGTTTGCATGTGCTCCCTGTCTCCCCGTTTTTTTCAATCCGGTTGCTTTGGTTTCTCAAACAGTTCAAAGACATGCGCTATAGGTGAATAGGATAAACAAAATTGGCCTTAGTGTATAAATATGTGTATAAATTAAAGAGTGTGTGGGTGTTTCCCAGTGCTGAAATGGCATCCGCTGCATAAAACATTTGCTGGAATATTTGGCAGTTCATTCATGTGTGGTGACTCCTGACAAACAATTCAATGAACCTTTATTTGTTTAACGTATTTACAATGTAAATTGTGTCAAAGCAGCTTCACATAGAAGAACATAGCAAATTGAAACGGTGTCAGTTCAGTTTTCAGTGTTTAAGTTCAGTTTAGTTTAGCCCAGTTCAGTGTGGTTAATAATCACTATTGAGAGTCCAAACACTGAAGAGCAAATCCATCGATGCACAGCTCTACAGATCCAGAACCATGCAAGCCAGTGGCGACTGCGGCGAGGAAAAAAACTCCACCAATTTGCGAAAGTGAAGAATTAAAAAACCTTGAGAGAAACCAGGCTCAGTTGGGCATGACAAACAAGAAACTAAGCCAAAGGAAAATTAATGAATTTATTTTTTACATCTGAAATATTCAGCAATTATTGACGTCTGTGAGCTTGATCTCAGATGTAAAAAAAAAAAAAAAACATTTGTAAACTCCACACTCTATTGGATCCATTACAGATGTATTTGTCCTGTAATGGATAATTTAAAGTTTAGAATAAATAATGTTTATCTTGAAACTATAATTTCAGTAAAATTTTGTATTCTATTTTACATTCCTTTTCTGTTCTGAATACTTGACTTTAAATGATTTGTTATGGATGGTCAGAAACTAAAATGCATGTTATTTGTAACTGTTTTAATTCTACTGGTAGTATATTACTTTATTTGTCAATTAAATTATTCAGTGTATCTTATAGTCAAGTGCGACATATTTCCCAGAAAACGTTATATTGCATGTTTATGTTATATTAGAGAGCTGACCCAGCTGCAGAAGGAAGTAACCGCCATTGAGACCAAACTGGAACAGAAACGCAGTGACCGACACAACTTACTGCAAGCCTGCAAGATGCAGGACATCAAACTGCCCCTCAAATCAGGGACAATGGATGACATCAGCCAGGGAGAGGTATAGATAATAATCACATACATATTCTTTTCTGCATATAAAATCCTATACACTCATGATATACACTGATGTGTCTACAAAGGGAGGCTCACAAGTTGAGGATGCGATTAGCAGCCCAAAGGCATCAAGTTCGGTTCATGCCAAAGAGGCCCTTATTGAGATTGACTACAGCAACCTGAATGAAGACCTCAAGGTAATTTAAATATATTACAGTATGCAGCGTTATTCATTTGCAGCTTAACAAACAATCTGGTATAAAGTGATGTAAACTCTGCTATAGGATGCTCTGTCAGAAGACGAAATCAAGGGAGAGATGAACACCCTCCAGCAGAGGCTGAACGAGCAGCAGAGTATCCTGCAGAGAATCAGCGCTCCCAACATGAAGGCCATGGAGAAACTGGAGAGCGTCAGAGACAAGTTTCAGGAGACCAGTGATGGTGAGCCCAAAAAAAAATGTTGAGCCGTGACCTTCACAACTGTGCTAAAAGCTGAGTCTGTTGTTTTCTACATTTTTGACTCCAAAGCCTCAAATTGGCTAAAACAAGATTATAAGGCCTCCCTTGTATGATATAAAAGTCTATAATTTTTTTAATAATGTGCTTTCGAAACAGAAGTGTTTAAGAATTCTTATTAATGAATTAAAAGTGGTAAAGGTTGAGTCATTATTTCTTAACTAAATTCAAGTGATTAAATTCAGTATTTCTGAAAGTTCCAAATACTCAACTTTAAGTATAAGGCTAATGCATTTACATGACTTGTCCACATATTAATGATAATTGCATACATTTTTTAAAATACTATTAGGCTAGGGGGGAAATATTACTAAATGGCATGATAAAAAGAACACATTTGTGGTATAAGACTTCCAAAAATACCCCCTTCAGTCGACAACCAAACATTCACACTCAATTGATGGTGATAAATATATTTATTTATGTTAGAAAAAGAGTAAGGAGCATATCTTCAAGGTGGCTATGGGCCAAAATAAGTAACAAAAGAAAACTACCAAAAGAAAAGAAACTAAATTACCTATAAATATCCAAAGAAAACTACAGGAAGCTTACAGTGCACCCGGAAAGTATTCATATAGCTTCACTTTTTCCACATTTGTTTATGTTACAGCCTTATTCTAAAATGTATTAAATTCATTTATTTCCTCAATTCTACACACAATACCCCATAATGACAATGTGAAAAAAATATTTTTTGAAATTATTCCAAATTTATAAAAAAAAAAAAATGTATGTACACAGCAAAAAATAACAAAATGTGGAAAAAGTGAAGCGCTATGAATACTTTCTGGACGCACTGTACAACACTTCCTGAATACAAACAAATTTGAACTAACTGTCAAAATAAATAGACAGGCCACCCCTTAACATTCATTTGATTTTTAAAGGTCTTTTCAAGCTCCCAAACATGTACATATTGACAGTCTCTGTGTTAAAATAAGACAAAACGTTTGGACATCAGCCAGAGAGGTGAAATACAGGAGCTCTTAATCCCACAACAGTTACTTTAGAATTGAGCACCCCGAGTGCTACCGACAATTCCTTTTTATAGCCACCATGGCTTAATCAACATTCAATACAAATTGGACTGCATCATTGGGGAGCTTATTGGATGACAGTCAGTGCAGGAAGGAGAATAAGAAAAACAAATGCCTGGTGCAACAATATAAAAACACATTGGTCATAAAAATACCCACAAATTGCAAATAATCAGACATTTTATCTTATCTTAATGCCTTGTTCTCAATATCTTAATGGATACATAATGCACAACATACTGTAACTATCCATTACAGGAGTTCTCCATGACATTTAATGATTTGATCCAAGACTCCTGGTTCTAAAATTTAAATTAAAATTGTTAATTTACATCTTAAAATTTGTTTTATTTTGTCAAATTTAAATGATTTTAAACTATTTTGAAGATTTGCCCTAAGTGGGTCTCAACGTTTCATGTTTATCCTTTTAACATACTATATTTGGTAGCTTTAAATAAATTAATAAATCACTCATATGCTGTTGATTTGTCTTACAGAGTTTGAAGCTGCCCGGAAAAGAGCGAAGAAAGCCAAACAAGCATTTGAGCAGATCAAAAAAGAGAGGTTTGACCGATTCAATGCCTGTTTTGAGTCTGTTGCCACAAACATTGATGAGATCTACAAAGCGCTGTCACGTAACAGCAGTGCACAGGTTAATAAAACACTCTGAATACGGATCCCACTTTTCATTTTTTTTTTTATTAAACCACATTCTAGTAGGATTTCTATTTTCTTATTGTAATGGATAATGTTTTATCAGGCATTCCTTGGACCAGAGAACCCAGAAGAACCATATTTAGATGGAATCAACTACAACTGTGTGGCCCCAGGAAAGAGGTTCAGGCCCATGGATAACCTTTCAGGAGGAGAGAAGACTGTAGCAGCTTTAGCTCTCCTTTTTGCTATTCACAGGTATAACAAAGAAATGTAAAAAAAAATAAATAAATAAAAAAATAAATTATAAATAAAATAAAATTATAAAATAATTATAAATAAAAAAATATATATATTCTCACTTTAAAGATATATTTTTTACTTCTAGAGTGACCTAGCAGATTAACAAAAATAAAGCATATTTTGAAACAACTTTTACCTGCTGGACTGTCCACAACCCAAACTCTTAATAGTGGTTGACCTGGAAAGTGAGTGACGGATTTGAGTGGACCTTATTTACACTTGTGCTGCTCCAATCCCTTAAGACTTTCCTTCATCTCTCGAACACAAATTAAGATATTTTAGTTGAACCCAAGAGCCCTTATCTTCCATTTACATCAATGGTCCTGAGACATTCAGAGTCCTGAAAAGGAACCAAAAACGTTGTCAAAACATTCTATGTGACTTCAGTGGCTCAGCTGTAATCATTTGAAGCCCCAAGAACACTTTTGAGTGCTAGATAAAAAAATTAAAACGACTTCTGAAAACCCTCTGCATCAGTGCACCATTTTAAAGAAAGCTATACTTTTGCACACCATTTTGAGTTTGAGTGTATCCCTGATCTCCTCCATTTTTTACTTCGATGTATTTTCAGTCGAGTACCTGGTGTGAATAGCTCCATTAGGAACTATCGTTTTGATTTAAGGGTGTCATTGTATTATTCAAACCATTCATTCATGCTTAAAGCGTAAGTAAAGGGTCTTTTTACTCTTTTAAAAGTACCTTAAAGGGTCATTGTTTACTTTATTATACATCAATAGCATACTTAGAGTAGTCAATAAAAAATAAACTGAGTTAAGAGAACTTATTTTGACATTACAGTTTTATTCACCACATACAGATGTAGATTGGTATGTTTTACCTTCTCAAAAAATTATTTTAATTCCCTCATAGCTATAAGCCTGCACCTTTCTTTGTCCTGGATGAGATTGATGCTGCTTTGGATAATACCAACATTGGCAAGGTGTGTGTTTGTTAAACTAATGGAAACCTGTAAAATGCAAACGAGTTTATGCAACTCAACTGAATGCCATAAAATGTATTTAACTTCTTACTTTGCAGGTGGCTAACTACATAAAGGACCAGTCCGTCCAGAATTTCCAGGCCATTGTTATCTCTCTCAAAGAGGAGTTCTACACAAAAGCTGACTCTCTCATTGGAGTTTACCCTGAGGTTTGTATTTTACCAATGAACACCTATAAATCTAAACATGTCAGAAGCAGTTAACATATGTAGGTGAAATAAAACCCATTCCATCCCAGACTACAATGAACTACTTATTGTGCATCCTGCCTTAGAGATTACAGAATGACTAACTTGTTTAGAAATTTTAAATTGAAGTCTTGTTGATTTAAAAAAAAAAAAAAAACTAATTAATTTATCATTTTAATTTATTTTACAGCAAGGAGATTGTGTCATCAGTAAGGTGCTGACCTTTGATCTTTCTCAGTATCCAGACGCCAATCCTAATCCTAATGATTAGGTTGTGATGATCTGAATGAATTAGCAGACAGCTGAGTGAATGATTAGTACCTTTTAAAACATGACTATAATCATTGATGTTGACTTTTATTTAAATGCAGAATGTAGCTATATAATGTCTTCGGTTGTATTCCTAATAGTGTGCATGATTGTGTAAGTATTACAGCAACACTCCTCTTTACAAAAAGGCTCATTTTACAACCTTCCTAGAGATAAAGTTCAGTTTTACCATTTCTTAAAACCTTTCACCAGGTCTGGCGGTTGCATTTAGCTTAGCATAGATCATTGACCAGTAGCATCTCGCTCAAAAATTAACAAACAAGTTTTAAAAATGTTCCTATTTATTTTTGAAAATAGGCTTATTTTACAACTCCCTTAGAGGTAAACAGTTGAGTTTTACCATTTTTGAACCGATCTTCAGGTCTGGTAGTAGCGCTTAGCTTAGCATAGATCATTGAATTGGATTAGACCAGGAGCATCTCGCGCAAAAATGAACAAATAAGTTTAGATAATTTTCCTAATTATTTGGTAAAATATATTTTTTTACAACTCTGCTAGAGGTAAACAGTTGAGTTTTACTATTTTACCATAGCATAGATCATTTAGAGTTACAATGTGTACTAAGACTAAGAAGTTGCTATTTTCTAGGCCAATATGGCTAGGAACTATACACCTATTCCGCTGTGTAATATCATTGCGAATTTCCTTGATCACACTGAAATGAGGGTAAAGTTCTTAGTCATACTGCATTGAAAATAGCAACATTTCATTTTACATCATTCTTAGTACACAATGTTACTACTGAAGCAGCTTTAAATAGGAAAATAAAGGAATAGGAACCTTTTTTGAAATTTTTGAGTGACATGGTAATGTTCCAATCCAATGTTTAATGATCTATGCTAAGCTTGCTAAGACTGGTTACTCCCTGAAGTCTTAGTCTGAAGCCGTACTCACACTATGTACAGTTGCCTCAAACCGGGCCAAAGCACGCTTGTCCCTCTCCCGTCTCCCCCGACGGCCCGCACTCACACTACAATCGGGCCTGGGCACGCTTATGTCATCGATGCTGCGCTGTTCAGTAGAGAAGCGCTCTCGCTCAGCACAGTGGAGATTTCTCTATTTATATCGTTTAAGTCGTTTGATATGCAGTGACATGCAGTCAAATATTTTGCCAAACAGTCCTTAGGGATGCGGTGACACGCAGTCAGATATTTCGCCGAACAGATCCGCCACTTAGCACTCATAAACAATCATAAAGTCCTCGTGCTGCAGGAATGAGGAGATTTGCTGAAGGTGCACAGCTGTTGTGCAGTGAGGGGTTTGCGTCTTTAATAAACTACGGCAGTTTGCGTTCATTGAACAGTTAGAATGATTAATAAATCCACATAAAAGTCACGTCAAGCCTTCAGTTTCGGGCTTTGGCGCGTTTTGCACTCACACTACAAGCGTACCGCGCCAAAGCCCCAGTGAACCGCGCTCAGGCCCACCTCTTCAAACCGGGCCATGGCCGGCCAAGTGAACCGTGCCTGGCCCAATTCAGCGCACTCACACTTCTCAAACGATCCAGGAAACGGGCCTGGGCACAGTTCGGATAGCAAAGTGTGAGTCTGGGCTGAGTATCTAGATGGGAGACCACATGAGAAAACGTCTTAGATGAGACGTTAAACAGAGGTCTTGACTATCTGTGGTCATTAAAAATCCTATGGCACTTCTCGTAGATAGCAAGGGTGTAACCCCCGGTGTCCTGGCCAAATTCCCTTTATCGGCCCTTACCTACTGTATCATGGCTACTCAATCATCCCCATCCACCGAATTGGCTCAATCACTGTCTCTCCACTCCGCCAATAGCTGGTGTGTGGTGAGCGCACTGGCGCTGTCGTTCTGTAGCTGCCATCCAAGTGGATGCTACACACTGGTGGTAATGTGGAGAACCCCCCCCCCCTCTCTCTCTCTCCCAACCTTATGATTGTGAGGTGCTTTGGGTGTATGGCCATACACAATAATTGCTCTATATAAATACACATTACTTACTTGCTTACAAGCAAAAAGTGCTCCCGCCTAACACGGTGATCGTCTAAAGGGATTCAACAATGGTAAAAATCAACTCCTCAATTCTAGGGGAGTTAAATAAAAAAGGGTGGGTGTTCCTTTAATATTGTTGTTGTGTTTTAATATATGTTGTTCTGTGAATATTAGATGTGTTTAAACAGCTTTTCTTGTTCTGTGTAGATCTGTGGTGTTACTAATATTGACTGCACTGTGTAGCGACAGAATATCTTAGCTGCCTTTTGTCAAGTGTGCCTTGTGAATGATCCATTCATTCAGTATAATGTGGAATAAGCAGTATTTTCTTCCTATTTCTGTCCTCATAGGTCAGTACTGTATGTTACGAGTAAAATGTAGTCAAACTCAAAATAAGCGCTTGTGTTGTGTTCATGGCACTTTCCATAAAATGGGTAGAGTATTCTTCACTAGTCAGAGATTTATATGTAATTCAAGCAAATATTTATTTAATCATTTTCACTGCAAGTAGGATAAAATCATGCTTTGGTAATTTAAAGTCCCCAAGAAATCAAAACTAACCATGTGATTTTGTTAGCTAACTTTCTAGTTTTGTGGTGAACAAATTATCTGTGCATCTCATTAAGAAAACAAAAATGTTGCCTTTCTAATATTTCATTGAAATCTGAAAATGCACTTTCTGTTTGTTCTAAAGTTAAATTGTCAGTATGTGTATTGTAGGAATTGGGCATAGCTAACATATTTAATCACGCTTCTCCAACTGTCTGTTAGGTTCTAATATCTCTAATAAAACCCCTATTCCGATCTTATTGAATGAAATGCCTACTTTACTACATCCATTCAAGTAGAAAAAACAAGCCACGCCCACTGTTGTGTCATTTAATATTCCATTTCTCTAGGAACTGCACAGGGGCGGACTGGGACAAAAATTCAGCCCTGGCACTGTAGCCACACCAGCCCACATTACCATACCACATTATCCCCATGCACGGACATGCACATTCACTACTTATATTGGTGTACAGATGGTGAAATGTTATAAGCAGTACCAAATGTAATAGATATTTAAACATTTAATGTATGTGACTGGAACAAAAACAACCTGTTTATAACAAATTTATACATACAGTAAAACATACAGTCTGTATACCCTAAATCCTACGTTATGTGCTAACTGCTAATAATGACATTTTAAAATGTACGGGAGTTCTATGCTAAGCTTACAACTGTTAAACACAGTGTAAGTTACTGTCAAAAACTGTCAGAAGTAGCGTGAATGGCGTTAAAATTACTACATTAAGTATATTTTAGAATATACTATGTTAAGTATATTTTAGTATAATGACTTAAAAGTATATTTTTAGTTTTTTTCTTACCCCCTCCTCAGCGCTACTGTCCTCCGATGCAGCAGCCAAATTTAAACCTTTCGAGAATATTTCAGTTAATTTTATGAATTTGGTAGCGTCTGATTTTACAGCCCGTTTTTGCTTTCTCAAAGCTTTTTGGCACCACCTTTTCTTTTTTACAGTTTATCTCTGATAATTAGCACTTACTGTTTGTTTGATATTCTTGCCAGATTTTAATTATGTCCGTGTAACCTCTGATTGGGTCGGATTGGGTTGGCCCATCTCAAAACCAGCCGACCGTCGCAGTTTGGGCCAAATGCTTAACATTTATTATTACTATCATCATCCTCATCACCATCATATTCACATCTTGCAAGGGATAAAATCTACCTGCATATGAAAAATAATACATACATATTTAAAAAAAACAAAATAAATAAAAAACTGATCGGCCCACATTTTTAAAAATGGTCCGGCCCTTCTGGCATTTGCCAGAATAGTCAGATGGCCAATTCCCCGCTGGAACTGCATCACAATACAAAAACATAAATAAATAAATAACGACAGCAGCTTCCGGTTCATACGAACTAAAAGTCTTAATGATGAGATTTGACTAAAATGATTACTTTACCTCATAATTATGACTTTCTATGTTTTTACGTATGTTTTAAGTATGACCTTGTGTATTATTATTATGATTTAGTATGTTATAATGTGGACTTTTTCAAATTTCATGTCAATTCGGACTTTTTAATCATAATTATGATTACTGTCTCAAAGTTAAATATTATCTAAATATTAATAATCTCTTTAGTTTATATTTTCTGTCATAATTCTTACTTTTTATATAATCAGTTTTAATATCATAATTGTGTCTTGTAATTATGACTTTTTATGATTATGTATATCATAATGTTCATAATGTTGACTTTTATATATTAGAATTGATAATTATGTCAATATTATGAGCTTAGTATGTCTTGGACATAATTCAAGTTGTCATAATTTTGACTTGATTTTGACTTTGATCATCTGAAAAATATAATCTTTGTATATTAGCTTTTTATCTCATTGTTAAGACTTAGTTAAGGTGCATCATAATTTCATCATTTTATTCTTATGGTTTTAAGTCATTATTAAGATTTACCAAAGCATGATATATCTATATTTTACATTATTAGAAAAATGCATTTGGTAAAACAAAAATTAAATGGCTAGAAAAGTTTAAATTCAGGCTTATTTAGTACCCTATTTTAGGAAAGTGCCATAAATGTTACCCTAAATGTTACATGGATGGAACAATAAAAACATACCCCAAAATACTATTCGAACTTGTATTAAATTATGGAACATAGACAACCCACATTACACATAGCTTTCCAACTTACCATTACACAGTTAACACATTAGACAATTTTCACGTGGGCTTACCCTCACTGGCATGAAACCAACCGTGCTCGCTTAAACACGCCCTCATTGATGACGTCCGCCAGCTCCCATTGGCCGTCTCTTTATTTCTTACGTTCGGTTGCCCCGCAAAGAACGCCCAACGTGTCAGTCGGCGCTCAAGATCTCCAGTAACTCTCCTTGCAGTGAAGTAGTTTGACCAGACAATTTAAACCCACCGCCGCACTGATTTAAACCCCTGGCAATGGACAATATCAAAGACGGCTGGTTCACCGAGACGTGCACGTTATGGCCCGGCCAAGCCATGAGTCTTCAAGTGGAGGAAGTGTTGTATCATAAAAAGTCGAAGTTCCAGGATGTGATGGTTTTTAAAAGGTGAGTCCTCCCGGTGCAGAGTGGCTGCAATTAGCCTATTTGCTAACTCCCGTATTTCTGTCAGAACTTAATTCAAGTTATCGGTCACCGCTAATGCAAGGAGCAGTGTGATTTACTCACTTTCCACTGAGGTGTTCATTCAAACAGCTCGCAGGTTTTGGGTGTCTTGCTGTGTGTGTGTTTTCGGCTAGCCTGCTAACTGCATAGCCTGCTGTAGGGCTGGCGTGGCACTGACTATTCAAACTGAGTTAATGCTTTCAGTTTATTATAAACATAACGTTAAGTATTGTATTGCAGTGTCATACTGTTTTAATATATACGTTTATGCATTATTAAAGTGTATATGCGTATAATAATCATGTGGTACATCACCATTATTGAAAAGAACAGCATGTCACTGGCCTTTATATTCAATCTAAACACTTATTTCTGCTCTATTGGAGGTCTACACACTGACTTGTTACCAAATGTGATTTACACTGTTTGTACTGTAACGTCAAGTCATTCATACTAAAATACAGATTTATAATCGATGTCTTGAAATGGTTAAATTATTATATTGGCACGTGATGATGGGTGTTTCCCAATAGGACACTGAAATATGATAGTCCTCTTGCGAGAAACCAAGTCCTAAAAATGCATATAGAGACTAATTTTATACCTACTCTGAAAAAAGGAATCATAAGTAGGTCAAAAAGTATTATTTGGAAAATGTTTAGTTTCTTTTAAGTAAAATAGTTATTTTATTCACTTACTGCATTTATTCATTTATTTGATTGTTTTACTAAAATATATATTTAATTTTAATTCAATGCGTGTTTGTATTTTTGGTCAAATCAGGGTATCTGCGTGGTTTTAATGTCTTAAGTTTCAAAAACAAAATTTTAGGCCTTAAAACGTCTTGGATTCATTAAAATATGGTGGTTTAGGTCTTAAATCATTTTAAATTGGTCTTAATTTTCCTCTGTCCAAATACCAATTGACCTGACGTCCATCCAATCACCAGCAACCCATCTTAATAAAATCAGGGGAAGACAACTAAAAACAATTACACAGTTCCTCATGATATTAACAGAGCAGTTTATCCCTTTGTTATCTTCCACTCTTACAAAAACTGTTTACAGAAAGGGGAGTAGACATAATATTTATAAATAGGCTATTAGGCATGAAACGGAAAAGGTATGAAAAAAAAGAAGTTGCACCTGATCAATTTGGACCAAAAGCCAACAGATATACTGTATATATATTGATTTTTTTTATGTAATTGCCTCCAAAATAAATATACTTTTAATAATGTTAAACTTGCATTTATTTCCCAGTGACGGGTTGCAGCCAGAAGGGCATCCGCTGCATAAAACATGCTGGATAAGTTGGTTGTACATTTTGCTGTGGTGACCCCAGATTAATAAAGGGAGTCAGCTGAAAAGAAAATGATTGAATGAATAAACTTGCATAAAAAAAAAAGATATATATTTTTTATAATATATATATATATTTATATATATATATATATATATATATTATGTTTAAAATAGTGTATACAACTACAGTTTTCTTGTTTTGACGCATTAAAGTGTTGCTAAGAAGTAATTACTGTGGCAAGCAAAAAAAAAAAAAAACATTTTATTGGCCTAACCGAGCCATTAGTGTTTAGCCCTGTATAAGTCTAAAATTTCAGTCATAATGGTCTTAAAAGGGCATTAAAAAGTCTTAAATTTGACTTGACAAAACCTGCAGAAACCCTGTCAAATAAATGCTCTTTGGCAATCTTTCGAAGGCATAAAAATCAATCAAATGGTTTTCAATCATACTGCAGCAAAATTACAAAACAATTCACCTTTAATATAGATGTAAATGTTTTCCCAATACATCAGATCGCCTTAATTTTATATTTCTGAGCAAAACTAATGGTAAAGTATTTAGAAGTTTAAATCACAATTGAGAGTTTTACAATAGCTTATTCAGAAAAAATAAGCATACTTAAAAGTATATTTTGATATGCATTTGCAAATTAAAATATATGAAAAGAGATTAGTTAGGTTATTGCACAATGTCGTATTTTAATGTGATAAATTTTTTTATATTTGTTTGAATCTAATTTTGCTGTATTTGTGTATAAATATTTCATAATAGGTAATCTATTGTAATATGATTTATTTCATTCATACTAATAATTTGTATCTTAATGTTTATTTTAAATATTTTAAATTTTTATTTATTCATTCATTTTCTTTTCGGCTTAGTCCATTTATTAACAAGGGGTCACCACAGCGGCATGAACCGCCAACTTATCCAGCATATGTTTTACGCAGCGCATGCCTTTCCAGCCGCAACCCATGACTGGGATACATCCATACACACTCATTTACACACCCACTTAAACACTATGGTCAGTTTTAGTTTACCCAATTCACCTGTACCGTATGTCTTTGGACTTGTGGGGGAAATCCACGCGAACACGGGGAGAACATCCAAACTCCACAAAGAAATGCCAACTGACCCAGCTGAGGCTCGAACCAGCGACCTTCTTGCTGTTAGGTGAACGTGCTAACCACAGCGGCACCGCGTCAATTTTATCTATTTATTAATTTATTATTAAAATATTTTATTCAAAACTATTCCATAGATCGCTTAACACTTTCTTGTGGCCCCAATGCAGCTTTGGCCTCATGTCATCTCGCATGATGCATTCTTCTTTCTTCTTTTTGCTGGACTATCATGAACAATCTCATCATTACTTCTCTTTTCTACAGTAAAACGTATGGAAATGTGCTGATTTTGGACGGGGTCATCCAATGCACAGAACGAGATGAGTTTTCTTATCAAGAAATGATCGCCAATCTACCTCTCTGCTGCCACCCTTGCCCAAAAAAGGTTTGTACATCAGGAATTTGATATAGAGATAATGTTTGGTTGTTTAATTTTCGTATGGTAGAATGTTTTCCTTTGGCTTAATTGTTTTCCCCGCATTTCTCCCATCAGGTTCTCATCATAGGTGGAGGAGACGGTGGTGTCCTAAGAGAGGTGGTCAAGCATCCTCTGGTGGAGTCTGTAGTTCAGTGTGAGATTGATGAGGTTTGTTAAATGTAAAAACCTCACTGCCAAAGTGAAAGTAGTGTAGTGTTACAAAGCATATCCATTCCAAAGTCTGCAATCATTTTGAGACCATCCAGAATGTGGTGTAACTGTAACTGAGCAGTGAATGATCATTATCTTTCAGAAATATTTCTTAAGTGGTGCTGTTTAAAAAGGGAAAAAGAATGACAGTCATTTTTCCCCTCCACAGTTTAAAGAAGACAGACTAGTTTATATAGCAAACATTCCTAATAATATAAGGTATTTTTACAACAAGAATCATTTCATGTCTTACTAAATCATTTTAATGAAACTCATTTTAAAAACAGGGTCTCCTAATATTTTTTGTTTAGAAATATACTGTACATGTCAGAAGTATATTGTTTCAGTTTACATAAATATGTTTTTACTTTACCCACTTTTTGTTTCACAGAAGTTATTAAAGCCCAAACTTTAGATGTAAAGTTCCATATGTGATCAATCTGTTTCTTATGTGATCAATCTTGTAAATTTGCACTGCTTAATGGTAGCACTGTTTTGTGTAAATACATTTGACCCTGGCACACTGAAGGAATCAGAAACATATTTTAGAAATGATTGTTGCAGCATATCTGATTGTTTTGACATTTGCCATCATGCTTTAACATGCTGCTTAATTTCACGAATCTTATTTTCCCCCACAGGATGTAATAAATGTCTCCAAGAAATACCTTCCCGGAATGGCGAAAGGCTTCTTCAGCCCCAAGCTAACTCTGCATGTGGGTGATGGCTTTGAATTCATGAAGAAAAATCAGGATGCGTTTGACATCATCATCACAGACTCCTCAGACCCTGTCGGTATGCAGCCCTTTGTGTGGCGTTGAAGTTTCTTCTTTGCATTGGTAAATAATGATTTACAGTTTGCCTCCCAGAAAAACACAGTGTTCATTTCAGGCTGATCTCATTTCACCCTGTCATAGGACCGGCTGAAAGCTTGTTCAAAGAGTCTTACTATCAGCTCATGAAAACTGCACTTTGTGAAGGAGGAATTCTCTGCTGCCAAGGTTGGTTGAATTGTTGATCTAAAAATAAAATGAAGAAAATGAGTGACATGCATATGGTGAGTTTGTAAATTTTAATTTTACAGGAGAGTGTCAGTGGCTGCATTTGGAGCTCATCAAGGAAATGCGGACCTTCTGTAAAACCCTATTTCCTGTAGTGGACTATGCATACTGCACCATTCCCACGTATCCAAGTGGACAAATCGGCTTTATGCTTTGCAGTAAAAATTCGGTAAGACTTTTGACTAGTAAGTTCTACTAAAGTTTTCTATTTCAAATAAATGCTTTTTAACAAAATTTTCTATTTATAACAGAATAAAAATGTTTCTTAATTCCTCACAAAATATTATACAGCACAGCTGTTTCAATACTTGTTTATAATGTTTCCTAATCGCCAAAGCAGCACATTCTGATTTTGCCATCACAGTAATGTTGCTTTTTAAAATGTATTCAAATAGAAAGCTCGTTGAAAATATTTTACTAAATTGTTGTTGAGCATAAGAGACTTTATTTTATTAAAATCTTACTGAAATAAATTATAAGTACCTTCTACCTCAGAAAGTAATGTATTTATCGGAGGAACCTTTTTGCTGTTCTTACTAGAACTATGGGAAAAAGTACTCACCTTTTTTGGCGTGTTAGTTCTTGCTGCACTGGGAATGATTTTAGTTATAGGACATCCATTTGGGGAATTAAATAAGCTTCTACTTCAGAGCAGGATCTAATCCAGCAAAAAAGTAATTGCACATTATAAATTACTTGTACAATTATCCTTTTTTTATGGAAATCAATAACCATAATAATCAAATCTAATAAAAGTAGGGCTCTCTTGAAACTGGTGGTCATGTATATTTTAAAATATATATTTATTTTAGTTGTTTTGGGATGTGAGTGTCTGTAAAGTGGAAGCAAAGCTGGAGAGAGGGTTTATGAGATCAAGAAAGTCTCTGTGAGCTAGAATTGTAACTTGGGATTCCTGAAGCACAATTATGATAATACCCTTTTTCACCAAACAACCTACATTGGCATCCAAACAGCACATCCAATGTGTTCATACAGCGCTCCGTAATTTAAATAGACAGATTATGAGTGAAAATTACCTGTTCATGCAGTAAGCTGTAATTTGAATAGACAGATTAGAATTGATAATGTGTTCAACTGTGTTCCGCTGCTTTCAAATAAGATGCTCAAAACCGTTTCTGTTCATCTTGGTCATTTTGACCCCACCCTCATCCCCTTAGTCAAGCGGTTTTTCCTTGTAGACCAGTAATGCTTTGGTCCTACTTATCCACTTTTTCTAGTTTAGAGCCGGTGGTTTGGGTGTTGACGGAAAAAAAAGCTAATTTGGAGTGAATCTCCGGCTTTATACCATCATTTGAACTGACTTTGTGTAAAATGGAGCATAGACCACCGGGAGCATGACGTGCTTGTGAAACCAGTAAGATCCACAAGATGTCATCACCACCCTATTATGAAACATCAAAATCCATTGCTGAGTTTTCTTTCTTAGTAGTGTTTGATTTTGATTGCAGTGCTTGATTATTTAGATTTCTTAGTGATGGGGTGAATGCAACCAGGAAAATAGTCCAGTGGACATTATTTCTCGGTGAACTGGGCCTGGTGACTAGTTCCTATAACTAATCACTGTAAATCCCCTAATAATGTTAGGGGTATTACCAGTATGTTTTGTTGTTTATTACAGAAAACAAATTTCCGTGAGCCACTACGAGAACTAACAAGAGATGAAATTGAGAGCATGAGCCTGAAATATTACAATCCTGAAATCCACCGTGCTGCTTTCATCCTCCCAGAATTTGCTAGAAAGGTGAGATTTGGGCTATTTGTTTTATATTCACTTTGCTCTTTACTTTGTGTAAGAACAACCTGAATAACCTGCTGTTTACACAGGTACTAAGTGAAGCATAAAGGGCTTGATGGGTGCCATCTTGTCAACACGCTGCCTTCTGTGAAAGCAGAACAAAACCTTCACTACAGCTTTGATAGCTGCCACAGCACATCCCTCTCCAGCTAATGATTGGTCAACGGACTGCTACAAGTGCATATGCCTTCTGTGGGGAAATTCTCTGGTTCTCTGTTCCATCAGTGCTTCTGCCAAGTCTTATAAGTTATTTCGGTTTGGTCCTCCCACATCACAAATTTCTGAACTATACAAACTGACAATCAAGCATGTTGTTTGACAGATACCATGGTCTTACTTTCTCTTACTCGTGTTGAGTAATGGAGTGCAACATTTCACTACATCTGTCTTGTTTACATAAGTTAATAAATAAATAAAAAACCATGCAGGTATTTTAAAGGGATAGTTTGCCTAAGTATAAAAAATTGCTGGTAATATACACACCCTATGGCAGTCCGAGATGTAGGTGTATTTTATTGTTTTTTTCTTTCAGTATAACATTAATGGTACACATTCAGGATGGTTGGTCTTCATTGATTTCACTTGCAGTTGATGGTCACCATTATTTTAGTATAGTATCCTACATAACATGTTTTGTGTTCAACAGAAGACAGGTTTGGAACCAGTGAAGGGTGAGTAAATGTTGACTGAATTTTAAATCTGCAACTGAATTAAACTCGTGTGTGTGTGTGCGTGTGTGTGTGTGTGTGTGTGTGTGTGTGTGTTCAGCAGAAATATTGATCCTTGGTGATTCATTAAATTCAATTGAACAGACATTGTCGCATTGAATAAAAAGAAATCTATACAGGCAAACCATGATTAATGCACATGCATCCTGGAAGTACATTGAGCCTCTGCAAATGGTCTAGTTTGTTCAAAGAAATCACATAATGTTTGTGCTGACACAAACCCATACAATAATAATATTTAATTTACATTGAATGATGTCTGTGTTGAATTGTTTATCAAAAACAACAAAAGTTTTTAAACAGGCTCCAGTGTCTGGAAGCTTGCACTTTAAAATTACTTGAAATCACTTTGCTTCATGAGGCTCTGAATTAAGTCTATTAATTTTGTAACATTTTTTTTTTAAATAGTTATATTTCTCAATACCTTACTGTATTGCCAGGTTCTTGGGTACTCATTTTTTTTTGGTCTTTCAAAGTGTCAGTAGCCATCGACTTAATTTATTAATTTTATGAATCCTCAAGCACCATAGTTTGAGGTAAAAAACCTTTAAAAAAATCTAAATCTTGGTTGCTTTGAGGGTGCCATAAATACATCAAGAGAAATTTTTCATTTTTGGATAAAGTATCCCTTTAAATATCTGCATATGCTCTCTTTGAACACTCAGAGACTTTTAGGTCAGTAATAATTGCAGTTTAACAACAGTAAATTATTGTCATTTAAAAGGAGATAATATAGTACTGTTACCTTTACAAAAGTTGCTTACTGCAACTAACTAAAGTGGTAATATTTTCTGCAACTAATATTTTCTCCCCTATAAATGCTTCCTGTTTTCCTTCTTAGCCAGTGAAGGTGACATGTGGGTCCTCTGTGTGTGATTTGTGTGGTCTGGTTTTCCAAAAAAAATTCTGATTACAAGAACTGTATAGTGCAAATAGGTGTTTGGTTGAGATGAAGATTGATATGATATAGTGTATTTCAAATGTATGCTTCTGTGGGATCTGTATGATGGAATGACTTTGAGGTGTCTTTTAACATTAGAATTACTGGAAGTCTCAAACACTGAGGCATATTATTGAACAATTATTGTGAAATATTTCAGGGCAAAACAATTAATGGTGTATTTTGTGGGATAGCTGAAGATGATAATACCTTTTTAGGGCTATAGTTGCTAAGGACAAACTATTTTGTAGTGTCAGGTTTTACTATGTGGAAGGGTTTGTCTGTCCTTTTACCGTTTCATGATTATGATGTACATTTCTTTTTTCAAATTTCATAAATTGTTTTTGAAATAATAAAACACGTGCAACCTTATTCTATATGTTTATTTTTTACATTTGTAAGTTGTAAGAGTGAATGTTTATAGTGGTTGTAAAGTGCCGCGCTAAGCACTAGATGGCGGTAATGTTGCAAAAATTAGCACAGAAGCATTAATCAATTACGTCAAGATGTTTATTTTTTGAGGTAAATAGTTTTTTGCTGTTCTGTTTGTTAACGTGTAACTAAAATGTTGAACCTTATGTTATCAAATAACGCAATAGTCTGAATCTACAATTTACCCCCATACTTTAGTAAAGTACTATTTATCATCATTTAATCACGACTTTTATTTTTTCTCACACAAGGATTTTGTTTTGCTCTCTTCTAACTATAACAACCCTGGTATGAAGTCATCAAAACTCCTGCTGAGACAACAGGAGAATGTGGATTTACATTTTACTCTGACGCCAGATATGTTTGAAGTTGGTTGGGAAGTGAACGTTAGATGTGTTTGGTAGCGGTCAATTGGCATGAATTCTTCAAACGCATTTTATCACGATTCGGCTGGGGGCAACTCATCTCAACACTGTGTTAATCTCTACAGAGCCCGGGGCCCCGAAGTCTGTCCGTATCTGTCTGCTGTGAAAAATGTGCTCAAGCGCGGGTATTAGGGCTCCTAGCTACATGAACTCAGTTGGGATGTGTGTCTGCATATCCAAAGAGGTGTGTGGGTGCCAGGAAAGCTGACCAGAATGAGAACAGGACAGGAGCCCATGACCAAAGCATGTTTCATTTGCACAACTCAACCGGTAGGCTACCCTTTCTCATTCTTGCATAGTTTAATAAATTGAGAGCACACATTGATTGCTTATGCTCCACGGGACTGTGGGTACAGAATGCAATGAGAAGTATTTAAAAAGTCACCATGAGTGTAAACTTGATGGCTCATTTGGTTTTTTATTTAATTTCTTTTAGGAATTATTTGCTATAATT
The DNA here is from genome assembly GCF_052040795.2 of Danio rerio. Lineage (NCBI taxonomy): Eukaryota > Metazoa > Chordata > Actinopteri > Cypriniformes > Danionidae > Danio > Danio rerio. The sequence goes on from NC_141043.1 coordinate 31,735,553, forward strand.
TTTCTGTGCACATTTTTAATTATACTTGTGATTTTGTGTGAGCTTCAAAGATTTTAATTGATTTTACCATTGTTGAAACCCTCAGTTTTGATTATATTATTATTTTATATTTTTTTGTACCCAAGATGCCATACAGAAAATTTCACCAATCAGAGATGCAATTAGTGAGGCTTTTAAAAAGAGATATTTACCTCCACCAACCTCAATCAAACACACAAGGCAGGCCTAAGTAACTGAAGTAATCTACACGACCTTATATAAACTGTAAAAAATGCTGGGTTCCACACATGTTGTCCTAACACAAATCAATTAAGTTAATTTATTGTTTTTTTTTTTTTTTTTTTTACAAATTTAAGTGGATTGAACATAAAACAATCAGATTGTCCCCCCAAAAAACTGTAAATTCTGTTGGTTCAGCTTATATTAAATAAGTAGCTTGAACCAGCATCAAACGTACGTTTTTGAGTATATATAGAAACCTCATTTTATAAGGTGTCTGTTAGAATAATATTCAAAATCGATACAAGTTAAGAATTAATAACACCCTTTACAACATTGTTAATTATTACCAAAAATTGTTAGTTGTCATGAATAAAAAAGTATACTGTCAAAAGAACCAAATATGTGAAGATTGTGATTTAATAAAAATACATATTAATTTCCCTGTCAAAACAACAAAAAGAGCTTTAGGTGTTATGCTGTCATGGGATAAAATGGTTATCTTCATAGAGAAATGATCAGTAGACATCTTAAACACAAAATAATTTAACATAAACCTAAAATACTGTAATTTACTCAGCCTTCAGTTGTCACAAGCCTGTTGAGTTCAATTGAAAAATGCTTGAAACTGGTAACCACTGACTTCCATTGTAGATGTTTTTTTTTCTAGAATGTTAGTCAATGATTATTGGTTTCTGTTTAAATGCTTTCTTTTGTATTCAACATAAATAAGAATTACAAAAGGCTTTGGAACCACTGAGGGTGATTAATTCTCATTTTGTGGATCTCTTTAACCCTCCTTAAACCCTGAGTGAAGGAACACTTCACATTTGTAATTTCAATGCAAAGTTGTTAAAGTTATGGCTGAACCTTCCCAAACTAACAGGCTAGATGAATATGTCAAATACTAAACTGGTCACATGCTGTCCAATGGATCAATGACACTGCAAATAAATTCTTAACCCAGGATTTTGGCTCGTAGAGTGTGAACTACTCAGACTGTGACTTGTCAATCGTTAAGCAAAATATCCCAGTTATTTTCTCCACTCAGGATTTGAAATGATCCAGGGTTAAATTTTATATGTGTAAAAGTATAACACCTATTAGATTATATGCCTTATCGTGGCAGATTATTTGCTTTTTTTTTTAAAGAAATGGAAATAGATTTTAATTCTAATCCATTATCTAACAATTTTTTTTGCTTGTGAAGTAAAGTCAAACCAGTCTCATTCTGATGAAGTACCTAAATACATTTCTGGAGAGCACCAAACCTACGCCATACCTGCCAACACTCTTGTTTTTCCCGGGAGTCTCCCGTATTTCCGACCAATTTCCTATTTGTTCTGTCTCTCGGATTTTCAGCTACAAATGTTGGTAGGTATGCAGGAGGTACCTTTTTGTAGTTTTGGTTTTTTCGAATCCGCCAGAGTAGAGCAAATTTGTCTTGTGAGTGCCATTTGTGCCTGCACTTCTTGCGTAAATCCACCAGACGCCACTCTCGACTGACTGACTGACCGACCGTCTGAAACCCTCTACCACGTCCCTTCCCTAAATCAAACCGATAGTAAAAAGCACAGATTGACCAGTGCCCACCCACTTCCCTAAACCCATCCGATAGTGTTTTAAAAAGCACCAATTAATCAGCGCCTACCCACTTCGCTAAACCGATAGGGTTTTAAAACGCACCAATTGACTGCGCCCACCCACTTCCCTTAACTTAATCGACAGTGTTTTGAAAAGCAGAAAAAGAAAAGCCCCTTGATTTTTACCACGGTTTCAGATTTTACACATTCTCACCCTGTTATTTACTTGTTTGTTTTATTTTTTGACCATTCTTCGTCAGACTCAAACCCCATCGTCATGGTCAACTCAGCTCTGCGTCTCAAATCCTCCGACATGCGCAGTGAGCCACTGGACAATCTGGTAACAGCAGAAAAGCCGTCCACTTGGAGATAAGCGGTCAGCTGGTTAGCGCTAAAAGGAACGCCATCATACCACCCCATAGCATTTGCTTTAAAGAGTAAATGCAGCCATACATTCCTTTGGCTACATAATTTGCAATCTCCAGAAAAGTATATAGGGCCACGTTTTTAGAATGAGCTTGTGTTGCGTTAAATGGTTACACTTGATTTTAAGGTGTGCCATGTTACCGTGTATCTATTCATTAACAACTGAGTATTATTAATTTAATTTATTTACTATATGGTTAGGGTTAGAGTGCAGGTTGTTTAGGGTTAGTTGCATGCAATTTCGCATAATTAGTTTTATTTGAACAACAGGAAATATGAGTAACAAAAAAACTTTAAAAATGTCTCTGATTTATATTGAGTATTTCTTTAAAACATAACATTTTTTCTGAGTTATTAGTCTTGAATAGCATTCTCGTCTAATGAAGAAAAAAATTACCTTAGAGACCATTTTACATTAACATTTTCCAAAAATATTTACAGCTATACTGATTCAACCATTATGACCCTTTATATTCTGCAATAATGTTTGTTTTACTACATATTCCTACACACTAAAATCCACAGCTACATTTCCACAAAACCATAATTCTTGTTATTCAGTCCCTTTTTTGTTTGCCCATCAAAAATGTCTTGTTTCTCCATGAAGACAGCTTTCTCAGCTGTTCCAGGTGCCAGACGGTTCGATGGCAATCTGATGGAGAAGGAGGAGTTGTGCTCAATTACACTTTGCAATGAAAGCAAACCACCACCGTTCACAACAAAACAGCTTAGTTTGATTTCCTTATATTGATATCACAATACCATTAAGTAAGAACGTCACATAATTACAGCACCATACTTCCTAAAGCGTAATTCGCATCTCATTGCGCTCTACATAGATGTAAATTATAATTAGCATAAACAATGAAGGCCACAGAACTTTTTAGAATCACATTTTTCCGCTGGCTCCGTCATCATCTGTGTTTTTTTTTCTTCTACTTCTTCTCTTCGCATCCGTTTTAACTCAAATCAGGACCATTTTTAGAGCTCTGACGTGAGCATGGTGGCGCAGTTCTCCCCACCGGCACAACGTCTGGTTTGTTGTGGGGTTAAACTACTCAATGCTTTTGTTAGTTCCTAAGCCACCCACTCCCCCACCCTCTCGCCTCCATCCTCCAACCGCTGCGTCAGTAGGGGACTGGAACAGGAGGTATATAAGGACCCTGCCACCTGAAGCTCTCAAAGACCCAGCTTTACTCACCACCAGGAGCTACAAGGACTTCAAAGTTCCTGCTTTCACTACTCTTACTGACCTTTCGCCGCACTTTAACTTCAACCATTTTATCAGTATGCAGCTTTTGGCCAGCCTAGTGTCTCTCTTGCTGGTGCTGTATAGTGTCAGAGCAGCAGCTGTGCTTCCACTGGAGGAGAGGAACCCAGCACAAAGTAGGGTGAGTGACTTTTATTATCTTGGATTTTGGGATGACATTTGTTTTGTAACTGTAGAGCATCCAATTCTTAGGTCCAACTGTTGTAAGTAACTGGAAAGTCTTGCGTTATGGTTAAAATTAAGTTTTATTTTTCGCCACAGGAGTTGAGTAAAGAGCGTAAGGAGCTCATCTTGAAGCTGATCTCTGGGCTGCTGGATGGAGTAGACAACAGCGTTCTGGCTGGAGAGATAGCACCAGTCTCCTTGGATGTGGAGGAGCCCCTGGAGTCCCGTCTGGAGGAACGGGCTGTCTACAACCGATTATCACAGCTACCGCAGCGCGACCGCAAAGCCCCCTGCAAAAACTTCTTCTGGAAGACCTTCACGTCGTGTTAACGGCGCAAGTCCTGCAACGATCCTCGCTGATACCTTGACATGAACTGTGTAGACCTCCACTGTAAATAATACCATCTCCAGTGTCTGAAGAAAGGTCTCCGTGGACTTACTCTGACACAGTCTGTTTGTTAAAGACATTGATGATATTTATTTATCTATTTATTTATTGATCGATTAAGCTATTTATGGACCTTTGTTGTTTTTCCGCATTAAAAAAAGAATAAAGCATGGTTAAGATAGTTGCTTTTTTTGATAAAAGATGTCTCATTTACTGTGGTCAACATTGGGAAAAGCTTCAAATTATGTTATGCTGACTTCTGAATAAATATATAATTGTTTACCGAGTCAGATGTGATGCATATTCAAGGTCTCGCAATAGAAAAATCAAGCATAGGATGGACTAAATTACACGTTCACAAGTGTGCTTGTTTAACACGTAATGTATTCGATTAACTGGCTGACAGTTTGTGTGGTGGTAATTTTCCTTGTCAGTGAATTATATGTAATTGCAGACGATGAGAGGTTGTGCTTGAGGTCATTATTCTAGACTAAACCCTAGTCTAATAATTATTTGCTTGTAAGTTTAAGTCATTGCCACATTTTTTCCTTTCTTCCAGAGTGCCTTTTGGCAATACAAATGGAACTGAGCCAAACGAGAGGGAGGAAATTGTTTTTCCAAAACAAACACTATCATTTTGAGACGGTGTTCTAAAAGATCATATATTTTTATCCAACTTAATGCACTTGTGATAAGCAGTGCTGTTAAAGAAACTGTAGCTTTAACATTGCAAGACATGCAAAAACCGACTGAATAAACAAATGTAATCGCGTGCCTTATGCCATCAGCAGTTTAATTATTTGTACTCCAAAGGGAAGCCTACATGGGTATTTAAAATGTGTCAGCATAAATGTTAAGTTACTTGCGTCAGTGTGCCATGACTGTTAAATAAAAAGCTAGATGAAACTATTAATGACATAACAGAGAAAATGTGAAACGATTAGTAATACAAACTTTCAAGATGTCCTATCACCTCTTTATTTTACTTTAAGTACATTTTTAAAAAGCATTTCAAATGCAAAAGTATCTCATTCTGTAAATCAGTGGTCACCAAACTTGTTCCTGGAGGGCCGGTGTCCAGCAGATTTATGCTCCAACCCTAATCAAACACACCTGAACAAGCTAATCAAGGTCTTACTTGGTATACTTGAAACATCCAGGCAGGTTTGTTGAGGCAAGTTGGAGCTAAACCCTGCAGGGACACCGGCCCTCCAGGACAGAGATTGGTGACCCAAGCTGTAAATCATTAAGGTTTAAGACAAATGAAACTATTTTATGTATAGAGATCTATATATATAGAGAGAAAGTGAGGATTATCCATTATATAAATAGATATAAACCTGAACTCATAATTATATAAAAGGTTATAGAAAAAAGCTTATTGCAATGTGTAAATTTCTCACAACTTGTTATAACCTAGTAATAAAGAAAGAAATCAGAATTTCAAGGTTTAACCTTAACAAGATATAGGTTATATCACAATTTTTTACTTTTTATCTTGCAAGAAGTGCACAATGCACTCATGCAAACTTACAATTCTGAGAAAATGGTTAGATTTATGAGATAAATGTGACTATTACCTTTTAAACAATTTTGTTCTGTATAGAAACAATCACCCATATTGGCATATAACATTTTACATTTTATTGCTACTATGGTAAAAAAAAAATGGGTCAAATTGTAGAGTTTATTATTCATACTTCTAATTCTACAAAGTTCAAAATGTGAACAGCTACATGACTGTTCACGTAAAGTTAATAATCACAGCTTTATGTAGCAGCAAAACCTGTTGTTCCATCGCCAAAGGCCAACCTGGGCAATTCATATAATGACTGAATCAAATGCATTTGATATGTTTGTATGTTTGTGTAAATGCATGTGCATGTCTGTGTATATTTGACATTTTTACCGCTGCTCCGCACACAGCTAAACACATCGCTTTCTAAATTGAAAAATAAAATGATATCTGCAGTAGATGCAGAAGCGCTGACCTCAATATTCTATAATGAGTTCAGATGTTGAATTCAAATGAGACAGACGGTCTCCTAAAACTATTCACAAAGATGCTGAGACTAAATTTGACTAAGGGGCTGAGAGAACTTTTAAGCTAAGTGTAAGGGTGGGGTTGACCTCGTTCCTAATGATGATGTCAGCATGATTACTAACTATGCACACAGTGATTGGCTGATGAGAGAGGAGTCAGATTTTTTTTATGAACTTTGTAGAGTGCAACATTTGTTGGCACATTCAAATAAACTTTTCAAAATAAAAATGTAGCCATGTTCAGATAAAGGTTTTAAAATGGATGATTGCATACTAAAAATGTTTCTTGCTTTTAATGTTATAAACATTAAATAAAGATTTTCTCCTATTCTTACACGTTTATATGTGTCTTAGAAATTAATTTAAAAATATTTTTAAACATATTTGAAAAAAAAAATATTAAACTTAAGTTAAACTTTTTAAAAGTTTGGCCATTTATATGTATTTTTTCAAATATAAGTAGTTTTCAAGTATAAGTTCTTAAACTTAATAAAAGCTTGTTCAAATGTATATAATGTTTTCTTCTTGGAAGAATGCTAGCAGCCGTTTTAAAATACTCTTAAAGCAAAAGTTTTGGAGTCCTATTTAGGACTGAATCAGCAAGATAGGAGCTTTTAGCCTTATGATGTTTTGTAAACACATGTCCAGTAGTCTTTGAGTGATTTAGACTTTATGCTTTATGTGCAGAGGTGTGTGTACACAGAACAATATAATATTGAACTCCTTTTTAATAGTTAAATTAAATTAATCCAATAGTTTTCTCCTGGGATGTGTTTCAGTCAATCAATCAGAAGTGGACAATGCTAATTATATTTGTTACGATAACAAGGCAAAGACAAGAGGGAGATCCACATGTAGTAGAGGCATCTATTGATTTATCCAAGGAAAGAGACAAGGCAGGGAACAGGAACAAACACCTTAAGACAAAAAAATAAATCACATTCAATAAATGACACACTGACTGAAACAGATGGCCTTTAAACACAATGACGTAACAAGATAACAAGGAAACAGGGGGGCTAACACAATGACTGTGGCAACTAACTAGGGTAACTATGGAGATTATTAAGGGTGTGGCACAGAGACCTTGGGTGCTTCTCAGTTCCCTTGTTCAGTAGTCATGGCACTGATAGGAAGTCAGCCATTGTAACTGTCCCAAACTTGGTTCTAGGCAAGGCAAGTTTATTTATACAGCACATTTCACAAGTATAAATAAAATCCAAACAAATAATATAAAAACAGATGAAAACAATGCAAAGACAGTTTTTCCATATTCCAAAACACCGGTGTATCATATTTTTTCATTTTACTCTGGGACTTCCCTATTCTGGTGATCACCCATCTGTGTTTTTTTCTATTAATCTATTGGACTATTGTTGGTTACCAACAGATTAAAAGTTTCACCTTAAATCGAAAAGTTAAGCTTTACAGCTTTAATTACGTGCCCCCCCAATTTCAACTTCCTTCTGGAAGTAAATCGCACAGCCCCTGATTTCTACCCCCTCCTGTTATTAAATCGCTTTAGTTAACCAAACGTAATAAAAGGTCTTGATCTCAGCCAGACTCCAGGGACTTTAACCCCCCTGCAACAGATAATCTGTGGTGAATCACATCTCAGATCTCAGTTTCTATTAGAAAGGGCTCCTTCTGAAGAGTCCCTTTAAGGGTATTAGAGTATAGGGATGAGCCTTTCCAAATCGTGTGACACCAGACACGACTTCCCTGTCAAAGGATGATGGCCTGAAGTGTCCGTCAATTTTATTATTTAAAAATTCATCATTCCAAAGTGACCTTCAAAATAGTTAAAATAGTTAGTTTACCAAGCTCCTAACTGCCCTTTCCAGTGCCTATCTACAACCTCTGGATATTAATACAAGTTAATAATCAGAAATAATAAGATTTAATAATTAGAAATAATGAAACATATACTATTTATAATTTTACAGTTGATGTTGTTGTTGCATGTATGTTGTTTTAAATGGTGGCCAAGAGAGATCAAACACAGCTGCAAGTTAAGTAAACACTAAGAAGCTGAGAAAATATGAATTTGAAAGCATCCATGCGATTCTCAAAACAACACATGCACATACAGATACAGTTGAAGTCAGATTTATTAGCCCCCCTGAATTTTTAGCCCCCTGTTTATTTTTTCCCCCAATTTCTGTTTAACAGTGAGATTTTTTCAACACATTTCTAAACATAATAGTTTTAATAACTCATTTTTGCCATGATGACAGTACATAATTTTTCTATATATTTTTCAAGACACTTCTATACAGCTTAAAGTGACATTTAAAGGCTAAACTAGGTTAATTGGGTTAGCTAGGCAGGTTAGGGTAATAAGGCAAGTTATTGTATAGCGATGGTTTGTTCTGTAGACAAAAGAAAAAATATACAGCTTGAAGGAGCTAATAATTTTGACCTTAAATAGTTTTCTAAAAAATTAAAAACTGCTTTTATTTTAGCCAAAATAAAAAATAAGACTTGCCCCCGAAGAAAAAATATTATCAGACGTACTGGGGAAATTTCCTTGCTCTGTTAAACATCTTTTGGGAAATATTTGAAAAAGGAAAGAAAATTTCAAAGGGGAGCTAATAATTCTGACTTCAACTTAACATGCTGCCAAATCGCAAATTTGTTGGGGACCCTAAAAAGCATTGGACTTTCTGTTTAGAGTGACAGGTGTTTTTGAAGATCTGAGAGGTGAGTTTTGTCTCTTCTTTAGCTCCTATAATCTGACAAATAAGAGATGTTATTTTACAAATTATTTTCTGTGCTATTTGCAGTTTGTTTCTGTATTTGCATTTGTTTGAGAATTTGTATATGTATATTTTATTTTACTTTATTTAGTGTTTTATTTCAAATTAATTTACATTTATTTGTTTATAGCTCTTGATAAAATTACAACATGGAGAAAGAATATGTGGTTTTTTTTACTATAACTTCACTAATAATTTGCTATTATTATATTTAAATTAATTAATTAATTAATTAATTTATTTATTTATTTTATTAATTAATTACTTTTATTATTATTATTATTATTATTATTATTATTATTTCAGTCACAATTTGATGTTAAAAGAAATTTTAACTAGTTTGTTATAAAGACCCCTGAATTTGTTATGTACAAATTGTAACATAAAAAAAAATTAAATATTTTTTTCCCTTCAGATGAAATGATGAGCTCTGGAGATGATGTTCATGTCCTGATATTTAGTGAGAAAAAAGACAAAGAAAACAACATGAGTATGTAATAAACAAACCCACTCCATTCATACACAGTTTAAATATACGTAAACAAACATGTCCACGTCACAGTTTGGTTTGGTGGACAGTGGTGCTTTTTATTCATGAATATGACACCTACTAAATAATGATATTCAATATACCAATTACATTCATATTAACTATTCTTTGGTTCTGTCCATGTTTTCTGCATTGCGACAATCATAGGTCTCTTAGCTTTCAGCAGAAATCAAATGGACTTAAGTTATAAGCGTGCTGATAATTCTTAATATATTGTTTTGCACTCCAACAGATCATTTGTAAATGGGATCGGATAAAGAAATATAGTAAAATAATTTAATCACCAGTGGTGTAGCACTAAGATCATTAATGTTATTCAGCAGCGGCGTATGGTAATGCAATATCTTATTAAAGTGAGTCTCGGCCATGGCATTCATATATTAGCTCGGTTTGCTCGAAAAGTCAGATGGGGCCAAATCTAATAAGATAAAGCTACAATAACCATGCTGTGTTTTCCCAGTGCAATGTGGGACTGTACTTAATCAGTGGAATGAAGTCAGCATTGCACGTGAGGAATTCAATGTTACATTATCTTGCCCTGTCATTTTGGTTGTTGTTGACAAATGACACATTCTCTGTTACAATTTTATCCATCCTTTTTGTTCTTTCAGCCTTTTTTCAGCAAAATGACGGACTGGCTCAAACAGATGACTCTATGTTTTATTTGCTCGCAGATTTGTGTGAAGAGAAAGAAAAGCGGTCCATTATGCAAGTGCCCTGAGCTACAATGAGAGCATTGTGAAGGGACATCAAAGCTGCTGCTGGTAAGCAAGGCATTTTGATTGCTTTGCCTTTGATCTGAAGGCATGCTCCCACCTGAACGTCAATTTCAAATGCATATGTAATGAGTTGTATATTTATCTTTGGGAAATTCACAACTGCCTCACTTAAGTGTTTTTAGTAAAGCTGAAAATAAACAATTAGAAAGAATAAAGTAATATGACATTTTCAATGCAAACTCAAAGTAAGTATTTCCTTTTGTAAATACAAAGCCATATTAGACAAATAAACACTTTTTTTTTGTCTTTTAAAATGTTCTTAGTGGCTTAATAATTAACATTATGGATGATTTTGGCCTCAGAATCCAAAAGATAATTTCAGCTAAAGTCATGAGTTGATATAATTCATTAATGTGTCTTTTTACACTGTAAATTAAGAGAAAAAGCTTTAGGTCACAATTCACAGTATTAACAAATTAGTAACTAACACTCTGGCAACGCAGTGGCGTAGTGGGTAGCACGTTCGCCTCACAGCAAGAAGGTCGCTGGTTCGAGCCTCGGTTCAGTTGGCAGTCACTGCTTTCGTTTTAATTATTCTTAGGCACGTGATCATCCTTTCATTATCACTCGCGGTATTTTACCTGCTTTCTTTTGCTTACAATTATTTTTGCTAATATAGTGTAATTATCATCTTTTACAATAAAATTTCTTTAATATGAGATTAACCAACCATTTGTGTGTGGTAACTGCTGATCTGGGACAACACAACATCTAAATCAAGTCATTTTAGCATGTCAAAGTCACATTTATTTATATTAAATATATTTTCCAAACAACAAAATTGTGGCTAGTGAAAATGGCAAGTGGCTAGTAATGTTGGAAATCTACTAGCCACAGTGGCTGGTGATCAAAAAAGTTAATGTAAAGCCCTGTATGTATGTATGTATATATATATATATATATATGTATATATATATATATATATATATATATATATATATATATATATATATATATATATATATATATATATATATATATATATATAATTACGTCTGTAATTAATTGTATCACATCAACTACACTGTTGACTAATCTATTACAGTTTATCCCATACCACCAAACCTGTCCCTAACCTTACTGGTATCTCACCTCAATATTGCGCATTACAAAATAGCACAGTGAATAAATCTTACTTATTTTTGATGCAAGTACCTAGTTGTTAAAACCATTTAATATAAAGTGGGACCCATGAAAATAATATTTTTTGCATTAAATATAACAGAAGCTAATCAGTTATCCAAACAGGATTCGTTTGGTGAGTTTACAGTAAGACTTTATTTTGATCTTTTCTATTGCACATTTTGTTGACTAAAAGTTCCATTGCAACTACATGCCAATTAATTCTCATTTAAGTATTAGTACACTGTCTGCTTAATATCTGTTAATACTGCTCCTTCAACAGACATTTAACTGACTATAAGAAACTTTGCAATTACATGTCAATTTACATTAACTCCAACCCCAATCTAACAGTCTACTTATAATCTATTGAGTTATTATTAGTTGAGTATATGAGTCTATTAGTTGGCATGTATATGCAATGCAACCTAAATTCAACAAAATGCATTAAAGGAGGCATCAAAATATTGTGATACAAATTTTACTAATTTAAGCTTACATGTTATAGTTATATGTTATAGTAACATGTTATACATAATGTATTAAGTATCTATTTTATTTAGAAACTAAAGATGTTTTATTTATGTTTTTTTCAACCGAGAAAGGAAGATACACGTTGTGTTGTTCGGGTCATCGAAATGGTACCTGTACTTGTTCTTATCATTGTCACTGGAACCTATTTAAAAAGTAAGATTGCAGTCTCATGTGTGAACTGATTTACTCTTTACATGTTTTTTGAATGTCTGACATATATAATTATACAACAGAAAAATCACGAGCCAGACTAGTAAATGTGCTCAGGACAGTTTGCTGGGAATAATAGGTGAATAGGTAATAATGCTGTAAATAACGTTTGTTGCACAGACTACACCTTTTGCTTCATATATGTTTTGTTTTTTTAATTCTTAAAATGCAGGTAGAAGGATTGCATTTTATGGATCATATAAGTACACCACAGTCTAAAAGTGTTCAACTGAAGAAATAAAGAGGGTAAGTTGCTGCATTTCGTTGCATTGTACTTGTACATGTGTAATGACAATAAAGTTGAATCTAATCTAATCTAATCTAAAGTTAACAGTAAATGTTCATTTTTTGCTCAAATATTGCTGCAAGAGAACACGTTTTGCTTATACCAGGTATAATTTGATAACAGAAAGATGACAGAACACTGATTAACAAATAAAAAGCTGTTTATGCAGTGTTTTAACACAATTATTTAAAGCAACTTACTTCCCTTGGCCATTGAACCCATAACCTTAGTGCTGACAGCTCAAAGAACTTCTAACTGAGCTACAGGCATATAACCCAAATGAAACCACCATCCACATTTAAAGCCATCATAATACATTCTTAATTAAGACATTATTATATTTTACAGTTAAATTGTGACTATAAAGGTGCAAATGTCATACATTTACTCTGCCTCAGGTAACATGAACGCTGAAAAAAAATCATATCTCATTTTTTAAAGCCTTCCCCTCCAAGCAAATGTGTGAACAAGCCATAAAACACATTTATTATGAGTTCATGCTCTGAATAACATCATCTACGTAGAAGGAAACTACTGTACGTGAACGATAAACAGATTTTAAACTGATGGAAGTTTGCTCTGTTTATTCAGCAAGGCTAATATGATTTGAGTAAACCAGACTAAGGCCCCAATCAAAATGTCTGGTTTCTTTTCTCTTAATAGACTTTCTTTTTCTCTGCAGGCTAGTGGTGAGTAATGTTTTAGTGCTACATAAATGCCATTACACTCCATGTTAGATCTTTGTCACATGGTCGAGGGCATCTGAGAGCACTCTCACTTCATTAGCTCTGCGTTGTCTGTCTGTATGTTTGCTTTTACCTGTTGCCACCAGCGATGTTTTCTATTCATCAATCATTTTTGATTCGGTGCTGCGGTGACATTTGGAGGAAGGATACTGAACATAGCATGGGTGAGCAACTAGACATTTGAGAACACCGGGAGAACGCAGAGTAGCTTGAATGCCATTTGTGGAAAAGGAAATATTGCCACCGGTGATCAAAAATCTATATTTGGGGTTTTTGATTTATTCAAGTCATTGTTCAGAGTTATTTGCCCTTCATGCTGATGCCCTCAGGTCTAGGTCACATTTACTCATGTTCGACATCGGTTTGTTGTTCCAGCACACACTCTTTGCTGAAATGAGTGGGAAGTTGGTGACATGTTGAAGTGACATTAGAAGTCAAAGTAATTCAACAGTAATTGTTAGAGGTGCAGTTTATGCTTATAGTGAAAAAATAACACAATAAGTAGTTGCTAGATATGAACTCTTCAGTATTGCTTTTTAACAATGAGGTCTAGACCTTGATATTTTTCAAGGCGTTCAAAATAGAGGTTGTGAAATAATATCCGAATATTAAAGGGATGGTTCACCTAAAAATTATAATTCTGTCATCATTAACAGTAAACTCAGCCTTTACATATTCCAAAACTGTTTAAGTATCTTTCTTCTTTTAAACACAAAATAAGATATTTAAAAGAAAGCTGTAAACGTATATTAACTTCCACACTATTTGTTTTTACAGTACTACTTAATGTTTTTTGAATTGCACCCATAGTAATAATAATTCCTTACATTTTTAATGCGCTTTTCTGGACACTCAACATGCTTAACACAATTTTTGGAGGGAATCTTTTCATCCACCACCAGTGTGCAGAATCAACCTGGATGACGCATCGGTAGCCATATTGCGCCAGTCTGCACACCACACACCAGATGATTGGTGGAGAGGAATGATGAAGCCAATTATGGGGATGGTTAGGAGGCCATGATGGAAAGAGGCCAGTGGGCAAATTTGACCAGGATACTCTTTTTAGAATTTCAATTCAGTTCAACTCATCTTTGCTTATATAGCGCTTTTACAATGTAGATTGTGTTAAAGCAGCTTAACACAGAAGTTCTAGTAACTTGAAACTGTCAGTCTAATTTTTTCAAAGGATATCCTGGGAGTTTTAATGACAACACCGAGTCAGGACCTCTGTTTAGGCCCAATCCCAATTCTACCCCTTAGCCCTTCCCCCTACCAACAATCTTTGAAGCCTAATTTGCCCTTTTGTTTGAAGGCATATGGCTAAGGGGAAGGGGTACATACCCCTTCGAACAGAGATTTTTCAGAACCACACTTGAAAGCAAGGGGTAAGAAAATTTCCCAGAATACACCAGCCACAACGGCAGCATAGCTGCACCCTGAAGTACAGAGATCCACAAATTAGTTTTTTTTGTCATTATTACATATTTTTACAACAAACAAGCACATGTTTTAATATATTCATAACCGTGTTTGTGTTTTGCCGTCATGCTTTAAAAAAAAAGCTAAAGCAAATACAGCTAAATTTCGCTATCTATAATCCAAAATAATAACTCTTGTTTAACAGTCCCACAATATTCCTACACAATAACACTGAAATACCCTGTCAGAGAAGTCTAGTGGCTAAGAATGGCCTTTTTACAGTGTCTGCTATAATGGTAATGTTGTTTTTGTGTGTTTACATGGAATACTATGGCTGCTGTGTTAAATGCACAGTATGGTTACGATCTTATTGCCACATTAGATCATTATGATAACATGATATACCCTCAGTGATTTCCTGAAGATAAAAAAGAACGCAACTGGAATAACTGCAGCTGTCGCCGTTGTTGATCTCATATGAAGCAAGATATCACAATGACATATTATTAGGTGTGCACAAGTTGTAGTGCTGTCCCTATTCTTAGGGGTAATTTTGGGGGTAGGGGTACAAAAATTTAACTGGAATTGGACCTTAATGTCTCATCTGAAATACAGCAATCACTAAGCAGTACAGAGTCCCCGTCAATATACTGGGGCATTAGGACCCACACAAACCACAGGTTGAGCATCCCCTGCTTATCTTACATGCAGACTAAAATTGTCTTGAAAGTCTTGTGTATGGCCCTTATATTGACTTTTCAAATTGGTAATTTCAATAGGGCTTTATGTGATGTCAAAGTTTTGTGGAACACAAAGTGAAACAAATACATATGAAACGCGTAGGAAAAGATTCAAGATGTTTCAAATATGTTTCAAGTGTTTCACGTAGGATTTTTAACCTATGTAAAGTTCATTTCATGCTTGTCCCGATGATGTATTTTTTTCTGTTTCTGTACACCTCACGGGCTTATTTAGTCATTTATCAGCTCAGTTAAACAGGTATGAGTATTGAATGATTTCTTTTATTGTATTAATTGGATCCCTTTACATTTACAGTTTCTGATATATCCATGCTGCTTTCTGTTTGTTCATTTGTTTTTTTGTTGTCTGTACACATACATCTTTTTTTTTTTTTTTATTGAGAGCATTTACTGAGTGTAAGTACGTGATTAAAGTGTTGGCTCAATACCAATATTTAATTTAATTCAATTTAATTCATCTTTATTTATATAGCGCTTATACAGATTGTCAAAGCAGCTTAACATGGAAGTTCTAGTAAATTGAAACTTTGTCAGTCCAGTTTTCCGAGTTTAAGTTTAGTTTAGTTCAGTTCAGTGTAGTTTAATCTTCACTGCTGAAAGATCAAAAACTGAAGTCTCTACCCAAACAAGCTAGTCGTGACAGTGGGGAGGAAGAAAACTTCACCAATTGGCAAAATTGAAGGAAAAAAACCTAGAAAGAAACCAGGCTCAGTTGGGCACGACTATTTCTCCTCTGGCCAAACTTCTTGAGCCAAGCTACAGTCTATGTGCTGGAGGCTGGAGAACGCTGGATGTCCATAGTGGAGAAGCTGAAGCCTTCTGTTTCATCAATGAAAAAAATTCATGAAGTCATCACTACTAATTTGCTCTGAGCCGTTTTGTTCTGAAGATGACATATTATTTGTTAATTTAGCAATGGTGTTAAATAAAAGTGTGGGATTGTTATAGTTATTTCCTATCAGTTTGCTGAAGTACTCAGCTCTGGCAGATTTTAGAGCCTGTTATAGCTGGACATACTATGTTTGTACGCAATTGTAACGACCTCTAATTTAGTTTTTTCGATACCATTACAGCTACCAATATTGGTATTTTGATGCATTCCTAATTTTGAATCACTGCTCTATACAGTTGTATGTGTCACTTTTCAGGCACTCTATCTCTTTCAGAGCTCTTAGTTAGGTGTATTAAATAGTTGCTCACCAAACAAAAAATGTGCAGAGCTTGAGGATTAAGAACCACTGATCTAATGTAATCTGCAAGCTCTGTGAGATTGACTTTTGCGGTATCAAAAGCATGCCATCTATTTCATACACAGCCTGCATTATTCCATCAGACTGAAAGGTCTGTAGGGAGTGAGAATTAAACCATAGTTGCCTTCTCATAAACAATCTACGGAATCAAACCCTTTTCAGTTTCTCAAAAAGCATGTTGAGTTGGAGAGGGACAGAATAGGCTGCGTTGAAGACTAGATGTGAAGTTTTATATTTTTGCTCAACAGCCACTAATGACGCCTGATGTGTTTGTGTGCTCTGACTGCATTGCTAGTCAGCACTGGCTAAAAGCATATCATTATCCCTCTCAGCGCACCCTACACCGCAGCGAGAGCTGAGAAAATTAGATGTCACAGACATGAAGAAGGGATGCAGGATGCCTGTAACCATAGAGACCCTGCCCATCACAGAGAGACCAGTTCAGGAGGAGGGACAGAGTCCTCGTAAGGGGCTTATAAGGGGACAGAGGACACAATCCTGCCTCTTACCAGGCCATTAAAACACACTGCTGTGAATATAAGAAAGTCATCTTGAGTCTGGTAGTTTTTAGATCAAGCAGCTTTTGTTTGAAGAGTTCAACCCCAAAATTCAAATTAGCTGTTATTTTATTCCCCTTCAGGCTATCCAAGATGAGGATGACTTTTCTCTTCATTACAACATTTCTATCTTCAAAGAAGATTTTTAGCTGAAACTGTGGTTCTTGTGGATTAATTAAATTAAAGTCAACATCTACTAGCACTTTGAGATTTTAATAAATAAATAAAAATAAGACATTTACAAGCAAAACAACTCATACCCATGGCCCCTGATAATATATTTAGATAAAAAAAAAGAACCAATTGGTCTTACTACTACTGTGACGATTTATAATGATCAGAACACCATCTGGCACTTTCATATGAAGGGTCATTTCAGCCATATTTATAATTAGTGTCCTGCTTTAAATGGGCCTTTTGGTTATTGGGGTCACCCTGACCTTGTTTACATCTGGTGTAAACATACTTCACATCTATTTTTATTAAACATCTTTAGCTACATTTGAAAACAGACTTACTAAAATATTTACATTATATTGTCAGGATGCCTTCGCACTTGTTATTTGTTATTTTTTTGGTGGCAGAGTTCAGACACTAGTTCTGTCATGTTTTGTATGTTGTGATCACCCTGAGTTTTCTTGGGTCAAACACTCATATTTCCCATCATTGCCGGTCTTTGTCACTGTATGAGCTCTGTCTTGGCTGCGCAAGGTACGGGCATGCTTAGGATGCAGGCTTTCATTCTTGTGATAAATAAATGTAATTTCTTGCATTCTGGACTTCTCACCTCTTCCCTACACCCCAATCATGACAAATATGGAAGAAACATTTTTATTTCTGCTGATAAATTTTTTTCCTATAATTTCAGTAATTTATTTATTTATGATATGAGTTTGCAGTGGTGATGCTTTGTTTATTTTTGTTATTTTATTAAATGTTAATTGTTTAAACATAATTAAAGCAGTTTGACTTAATTTCAAGCATTTAAAGCAACTCGTACTTGATTAATTAGGGTGGCACAGTGGCTTGGAGGTTAGCGCTGTTATCTTACAGCAAGAATGTCTATGAGGGATTTGAACGAAGACGATAGGAAGGACCAGGGAGGACCAGACAAAGACAGGAGGAGCCCAGGAGATGAGAGGAGGGACTGGGAGCAAAAGTCAGTGGGAGAAATCAATGAGTAAAAGGCAGAGCAGTGGAGTCCTGAGGTGCAGGATTGACAGTCCAAGGAGCATGGTTATGAGGAAGGTCATGGCTGAGGGCCTGACTGGTAGAACTAGGGTATAGTTTTTCAACCAGCAGGGCTGGAGGCCCATGCATTTATGTGTACTGTACAGTGATGTATGCCCCGGATGCCCACAAGGGACTTCCTGTTTGAACGAAGCACAGGCACATGCAACGTATAAGTCAGCAGTGTGACCAAGCTCAACACATGAACCTGTACCTTATACTGACACTCAGGAGAAGAAGCTGTTGAATAAAGTCCTTTATTTACAGCATGTTCGTACAAACATACAGATTGTACCACAAAAGGCATGTGATTTGAGAACCTTGCTGTCCATGGGGGATGGAAGCAATCAGATTATGGGTGTAACGTAACTCTAGGTAAATGAAAACATCCAACTGAGGTATAAATCTGAAAGTACACCATGTGCATATTTAACCGTTTTGTTGTGACGTCTGAATGAAACATTGCCCTGCCCATTTGTTTTGTGCGCGGACCCAGGAAAACGGTATTGATTAATTAATACTGAATATATGTTGTTGTAATTACTAGTTATGGTTAAGAATTGAGGAATGTGCTGGTGTAACTGCTCTGCTTTATCAGTACATTCCTACATTGGGCTCACACATAAACATAATACCATGACGGCTGCTTTTTTAACACTGTCTTGACAAGCCGTAGTGGCCATTTAGCTTCCGAATAGTGCTGCACTCAGTAGACCAATCACAACAGAGTGGGTCATCAGACTAATCACCATAGATGTGCGTCACACAAACGAGGGGTTTGGCAAAAATGAATCACTGAATAAATCATTTGGGAGCTGTTGGTATAATTAGGTAAAAATAATTGGATATTGTAAAATAATGAAAGGCTGTTTTGACCTTGCATGCACATCAGCCTGTTGTTTAAGACCCTTAAACCAATCTATGACCTTTTAAAATCCATAATATTGGCACTTAAATTTGTGTTCTGAAGATGAATAATGGTCTTTGGAATGACACACATGAGTAAATATTATTATATCATTTCCATTTTCGGGCGGACTGACATTGAGACGTGTGTTTAGGAAAGACTTGAGTTTGTATTAAAATTGTTTAATTGGATTTGAGATTTAGTCCCACTTTACATCAAGTGTTCTTAACTACTATGTACTTGCATCAAAAAAACTTGCAGCAAAAAATAAATACAATGTACTTACTGTGTTTGTAATGTATTTGAGAACACGTGGTGCTTTTGAGTTGGGATAGAGGTTGGGTTATGGACAGGTTTGGTGGCATGGGTAGGTTTAAGGGTGGGTTAAGGTGTAAGGGATGGTCAACAGTGTATTTACAAATGTAATTACAGAAGTTAATAACAGATGTAATTACATACATGTATTTAATCAAGCATAAGTATACAGTAAATACATGTACTTACACAATAAGTACATTGTAACAAACTATTAATTCCTGTCTAAGTACATATTAGTTAAGACCACTTAATATAAAGTGGGACCTGAGATTTCTTAGCAATATTTTCATCAATTTAATAAATTGTGTGCAGCTTAAGAACCTTTGGTATATTTTAATCATCAGCAATACGTACTGTAGTAAAAGCTAGATTTGAATGGACTTTCTTTGTGAAATTATTAGCCAAGTAAACTGAATCACAAAGCTCCATAATTAGCCCATCATCAGAGCGTTTACTGCTCAGTGGTGCGGCGCGCTCTACATCAGCTTGCTTTTGTCTTTGAGAGGACCTCTGATATCCAAAATTTCGATAATTATTTTGATGATAATTTAGAAACAACAGCTTGTTTGATGAGCCACAAATCTGTTGACATGTTATTGCAAAGCATGCTGTTTGCTGCTCTGGAATTAGCATAATTACTCTTTGACTAAGTGTGTTTATCAGGGGAATGGATCCAGATTCACGCTGGCCTCAGCATTAAGGGAAATGAAAGTAAAGCAGCGTTTGCTAAAAGCTCTCCTTTGACATTGCGCTTGTGCAAGTCAGTATCACAGATAGTCGGCTAACAAGCAGAGTGGTTGTTGTAGCAGCAGCTCATTAGCCGTGCAGTGACTCTGTCATATCCGTCGCTCGTGCTCAGTGCTGTAATTACCCCGAATGGACTGTGGAAAGAGGAAAGGCCACTAAACGCAATATTGACCGTCTTGTTTAAGAGCAGAATTGACCTGGGAGACATGTGCTTTAAATATCTCAACCACAGACGGGACCACTTGTGGAGTGGAGCAACAAATGGTGCATCTTTAGGGAGCCTGAAAGATTCGCTGCTGCAGCAGGAATGACAATGTCAAGTCATTTGCTGTTATGAAGTCATCACACTCAAAATGCAGACAGAATTACTGAACCCTTGTGATACGGCATGATTAGACTGGGATTGCTTGTTTGTTTGTGACGTCTGACAAGGCTATTGCATGTCTAAATACCAGCTGAGCATCTGAAACAACAACAGTGATTTAGAGAGAATCATGCAAAAATGACATTATAAACTGCCTGCCCATCTGTCTGCCCAAATCAAGTTTTCATGGATTATAGTCAATTAGACAATATAAATTACAGCTTAAAATATATATGTTTTTTAACAAATGTAACCCTGGATGACTAAACTTGTATTATGCTGCATGTGTATATTTTTAGCATTAATCAAAATTGAGACTTTTTGCAATTAGACTATTAAGTGAAGGTCATGGTCTATGAAGACATTATCTATTTGTTCTGAACTTTATATCAAAACACAATATTTGTTTAGTAATGTGCATTGCTAAACATTTTATTCTGACAATTTAAAGGTTATATTCTCATTATTTAATACTTTTTTTACCCCAATGTTCCAGATTTCCAAATAGTTGTATCTCTGTCAAATTTAATCATGTCTTAACAAAGTAAACATTATTGGTAAGCTTATTTATGCAGCTTGCAGGTAATATCCAATTTTCTTTTTAATTCCCACTTATTGTTTTTTTTCGGGTTTCACAAATAAAGATGGAGTTGAATATGAAAGCTGAACGGTTTCATTAATATATTTGAAAATCTAACAAAAATGTTATTGATGGAGACAATAAAATAGATCAAGCTCAGTTGACCCAAACAACGGTAATGAAATAATTAAAAAGTCAGTACAAATACACAGAGGCGGATTTAACCAATAAGCGAAGTCAGAAATTTTTGGGCCCCCAATGAATATCTAGAAATATAAATTATACCTATAACATTGTCTTTTTCTACCATTTCCTATCATATTTTTGTGGGGTGAGGGTCTAACAAACTAAATTTTAAGAATTTTAATTATTACTAAAATCATTTTAATTATTACATCTATGCAAATTTGTCTTACATCCCCAATCATGGAGCAGTCCAGCAGTTAAATCAAGTAAAAGTTTAGTTTAAATTTAGTTTTAATTATTTTCGATTTATTTCTTAGGCTATTTTTAGTTGTCAATTAATTTGAAGAAAACAAATCATTTAAAACATAGATATTTCATTAAGATTAACCATAGAAAAGTGATTAAGTGATATTAGAAGCTGTTTTTATGACTAAAAAGGTGTATTTTAGGACTGCTGGGCCCCATGGCTGGAATCACTTAGGGCCCCCAAATCACTAAATCCATCCCTGCAAATACATAATTCAGAATATAAAAATCAAATATTGTGTTTTTTTATTTTATTTTGATATAATAATAATGTAAAAATAAATTTAAAAAAAAATAAATAAAAATAAATCAAGTAAATTTAGGTGACAAGAATGAATACTTAGATGAAGTATATGTGATGATAAATTCTAAAAAAATCTGAAATCAAAGTTGAAGTAATGGGCGACACGGTGGTTTAGTGGTTAGCACTGTCACCTCACAGCCAGAAGGTCGCTGATTCGAGTCCTGGCTGGCTCAGTTGAAATTTTTGTGTGAAGTTTGCTTGTTCTCTGTGTTCATGTAGGTTTTCTCTGGGTGCTTATGTAGGTTTTCCCTCAAAGTTTAAAGACATTTATTATAGTTGAATTTAATAAACTAAATTGTATATGTGTGTATAAGTGTGCATGAATGTTTCCCAGTACTGGATTACAACTGGAAGGGCATTTGCTGTGTAAAACATATGCTGGATAAGTTGGTGGTTCATTCTGCTGTAGTGACCCCTTATGAATAAAGGGACTAAGCCGAAGAAAAATAAATGAATGAATCAAGCTAAAGCATATCTAAAGTGTGTTGCTATTGGCCAACTGAAGAGATTGTGTGAGCCCAAACTCATGTTGCTGGTTAAACCAATAATTCCACATAATAAACTTGCATTGGGACAACATGAAGGAATTAATTTAACTTATTAGTTTTTACAAATTTAAGTAGATTGAACATAAAACACTTAAGTTGTCCCCCAAAAAACTCAAGAATTGTGTTAAGGACAATTTAAATAAGTTTGAACAAACCAAAGTGTTTTATAGTTTGTTCATAAGCTAGAATTAGAAAAAAAATTGAACGGAGTGAAAAAATACAATTATAGTGATGAGTTCAAATAAACGAGGCACCATTGCAGTGTAAGAAATTTTAAGAAATAACACAGTATCTAGAATTTTGTGTCAGCAGTGAGAAAATGTGTTCTGTGTATAACACAATGATTCCAAGTTAAGAAGCTTGTTTTGTATTAAAAAACATTATTTTGAAAGAAAATAGCTTGAAAGTGTAATGTTGCAATAAGAAATCTTAGTATTATTATGAAGGTTTCATCTTTTATTCACAAATGAATGTCTGGCTAGATTTCTTCATGTTTGAGCAATCAAATCAGGGGTGTTAACCAGAAAAGCCATGGATAAACACAGGGAAATAAATGCAGGCTGTTTGAAAACTTGACTGAAAATACCACGTGTCAAAGCTTAAATGTAGTAGTTATAGACTGTGAATCTTACAGATTGGCTACTTAGCTCACACTAAAACTTACTAAAAGTCCAATCCAAACATTACCATATCAAATACATCACTTTTAAACAACTAAACACTGTGATTTAGTTTTCGTCTTCATTGACACGTCTTCACAGTCCAGCATGAAAGATAGTCTTGTGTGTTTTTTGGCCTCAATGAGGCTTAATTCCTACAACAATCGCAGCTAATCAAATGATGAACTGCTGCAGCATATCCGCACAAATAATGTCACTGTGTGTTTGATTATGAGAGGTCTTAAGGTTGTGATAAAGAAAGATTAAGAGAAATACTTGGAGGCCAAATGAAAAACAGCATGAGTCTCCAGCTGCAGCTGTATGGCCTTTTAAACAGTACAGCTAATGATAGGGAAATTACTTGTGATAAATCGAGGCTGAATCCCTCCGCAACGAGGTTCATCCTGATGTCGGATTGCCATTACTCTTTCAATTTAGTCCTTGATGCATCTTTCACAGATTTAAGTCCCCATATGGCCATTTCCGTCCTCATGTGGGCTGGTGGCCGTTTGCCAAATCAGTGGCTCTGACACGCAGCTCTGCACCAGTGACGGATACTGAGGTGGCAATGAGCAGAAATGGTGCCCAGGTGCAGCAATCACAGCTTTAGGGTGGAATTCAACTGGACATCAGTTTAACCACAGGCTATTGACTAATATCGTCTCTGATTACAAACAACCGGACGTCCAGTTATCATCAGACATGGAAATAGACACCAAAATGCATTAAGCATGCTCAACAATGCGCACTTTAAGTAGATCCCTTTAGTTAAATGTATAGACCTAAAGTTGCTTTAGTTCTGAGTTAATCTATTTGTCTGAGTTGTGTCAAAACCATTGTCTTGTCAGGCGGTATTAAAGAGACAGGAACAAAAGTGGATGAGAAAGAAATTACATTTGCAATTGAATTGCATTTACTCAGTGTTCTGCTGCCAAATGGTGAGATCATTTCAGATTTCAACAGAACAAATGGCAAAATATTATATACATTCAGTATTCCTTTTAAAACAACAAAAGCTTTCTACATATTGTTGAGTTGGCCATCTAGTATGTATATATGGAGTAAACATGAAGTATACAATCTTATGACCATCAAAATATGGTGCTCTGGAGCTACTGATTGGGTCTTTATTGCAGTGTTAGTATGTTTCTTAATTGTTGTATATTTTAGCCCTATCTAATGCAGTATAAAGCTTTTTATTTTTTTAAATAACCATGTCAGAATGCCATATTCTGGGAGGACAATAGCCCCTTTCACACATACAGACCTTTACTGAAAATTACCGGCAATTTTCCGGAAAGGTTGTATGTGTGAACAGGTCCTTTTTGAAAATACCGGTAAATTCGTTCTGGCTATTTTCCTGAAAGAGAAGTTGTAACATTATCGGTAATTTGCCGGAATGCTGGTCTGTGTGAATGCAGAAGGAAGATTGCCGGAAAGAGCGTGTGCACGTCTAGAACGTGCTGACGTGAGACGTCTGCTTTAGCCAATCAAAACAGTGAGACGCATTCATGTCCGCGCGGTTTATGAGAATAAAAGCCTTTGGATATTTTTCCAGACACATTTAGCTGCTAGATGTTAGTCAGATCACGTTTATATGTTCTTCTTAATGCCAACCGTGTAAATAATCATCGATAAGATGCTTATGATAAGCCACTGTTTGTTTACCTTCAAGCTTTGCGTGTGCCTGTGAAACAGCCTGTGAGCACCAGCACACACATATTATGAACATCTCGACATGCGAAAGTGATCCTCCATATGTTTTCATCGAAGTTGTTCACAATACTGATCATCCACAGAGTTTGTAATGTAGTCAAATGTTTACAAAGCGCAGCCATCTAAGGCTCATTTGTGGGGAATGATGTCCGAATTTACCGGTATTTTGGAATGGATGAGTGAACGGTCTTTTCTGAAAAATTTCCGTAACGTCCTCGCCTGTGTGAACAGCGCTTTTTTGAATATACCGGTAAAGTCGTTCCGGAAATTTTCCGGATATTTACCGGTATCACTGTGTGAAAGTGGCTAATGCTAATATTCACTGGGTTCAAACTCCCTTGACTCCACTGAACGTAACTGAGATTTGCTGAAGCAAGTCATATCTATTAAACTTTATTTTACTTATACAATGTATATTACGTCAAAGCCACGTTATGAAGATGTGTATATTCAATATATCAGGCAGGTAGCAGCAGAATGACGAGAGAATGCTGCTGTGGTTCTAGTCTGTTCAAAATTGGTTCAGTTCAGCAATAGGAACGTTACTGTTGAAGGGTGATCCACTGAAAAGCAGCTCAAGTGACCACAACCAAGTAATCCTAACGCCTGATTTACACTGGCCTTCGGCATCACTGCTTAAAGGAGGGTGTGTCTGAAGTTAGAGCTGATGTGATCTTCATAGCAGTGTCAGCCAATGAAATTAGTTTACAACTGGCTACTGTCTGAGCTGGTGGATTTGCATCAAGTGATCTGATTGGTTGCCACTTCCCTTGGTGCTTGAAAAGTTGAGAAATTCCCAAGTTCTGCAGCTAGCAACGCTTCTGAAGTGGCAAAGACGGATACACAATTCAGTTCAACAGTTCCCATTCAAAATGATGTTGTCAAACGCATTGACATTGATACCCCTGTGTGACTGACATGAAAAACAAAACTTTACCAATTGATGTAAATGGAGAACAAACCTAGGACCAAACCAGGTTCTGTCGGGGACCTGTTTTGTTCTTTCCACACAAATGAAGTGGCAGAGCTGTACTCTAGACAGAGGTGGATAATACAGGCTAGATCCAAGATTATGTGAACCCCAGGATAAGTGCAAAATATAGAGGCTAACATGTGTATAAATACTATTCTTCTAACTGTGCCATTTTGGGAAGTGTTCATGGCTAAAGTTGTCTTGGCTAATGCAGCTTAACAATCCATTAGGCCAGGGATAAGAATTGTAAACTTTACAGTGTGGTTCTCTTCATGGTCTGATAGTTGGTATGCTCTCATTTGATTCCATTATTGGGCCAATGGGTGGTACTTAAAGAACCAATAGCCATTAAAATAATTCATGCTCAGTTTCTAAGCCATAAGCAACATCAAACAAAAAAATAATAATTTTAAATCAGTCTTCCAAACCCACCTCACTTTATTAGTATACTCTTACCAAAACAACCTACTGTACCAACCTTACATCTTTTGGGAAATATATGAATGGCGTATTTACTGGTCTCTAAATAAATTTTTTTTAAAGTTGTATTTGTTCTAGGTTCTTGCATTTGATGTTATGAGGATCTTGAAGTACTTTTGTCACTTCCTTCATTCATTCATTCATTCATTCATTCATTCATTCATTCATTCATTCATTCATTTCCTTCAGGTTTAGTCCCTTATTTATCAGGGGTCGCCACAACAGAATAAATCCCCAACTATTCCAGCAAATGTTTTACATAGAAAATGCCCTTCCAGTCACAACCCAGTACTGGGAAACACATTCTCACATTCACACACAAACTCATACACTAAGGCCAATTTTGTTTGCCCAATTCACTTAGATCCGCATGTCTTTGGACTGTGGGGAAATCAAATCTACGGAAGAAACCCACGCGAACACGGGGAGAACATTTCTTCTTCTTTTTCTTCTTCTTCTGTTTTCTTTAGACACCGCCGAAGTTGCAATTCACCCTAGCGCACAAACTTTTGATGAGCAACGAGAAAATAATAACAGTGTCAGAAATTACGGCACATTTTGAGGCCACTGGTCAGTCCGCTGATTACCCCTCTTTTCTGGTTTCTGACACCTG
Organism: Danio rerio; assembly: GCF_052040795.2. NCBI lineage: Eukaryota > Metazoa > Chordata > Actinopteri > Cypriniformes > Danionidae > Danio > Danio rerio. The sequence goes on from NC_141043.1 coordinate 31,762,554, forward strand.
ACCCAAGAGACAGCAGACACACCAATGAATTCTTGGAGAAAAATAAGAAATCCTTTTTATATCCTAGACAAAACGTGAGGCTGCAAAGACTATTTCTTTTTGTTTGCTTGTCAGTTTTTGACACAGTTAAACCGTAGGGGAAAATGATGAGCTGTGAAACGGTTCGTCTTGATTGTAGTAATTTATTTTTCAAGCTGAGCAAATGAAAAGGTGGGTGATACCGCTGATTACCTTGTCGTACGTGTTTCTATGCCTTTCCAGAGATCATTGAGAAGTGTAAATGCCAAAGCAGACAACAATTATAATTTCAGGCATTGTTCTTCAAATTCACCTGAGTTACTTGCATGCATGACACCTGATCTACTCCTCCACATGATTTAGCCTGTTCTTGAAACAATCACCCAGCCATGTGATCTATTATACACTGAAGTCCTACAGAATGTTTTGCTGCAAGGGAAGCATTAATGCGTGATGTTTCAGTGGCTTTTTTCTCTCTTAGCCTGAAGTCTAAGTCACAAGTGTGATTTTCTCTCTTTCTGTTTTTTCACCAGTATTGATCTTGGATATGTATTCTCACTGGCCACTGTATTAGGTCAACTTTATCACCTCGTCCCCCCAGCTCAAGCAATAAGACAATAAGCAATAAGTAAACAAAAAGATAAATCAACTTTAACACAAAGAGGACTAGAGCATATGCAAGATGCACTTAATAACCACAAGATCAGTGCCGTTCCAGGTGCAGTGGAGAAACAACCGTAACCGTACCAAACTGCTGGTATTGATACAAAGCAAAATAGATCAATGCTTTGATGTTGTTTAGGCCAAATTCTTACACTACTATTTGAATGCTGCAGCAGAAATTGAGACTCATTAGAGGAGGCAATCTTTTTTCACTTTTCTAATATCCAGGACTGGTGATCCCATGCCAATCATATAGTCTTAATTTTCTGTTCTTAGCTGAAAGGAGTAGAACCACTGTGCTCTTTTCTGCTGTTGCAGCCCATCAGCTTTAAGTTTTGATGCGTTTTATGTTCGGAGATGCACTTCTGCAAACCACAGCTGTAACAAGTGATTATTTTAGTTAATGTTTCCTTTTCATCAGCTTGAACCAGTCTGTTCAGATGTTCAGATAATTTTATCTTGACCAAATTATACATCCCTTTACATGGAAAGCTTATTGTTCATCTTAATTAAGGGATCATTTTACTGTGTTTTTTGACCGCCTTTGCCTTTAGAACTGCCTTAAACCTTTATGGCATAGATTTAACAAGGTACAGGAAATATTCCTTAGAGATTTTGTTCCATATTGACATGAAAGCATCACATAGTTACTGCAGATTTGTCGGCTGCCAATCTCCCGTTCCACCACATCTCAAAGGTGCTCTATTGGATTGAGATCTGGTTACTGTGGAGGCCATTTAAGTACAGTAAACGTATTGCCATGTTCAAGAAACCAGTCCGAAATGATTTGCGCTTTATGACTTGGTGCGTTATTCTGCTAGAAGTAGCCATCAGAAGATGGGTACACAGAAGTCATAAAGGGATGTCTGGCACTAACAACTAGGCCACGTTAAAAGTCACTAAAATCACCTTTCCCGTTTTGATGATTGGTTTCAACTGCAGCAGATTGTCTTGACCATGTCTTCATGCCTAAATGCATTGAGTTGCTGCCATTTGATTGGCTGATTAGAAATTTACGTTCATGAGCAGATGGACAGGTCTAACTTATATAGAGGTGGAGTGTATATGCTATAACAAGCATTACTGGGCTGGTCAAAAGGAAGGTTCTGAGGTTCTGAATATGTGTATGTAATTATGTTTTCATTGGAGTCTGTGCAAATCTGTTAGTCGTTGCTTGGATGCATGTCCTTGTTTGCTTTTATGCTGAACCTGGGATTCTTTTGTTTAACATCACTGTTTGTTTTTTTAGGTCAAGTGGCGTGCATGATTGAGGAAGGAAAATGATAGTGTAACCACCACCAGCTGATTTACGCCTCCACATGATTCAGACTGCTCCTGAAACAACGTTTATATGGGATTTCTTTTGAGGAACTGTACACAGAAGACCCACTGGATGTATAGGTGCAAAAGAGCATTAGTTTCTGACATTACAGCTGCTTTTTCTCTCATAGCCTAAAGTTACAATCACAAGTGTGATTTTTCTCTCTTGCACATCTGTATTGATCTTGGATATGTGGTTGTGTTCTAGCTTTACTTCTAGGTTTTTAAATACATACTTTTTATTTAGTACTTAGATGCATATTCTTGTTTGTTTTCAGGCTGAACCTGAGATGCTTTATCAATGTTTTCAATACAGTGCCACACAAAAAATATAATAATTATATAAAACAAAGCTAATGGGATGGAATATGTGTACTGCGGGCTGAAAGAATGATGAATTGTTTTAATTATAGTCCATCAAGCTGTCCTCAAGGTTCTAGTACATACTCTGCAGCACAAGATGCAAGTACTTGAACAGTGACTCATCTTTTCAAAATTAACTTCATCTGTTCTTATAAAAGGGAATAAAGAGCTCTAAACAGTGTTCAAATTAGACATGGGCTAATAGTCGCGGATGCACTGACAAGTGTCTGGTCTCTGACGTAGAGTCGCTTAGGAGTAAATGAATATGTAGTGATTGTCTTTGTTCACTGTGGTTAAGAACTCAATTTGCACCGTCTAAACATTTATCTTGTTATTATGAGCAATAATAGCTTTCTTAGCGAATGTGTAGATAGTAAAAGCACTCATCTTTGCTTTGCTGATAGTATGCTGTGTCATGAAATTGGTGGTTTTTAATTCTTAGCACTGGAATATGTATGGTTTGCTTTTGTCGAAAAGTGTACTATAGAAAAAAGGAGCAACATGACTCGGGTAAGACTTAAATAAAACTACAGATACTCTACTCTAATAGCTGTGTCTCATTTCAGAGCCTGCATCATCCAAAGGATGCACTCGAAGCGCGGTGCGTCATTGTGGCGCGACGTAGGCTCTCATTTAAAACAAATTCTACGGCTCCTTCAAATGCACCCTCCACATACATCCTTCGATTATCTGGTAATGAAGAACACAACTGGTGGATCATTTGCGGCCTCGAACCTTCCAAGATTCATTGCGTGCTGATAACTGCTGGACGTTTTTAAAAGAAAACTCCAGACTAAATGTATGAATTAGGTTTATTTTACTTGGATATTTAAACACATCTTAAAAAAACAAAAAGAGTATGACATGTTTTACTAAAGAGTGATTTATAGACAGTTTACATTATGACTGTATGTGTACATGTAAATGGAAATATACAGTTTTGTGCAAAAGTTTGGGCACCGCTGAAAATTTTCATAATTGTAAGCCATAGAGCTTGCTGGTCTTTCAAATTAGCAATTTCATTTGGATATATTTTATACCCCAGAGAAAACGCAGCATTTAAGTTCTTACCTTACATTTATTAAATCAACAGATGCAATACAATTTAAGTCTTAACAAAAACAGACAGGTGCAAAAATGTGGGCACCCCAACAGAATAACAGCATCAATCGTTTGTACAGCCGCCTTTTGCTTAATACTGTATAACAGCCTGTAGACGCTTCTTACAGTCAAGGATAAATCCCTGAATTTTAGCTGAAAACATTTTGGACCATTCTTCCTTGCAATTTTTTTCTAGTTCAGTCATGTTTAATGGGTGCTGAGTGTGAATGGCCCTTTTCAAATCAATCTATAGATTTTCTATGATGTTTAAGTCTGTGGACTGGGATGGCCATTCTAGAACATTGTATCTTGTCTGAGCATGAATTCCTTGGTAGATCTTGGGCTGTGCCTTGGGTCATTGTCCTGCTGAAACATCTAAACCTACTGTAACTTCAGCCTCTTGACTGATTCCTGAACATTATCCTTCAGAATCTGCAGATACAAGGTGGAATCCATGTGACCTTCAACTCTGACAAGCTTTCCAGTACCTGTGCTTGCCACACATCCCCACAGCATGATGGACCCTCCATTATATTTTACAGGTTCTTCTCCTGGAATGCTGTGTTCTTTTTCCACTATGCAAATCGCCTATGGTTGTGGCATCTGTCCACAGTAAATTTATCCAGAATGATTCAGGCTTGTCCGAATGAGCCTTTGGATACCTCAAACGACTCTTTTTGTTGGCAGAACGCAGAAAAAGGTTCTTCTGCATCACCTTCCATTAAGCTGTTCTTTGTGAAGACTGCGCTGGACAGTGACATGATCTACAATCACATTTTCAGTAGCAAGACGTTCTTGGAGATCTTTGAAAGTGGTCTGGGGTTTGTCTGTGACCATTCTAACCATTCTTTACCTTTCAGATATTTCTCTTGGCCTACCACATCTTTCCTTCACAAAAAACGGTTCCTGTGGCCTTCCATTTTCTTACTATATTTCTGACTGTGGAGATAGAGACTTTAAACCTTTGTGATAGCTTTTTGCATCCTTCTCCTAATTCCTGAATAATCCTAGTTTTTAGGTCATTAGGATACTCTTTTGAGGTTTCCATGTTGCTACTTTCTGGTTCAAAATAAGGAAAAGCACAACTAGCAATCAGCTATCTTGAATATCCTTTTTCCTGATTGGTTGCACCTTTGTTAGCATTGTTAAGGTTCACTAAGTCACTCAAATAAATGTTGTGTTGTAATCAATCAGCATTAAATGACCACAGGTTTTGAAATCCACACAAATAGAGAGTGTCCAAACTTTTGCATAGCCTGTTTTTCAGTTTCAATTAAATTTCAATACATTTTTTGTCTGAAAAACATGACATTATCTAGCTTTTTCTAGAAACCGAACAACATTTCACTGTTATCTCTTATAAAGAAAGAGCACATAACTATGAGGCCACAGATGGGTGCCCTCTGCATAAAACTGTATTTGCAGCTTTTGTAAACCTTGCTTTACCTTCAGATCGCTTAATATGTTAAATTAACTTTAAGAAAAAAAAAAACAATACAAATTGTATTACCGCTTATTAATGGCAGCTGTTATGGTTGCTACTAGGTGGCGAGATCCGTCCTCTGGCTCAGTATATTTTGGACAAAACATAAAAATGATTTCATCAGAGAAAGACTGACATTCCAGATCAGAAGGGAATGGTTAGATTTTAAGTAAAGATTGCCAAAATAAAACATCAATGTGCATTAACAATAAAAAAAACATTTAATTTTCACACAGACTTTAAATATACTTACTAAGACAAAATGGACTTTTTCTTTGTTTCTAATTGCGTGTCCTTTTGTTGCCAAGATTTCTTTTGTATATGTTCATTAGTTATCATGGTTACTCATTGACTGAATCTTCACGTCTGTTCTGATGTAGTTCATTAGGTTTGACTTGCGTGCATACAGTTGGTGACATTTCAAAAGGACCATTGCCGTTGTGTGTGGTGTCGCCGTGGCATTAAGGGATTAAGAATGTGTTTTTAGGTGTAACAACAGTTCGAGACTATGGGGGCACAAAGAGATGGGATGAAAGCGGGCAGAAATATACAGCTGTACACAGGGCCGGCGCGTCCATAGAGGCGACCTGGGCGGCCGCCTAGAGATAGGCCTCAGAATAGAGAGGGCGGCGTCCCCGGCACTACCCTCACCTCTCGCACCCTCAGTTATATCTGCGTTTAGGGCGGCAGAATAGAGAGGGCGGTGTCCGCGACACTACCCTCACCACCCGCGCCCTTAGTTATATCCGCATCTAGGGCGGCAGAATAGAGAGGGCGGCATCCATGACAGTTCCCACCAACCAACCCCCTAACCACCCTCTACCACACCCTGATATAGAGAGATATAGTGTTTGCTATGTTAAAGTGATAGGACTAAGACAGTCAATAATTAAGTTTTTTTACTTATGTTTTTATTTACAATTTTTATTTACACTTTCTTTGTTGCTTAAATTTTACTTTTTCATTTTATGTCTTAATTATTGTCAATAAATAATAAATTAATAATTAAATACACTGTAAAAAAAAAATCTGTCATTTTACAGTTTAATTCCGACAGCTGGGGTGGCGAAAAAAATACTTAAATAACGGCCGTTAAATTAAAGAAATTTACCGTAAAATAACAGATTTTAAATTACAGAAACTTACCAGAAGTTTAAATTTAAGGAATTTTTTGTAATTTAGTATTTGTTATTTTATGGTAAATTTCTGTCATTTAACGGCCATTTTTTAATGTTTTTTTCTGGCACCCCTGCTGCCGGAAATAAACCGTAAAATTACAGATTTTTTTTTTTTACAGTGTAGGCCTAAATATTAAAAAAAAAAAAAAAAGACGTTACCGAAACAGAAACGGTCTGGCACATGGTCTAAAGGGCTCTTAAGATAATGCCCTCAGTTCAGTTAAGATTCTTTGTCTGGGATAGTTTGCGTTTGCTCCTATATATTGCATCACTTCTTTTTGCAGATTACTCTCTTTTGTTGTTTATTAAAGTTTATACTGCATTTTTAGTCAATTGGGTTTGCTTTGTCTTCATTAATCGTCCCCGCACATGACATGTACAAGTATGTATAAAGTGTATAAATGTTTTTTCATTTAGTGAATGGGGAATATGTGCTTTTACATTACATTAGTATATGTTTTCAGAATTTTAATTCTTGCATCAAATCATTGACCTTTACAGCTTGTTTGTCCTAATTCTATTTCATTTCAAATTTAAAACCTGCCCATTGAAACAAACAAACAAAAAATTTGAATGTCAGTTTTTTTTATTCTCTAAATTATGCAGGTATCCAGATGCATTCAGAGGTTTCCAGTCAAGGAGCTCAAGGGAGTCTCATAACAAACCAATGTGAATGGTTGTTTCCTCCTGAAGAATCACTTCAGCTGCGTCCCAACGACCTGTGACCTCTGCAGCAGACGTGATGACAGAGGTCAGTGCATTACACCTCACAGCCACAATCAGCATGGGTATGTGCAGCTGGAAATTACCATTGTCACTTATGAGCATAATTATTGTAATCTCCTCATACATCAGCCATTACCAGCATAGTGTATTAGAAATTAGGGCTCTATTATAAGCTTGCTTATGGAACATTCGTCGCTTTATTCGCTCTGTCTGTCTCTCTTTTTTGCTTACCCGCTTTTTCTCTCTCGCTTTTTCTCATTTGTACTGAAAATTCTTTTTTAAATCATTAAATAACCATCTCATTGTGTGCCAGAAGGTTTAAATGAAAGGGACTGTGGCATTACAAAGGCATTTAGAATTAATTCTGCTCTCAGGGTAATTGGCACATTCGGCGGTGTCAGGCTTTCAATGTCACCTGTTGTTTTTTCATCGTAAACATCTGCCTGTGGCGCATCGCAGCTTATGGGTCTGCAAATGTCATAGGGCTGTAAATACTTTTTTCATATAAGTGTGACTGTACCGCTTTTCATCCATTGGCGGTGATACGTCTTTTAGTCATTATCCCATCACAGCCAAAAATGAGGACCAAATTTTGTGTTGGAAAATACATTTTATAATATTAATTTAGTCAATTTTCCACTGTTCATGAATGAGTATGACAGATTTGAAACAACTTTGTTTGAGTCCACTAAAGAAAAAAAAGAACATAAAACCCAAATTGTATAACCAAAATAAAAGCTGAAGTCTAGAACTTAAACTTTATGGATAAAATAAATCCTAAATCAGTTTTTGAGCAAGCACATTTACAGTTTTTCTCAGTCCCTTTGGTGCGTTTCTCACAACACCAGTGCATTTCTGCACGACAGTTCATGCATTTCTCAAAACAATTAGTACAAACTGCAAAACTTAGCTAATAACCTGCAAAAGCGCGTCACATGCTCAAAATGGATAGTTCTTTCCTCAAAAGCAAGTATTGATGTCAATTAAAGTGTCAGTATCATCAAAATGAAAAGTCCTGATACCATTGTTTTTGAAAAAGATAGTCAAATGGCTTTGTCATGTTTTCATTATGAGTTTACTCTGGAAATTTTTTTAATGCAAAAAAGTCTGATTTTGGTGACACGTCCTGAAAAGGCTCAAGACAGCACTTTATACTATTTGCACAGCCATTTGAAAACTACAGTAAAGTTGGACATCACTCCATTTAGTGAGGTATCTGAGTACAAGACACTGAATATGTATGTTTCACATTTTTACTCTGCATTTGCTCTTTACAATCCTAATTTATTCACAGCATTGTGCAAAAGAATAAACACCCTTATTAACAACAAACATAAACTCCATTTCGGTTGAACTGCGCACAACTGTAAACAATATTGCAGTACATATTGGACCTGAACCTGCAACATAGACAGGTCTGTAAATCATTCATCAAGTTTTTCAATTTTAAAGACATTTTCAGGAAAATAAAGATTTAATTTTTTTATATAAAGTTTGCTTGACCGATTTTGACATCGAGTTCAACATTTTTGTATGTAATGACTCAAGTAATAAAATGAGGATTATTAGTTTTATATGGAATGACTATTCAGCATTCACAAGTTTAATTCATTTTGACTGACATGACAGAAGCAAATGATAATGTTATAAATAGCAGAGAGTTGTATGAAAGCAATTGATGCATGTCCGAAAGCATTTTCAATTTGTCGAAAAATGAGAAACTGATGTGCACAAATGACCAATTGTTTTGAGAAATGCATGACCTGTTTTGCAAATGTAAATAGTGTTGTGAGAAAAGCACCAAAGCGACTGAGAAAAACTGTAATCAAAAAATGTGTAGTATTTTTTATATATTTATTTATTTAATACATTTTAAACAACAAGCCTCCCTTGAACGGGTGGTGAAAACTAGTAAGTATTTTATAAAACTTAAACAAGTGTTGCCCAGTCTAATTGTAATGTCCATGTCAAATCAATAAATAATAAAATAGCCAGCCAGTGTTCAAAACCATGACCTTACCCTGGTGTACTCTTCCTGGTGTTTCCCGCTGTCAATGGAGCAGTACGGCGAAATGACAAAGAAAACTGATCCTGATTGGACCTCGTGTGTGCATTAAAAATGCTGATTGGCTCACAGATAGAAACTTATAGAGCCAAGCTAGAGTTCGGCTTTGTAGATAAACCTTTTTTGGTTTTTTAAATAAAAAGTCTTAAAATGTAAACAACTTATAAAAACACATCACATAATGTAAATAAGTTGTCATTTAATAAGAATATGTGAATAACTCAATTTTGACAGAAATGTCAGATAGAACCTTATAATTCTAAGGTGACGACTTGTTTAAGTGAAATTCTCCAGTGAAAATTCTTATTTGGGTCAAACTGTCAAGATATCGAGTCTGTGACTGCACTGAGGATCTGTGTTGATGCTCAACCCATTTAAAGAATATACTTTCACAAAAAGAAAAATATGAGGCTGTACTTTTCAAAGTCAAATGAAGACTTTATGTGCAGAACCTATATAATTAAATTAGGCTGTGTTGAAAGTATTTGTTTGTTGATTTTTGACTTGTTCTCATTTTGCAACAGTAGTTGTATTTGCATGTAAACACAGGAAAAAGAAATCAATGTTTGACAATGGGTCAAAGGGACACTTACCAATCAGTAGAGTTTTAGAAGTGGAAAAATATGTTTATAATCGTCAACGTAAAACTCAAAATTGATCGAGATGTGTTAACTCTCTTGTTCTGATTATGAATAATTGTATTGGCAAAGAGAATTAATGTAGTTTGAGCAGAATAAAGATGTCATCAAGCACAACAGTTTAAATTCACTGGAATATCTTCAGCCCAGTAGCAGATATTGACTTTTGACAGAATGCATGATAATGAAATAGAAAAGCTCTGTTGCTGTTTAGTTGAGTGTTTACATAAAGCCGTTTATTCAGCTGGTTCATTAACCTGGAGGACATTTGAGTTTTATGAGACAATTTTGTGACATGAGTTGATGTTTGTGATCTTCTAGAATGATGAACAGGTATGGAAGGTGTTGTGACAGGATTGTGAAGGCATCAGTGTGTTATCAGTGATACAGCTTTTTGTTTTGCTGCTGTTTTAGTGTATTGGCTTTCATCGCCCTGCTTCCATTAGCGTTTGGGCTAGAGCTGACAGGACTATTTGGGAGCTTCACATCCCCAAACTTCCCAAATGTCTATCCTAATAACCAGCGCGTGGTGTGGAATATCACAGCACCAGAAGGACACAGAGTACGCCTCTACTTTACTTATTTCAGCCTGGAGCCTTCTCATCGCTGCGAATATGACTACGTTCAGGTTAGATCCATGTTTTCATAGAGGGCTCATTATATATATATATATATATATATACACACACACACACACACACACACACACATACTCAGAATTATTAGCCCTCTGTTTATGAACACATTTCTAAACATAATAGTTTTAATAGCTCATTTCTAATAACTGATTTATTTTATTTTTGCCATGATGACAGTAAATAATATTTTACTAGATATTTTTCTAGACAATTCTATAAAGCTTAAATTTAAAAGCTTAACTAGCTTAATTAGGTTAAGTAGGCAGGATATGGAAATTAGGTAAGTTATTCTGTAATGATGGTACAGTTATTGCTAATATTTTAATAATAGTTTAATTATATCATATTAAATTCCAATTATACTATTTTTTATTGCAGTTTGTAATAGTTTGTATTTGTAAACAGTTTGTATTTTATTATTTGTTCAAATATTTAGACAATATTTTATATTTATATCATTTTAGTTTTTTCAATAAATTATTTGTGGTGGTTTACGTGTCATATTTAAGGATATTGCAGATATAATAAATTAGTTATTACAGATGTGGTTAAACCCCCTTTGTACTCAAACTATTTTAAGTTTATTACATCTTATAAATTGATGCAATAAAATGATTCATACTGATTTAGTGTATATTTTGTTTTAAATCAGGGATTAATCGTACTCCCATTATACTCACATAATTGATTTGAATATTAAATTGATAAGTTTGTAAATGTTTATTACATTTATTTAAATAATATTGATTTTTTATTTAAATGCATATTTAAGTAATATTTTGTATTTATTTAATTTAGTATTTTATTTTCTATATTTAATTTTATAAAAATATTTTCATTTATTTCTTCTTATTTTGTTTTGTATTTTTAACAAACTTAAATTAAAAAGTAGTTTGTAATTTCAGTTTAAAACTGTTCAAAATGTCTCCAAATATGCTTGAATAATCCAATAGTATCTGGATGCAGCCTTTATGATGCAAGCTGAGATTGCATCACTCAATGATGCAATGTCAGACACAATGCACTTCAATAGAGCGAGTGACGTCACTGTGAGGGGTAGGGTTAGGTGTGGGGTTAGGTGAGCCCATTAAAAAGCATTGGATGCGGCCCAGATTGCAATGCACCAGGTCTGCATCCAGACCCCTCTCCATTAATCTGGTTAAACAAGATTTAGCCTAATCAGAATTGTTTTGTCCATTTCAGATTAAAATGATTTCAGATTTTTTTTTTGTATAGAAATCCAAAATCAACAAGTGCTGAGGGGTGGGTTAAGGTGTTGGTGCTGTTTGGGTAAGGAATTGATCAGAATAAGCAGCAAAAGTAAGTCCAAGGCACTCAAAAAATGGGAAAACAAATTAAAACGCCTTTATTGACATAGCTATACCTTAAAACTGAGCCTTCACCTTTCTGCAAACACTTGTCTTCATCAGGGTAACCAATGAGGTAACCAAGAGGTTACTTTGATGAAGGAAAGCGTTTGCCGAAATGTGTAAGAGCAGTTTTAAGCAATCGCAATGTCAATAAAATCGTTTTAATATTTTCATCTACATTTTTCGAGTGCCTTGGACTTACTTTTGCTGATTTCTGATTTTTTTTTTTCAAAATCAACATGAAATGGTTATAATGTAAAAACACTTAACTTAGTCTAATTTAAATCTTAATTAAAGCTTCATTTTAACTCATTATCATTAAAGACTAAAATATATATAATTTACGAAAAATACATAATTATTGCATAGTAAAAAAAGTGTCAAAACATACAATCAAAGCACGTGCAGTCTACACCCACACATCTTGCTAGTAAATCGTGACCTGCCATTGACCCAGTGATATCAGCATACTGATGCTGAACATTTAATTAAGCCCCTCTATCATGAGATGAAATGCATAGTTCCTAATGATACTCTTGTGCATGGTAACTACGCTTGCTGTGTTATAATAGGATAAAATAATTACTACTTGCTCAAACTTTCCAGGTGTTCTCAGAAGGAAATGAGACCGTTCGCTTCTGTGGTGATACAGAGAAAAATTACGGCGATGCGCCCAAAAACACTGTCATCTATTCTGCCACCAGCAGCATGTCGGTAGTCTTCAGATCAGATTACTCCAATGAGGACCGATTCACAGGCTTCCAGGCGTTTTTCTCCGCTGAAGGTGATGGAAACAATGGATTCATAGCATGACTGACCCTGTCTTTCTGTCTCACTAAATGATCCTCTCTCTTGTGGTGATCCCTTTTGCTGTAAAACGGTTAAATTGGTAGTTAGCAGAAAAAAATGTGCATTCTATAGATGGGGAAAAAAGTTAGACTGCTTGGAAATTCCATGTTTTTCATGATTTACAATTTTTATATACAGCTGAAGTCAGAACTATTAGCCCCTGTTTATTTTCCCCCCAATTTCTGTTTAACGGAGAGAATTTTTATAAAACACATTTCTAAACATAATAGTTTTAATTACTCATTTCTAATAACTGATTTATTTTATCTTTGCCGTGATGACAGTAAATAATATTTGACTAGATAATTTTCTAGACACTTCTATTCAGTTTAAAGTGACATTTAAAGGCTTAACTAGATTAATTAGGTTAACTATGCAAGATATGGAAATTAGGCAAGATATTGTATAATGATGGTTTGTTCTGTAGACTATCAAAAAATATAGCTTGAAGGGGCTAATAATTTTGACCTTAAAATATATATATATATAAAAAAATTAAAACTTCTTTTATTCTAGCCAAAATAAAATAAACAAGACTTTCTTCAAAAGAAAAAAATATATTCAGACATACTGTAAAAATTTCCTTGCTCTGTTAAGCATCATTTGGGAAATATTTCCCAATTTGGGGGCTAATAATTCTCACTTCAACTGTATGTGAAATTAAAACATCTTTTTTGGCAAACTGCTTGTGACATTTCTTTTAAATGTTGTAATTTAGAGACTAAAATGACAATTTAAAAACATAATAACAAATATTAGACAGCATAATTTAGTTTTTCTAATTAGATGAATCCAAAAAGCAGTATTTGGTGCAATACCTCAGAATTTTAGTCACTACAAATGAAATCATTTGTTGTTGTTTTGTTTTTTGACTAAGTGACATTTTCAGAAAAAAAATACAATATTTGTTAACAGAAAGTTGTAAAAAACTGTTATCAGACCTAAGTGTTAATTGTTTGAAATTGAGATTTATACATTATTGGAAAGTTGGATTAATAATCTATATATATTAATAATCTATAATATTTATCTATAGTTTGTTAATTTAAGAATCTGGAATCTGTGTTAAAAAAAGACTTGTGAAAATCACCTGTAAAGTTGTTCAAATTAAGTTCTTAGTGAACCTTGTCAAATATGGTTTTACCAATACTAATAATTGGTTGGGCATCACGGTGGGTCAGTGGGAAGCACGATCGCCTCACAGCAAGAAGATCACTGGTTCGAGCCTCGGCTGGGTCAGTTGGCATTTCTGTATGGAGTTTTCATGTTCTCCCCGTGACTGTGTGAGTTTCCTCTGGGCGCTCTGGTTCCCCCCACAGTCCAAAGATATGTGGTATAGGGTGAATTGGGTAAACCAAATTGTCCGTAGTATATGAGTGTAAATTGGTGTGTGTGGATGTTTCCCAGTAATGGGTTGCAGCTGGAAGGGCATCTGCTGCGGCAAACAGCACCCAGATTAATAAAGGGACTAAGCTAAAAAAAATTAATGAATGAAAATCGGGCCTCTTTTATTAACCTATCCAAGCACACGCACACTGGATATTGAAGATGGAGAGAGTTAGAGTGTGGTTTCATTTCTAAAAATTGAACCTGCAACCTTTCGATTACAAGTCCAAATCCCCGACCAATTGACAACAGCTGCCCCTAAATGCAAATCAGTAATCATCAATATTAAGTTGTGATATATTTACAGTTGGGCAGCATGGTGGCTCAGTGCACTGTCGCTTCACATGCAGCAAGAAAGTCGCTGGTTCGAGTCCCAGCTGGCCAAGTTGGCATTTCTGCGTGGAGTTTGCCTGTTCACCCCGTGCTGGCATGGATTTCCTCCGGGTACTTCGGTTACCCCCTCAGTCCAAAGACATGCTATAGAGCATTTCATAGTGGTCATGTCACCGGCTAATAAACATTTCCTGCTTGCTTTAAAACTATTTCATAAATGTAACAAGAGGCAGTTCAATCATAACTTCATGTTAAAACAGCTATCATAACATTTTCAACATGTGACTCTTTTTGGATTCTTGGAAGCTATAGAAATTAAAAATGTTAAACAGGAAACATGTTGGGTCCATTGTTTTTGTTTACATCGCTAAAAAGGGTCTGTAGGTGAATTGAAAAGAAAAGAAATATTTTATTATATATTTTTTCCATAAGGGGTGGGCGAAAGTAACTATGCATTAAAAATTGGTTAAAGCATATCTAATTTTGTATTCCTAATATGAAATATCAAATCTTTTATTTACTACTTTTATCTTGTTTTCATCATATTTCCAGTGATGATACAAGTTATTGGCTGTATATTTATATACACACAAATAAATTGTGCTCTCAGTGGATGCCCAGATCTATATAAGAGAAAAGTGTTGCTAACAGCCTCTTTTTGCTCTTTCCAGACATTGATGAGTGCCTAAGCAGTGTTGATGGGGAGCCTGTGTGTGACCATAATTGCCACAATTATGTGGGGGGTTTTTACTGCACGTGCAGATTGGGATACCAACTCCATGCTGATAAAAGACATTGCCCTGGTAAGGCTGATACTGGAACAGCTCTAACCGCAGGCCTGTAGTATTGCTGCTTATTGATTATGACTTGTATGGGACAGTATATAAAATGTTGTGTCCATTCATTTTCATAAAAGCTAGTTATAACAAATGCACCATAAATGCCAAGTAACGGGTTAAAAGAACTGTCATCTATTCAGGTAAAGCATATTTTGTGTGATTAAACCACAAATCAATATTTAAAAAAATTTAGCCAAATTTAATTTGATTAGTTTTTTTTTTGTCAAATAACTTATTTAAATATTTCAGCCGATTCGAATGTTTCAGCCGATTCGAATTATTAGTGGTTATCAGCTGATAGATATGGGCCAGTAGGGACCTTCTGCGCCTACTGATAGGCTCAGAGGGTTGTTATCATTCATCCACATGATTAATCAGCAGTAGATCACATAAGGCTGCAGTCGGAAGTTAATGAGAGTTATTTATATTGTTTATCAAATTTCCCATTATTTGTATTTTATTAACGTCTACCCCAACCCTAAACCCAACCGTCACAGTAATGTTAAAACAGGTCTGGATCTGGAGTCTTCTCTATTAGTATAGCTGATAAACCACGAGAAATATTTATATTTTTTATTCAATTTCCTTAACGTCTAGCCCATCACAACCCTAAACCCAACTGTCACATTAATGTAAAAACAGATCTGGAGTCTTATTTATTAGTATAGCTGATTACCCTGTGGATGGATGATAACAGCCTTTTGAGCCTACCAATAGGCGCAGAAGCCCCCTACTGGCCCATATCTATTAGTTGATAACCACTGATAACGCCCATTCGATCAAGCAATAACATTCGAAGTGAACGAATATTTTAATATTATGCTTTAGGATATATGTAACTAAAGAACTATCTCTTTTACCCTTGGTGAGGTATAATTGGACAAAACATTGAACTTTAAAACGTTAAAGGATTTAGGCTTTTAAAGAAACAGTTTTAGGTTTTTAAAGAAACAGTGGTGTCCAATCCTGCATTTTGAGTGCAACCGTCTTGCATATTTGAGCTTTTTTTTTTTTTAATTAAACACATCTAAACCAGCGAATCAAGGTCTACTAGAAACATCTAAGCAGGTGTGTGGCAAATTGCAGCTGAACTCAGCTTTGAAAAAATATTATTGTAATTATATCAAATATTATAGTGTTTTTAAAGTACTATAGCACTTTAAGCACTTTAATTAATACCCTTCAACTGCCCCACCAAGAAAAAAGTTTTGGATTGCGTTTCTCAGTTCCTAATGTCGCTGGTAAACACAATCAATGCATTTTTTTTCAACATATCCCATTATTTCTAAAATATCAACCTCTACCAAATAGTTGATATGTCCATTTACGGTAAATTACCATATACTATGTTAATCTGAAAAAAGTATGATGTAAGACCAATTTATTAAAAAAAAAAAAAAAGATTTATGAAAACTAAATCATCTTTTTTTTTATGTGTGTGTGCCATAAAATATTTCAGATTCCCATTTAACATGTTTTCTTGTTGTTGTTTTTTGCAGTAAAACCAAAATCAAGTGATGTAGTGCAACAGGATTACGTTTATTTGATTTATTTATTTTTTTGAATACCAACAATGCTGTGTAGTTTAAAACAGTCATTCTTTAAAACAGTCAAAATATGGTCAACTGTTTGGTAGAGCAGGCAGTTAAAGAGATACAACAACTATAGGGACATAATAAAATTATGCAATACTGTAGTTTTCTACATCTATATGGAATATACAATACAAAACATGACTGTAAAAACTATTAAAAACTACAGTAGATTATAGTTAATACAACAGTTGGCTATAATATTCATGAACAAAGAATTATAAATATAATATATAGTATAATGCACAAAATAGTGTTCCAAAAACACTATATTATTTACTATAAATAAGTATTTTGTTCATGCAAGCTCTGCGGGAAAGATTTGCACACCCCTAATTTAAAACATACAATAGGGTATATGCAGAGCTAGTGTTTTTTCCCATACTGATAAACCTTCAGTGAGCAGTTAATGTGACTTTCTTCCATTTTATACGGTTCCTTTTACAGTATCAATGTTGTAATGTAATTAAAAAACAATCGGTTAAATAGACTTTGGCATTCATATAGTTGTTTAAGCTTTAAATGACACGAAAAGCCGTTTACTCGCATACACCCGTCAGAATTGGCAGGCTAGCGCAGAATCTCCTTTGAATAAACTGGGGTAAGAAAAATGTTCATATTTTTTTTAAGACATGGCAGGGAAAAATGTAATTTAATGCAGTGCTTCTTGTACAATCTAAGACCACCTTTAAATCAGATATAACTCAGCCAGTGGAGATTGCTGATTTTTAAAGAAAACTGACCTTAATATATATATAAGCTTATTATTAGCATCATCACTGACTATCCAGTAATAAGCACAAATAAAAAAATACAGAATGTCTCTTTGTCTGTAACTCAAGATCTGCATTTATTCAGAAGTAGAAGCAGCAGCATGTCTAGCTGGATGAGTCTTTAAAAGAAGTCCCAATATGCTGTCATAAAGCTGACATCACAGACCTACTAAATCAGCGGTCACTGCAGCCACAGTTCACCACACACTATCTATCAGGCCTGTCAACAGCTCTTGATTGAGCTAGCATAGCCTATAATCGAGAAGGAAATAGAGTCACCAAATAGTAGAGGGGGATTGTTATATCATTGATAGAGTAGCTGCGACTTACTGGCTTGCCTTTTTTCGATTTAAGTAAGGGTTGTGTAGGGTCGAATTGGCATATTTACATTTTCGACTCCCTTCAGGTTGTGAAAACTTTTGGGAGAAGTCGATTAGCAAAAAACTTGTCTCATTGAAAGTGCTAATGTTAGCTAGACAGCGCTAACTGGATTTAGCCTGAAGTGGGTTTCAGCGACAGATGGATAATACAGTGGGCAGCGTCTGGCTAGTATGCCCGTGTAAAGCAGTTGATCTCTGTCAGTCCAAGCGAGTTCAGGTTAATTACCGTTGGTTCCTGAGGGAGCAGCATTATAGGGATCGTTTGAAAATTGATACCTGTTTCGAGCTGTACTACTGTGCTAATGGTGGGTAATTAATCACAATTACCATCCTAGACATGCCTCTTAATTGTTTTTCTTTGCTAATGGGCAAGATAAAGACATCACATCATATCTCGCAGAAGGGAAGATAGAAACAATGACTTGTGTCTGAAATCATCCAGTCACATGAATCATTAGACCTTTGCCCTCCTGAGCTGAGATTCCCCGTTTATAGCAATTATTTGTAGCAGCTGCACTTGGTGAGGTTCATTTATTAAATTAATAGTTTGGCCAAAAATAACAATTCTGTCAGCATCTGCTCGCCCTTTATATGTTCCAATACATTTATGACGTTCTGACTTTGGTGCACCACAAAAATAACATATCTAAATGTGATTTTGAAGACATTTAAAGGGGTAGTTCACTTTAAAATGGAATATTTTCTTTAGATTTACTAACCCCCAGGTTATCTAACATTAGTTGGAGATTAGATTTATTTTTTATATATTATATTACTGTAATTGAAATATATAGCTGAAACTGTGAAATTAAAAAAGGGGGGGTTTACACTCCCAAGTTTTCTACATTATTACTTTACATTTAGGGCTTACCTATGACAGCTCTTAGCTCGCGTTTCTCTAAACTCTGTTTTTTTCTCTCAATTTCCTTTTATCTGCAAAGATCAGTTCAAAATTAGCAGTATCCCAATCAGTTAAGATATGGACTCAATTTAGGAAACACACTGGTTTACATAAAGGTCTTTTATACTTTCTCCAATATTTAAAAACCATCCATGTTTTGCACCATACAATATGGATGCGGCTTTCAGAATATGGTTTGATAAGAGCATTAAAACCATTGATGACTTGTACGAGAATAACCTTTCTAAAAGATTTGACCTACCTAATACACATTTATTTCGTTTTTTTTTTTTAAGTCAAGCACTGTGTAAAAACTACTTCCTCATTTTCCAAATCATCATCCTCCTGAATCTCAACTGGATGACTTGTTAAAGCTTGAACCACACTCAAAACATTGCATTTTTGTCCTTTCTGTTATAATCTGATTCACAATATTAATTCAGGCTCTGTAAGTCAAGCTAGAGGTGCTTGGGAAGAGAACTATGGTTTTGAGTTATCTGATGAACACTGGGAGCATATCCTTGAGCTCACACACCTCTTCTGTATGTGCAAGACAAGGCTTATACAATGTAAGATTTTTCATATGTTTTACTACACTAATGCTACACTAATATATATATATATATATATATATATATATATATATATATATATATATATATATATATATATATATATATTCCTCTGTCGGTGATGCATGCAGGCGTTCACCAGTGCATCTCATCGACATATTGTGGGAATGCCCAAAATTATTTGATTATTGGACAAAAAATCTGTTATTTTACTTTTTACTTTTTTTTTCGGCAGCTGGATGCCGAAAAAAGTAAAACAAAGGGCATTAAATTACAGACATTTACCATGAAATAACAGAGAGTTAACTACAGAAATTTACTTACATTTAAATTTCCTGTGAATTTCTGTAATTGACTGTTATTTTTTTAAATGTCTGTAATTTAAAAAAAAAAAAAATGTCAGCTGTCAAAAATAAATAAATAAATAAATAAATAACAGATTTTTTTTTTTTTACAATGTGCGTTTAACATAGATCTAGATACAAATCCATTTCTGGCTATTTTTGGGTGGGAAGTAGATGCTAACCTTCCAGTAATGGTCCAAAAGGCTTTAGCTTTTACTACTTTATTAGCAAGACATCCCATCCTGTTAAAGTGGAAACACGTCTCTCCACCCTAATTTGATTGCTAAGTTGGAAAAAATTCGACTATCACTTACTGGTTCTTTAAAGACCTTTGTCAAGGTGTGGCTTATCTTTTTAGATTATCTGCTGCCTAACGCTCTTGATTTGTAAGCTGAGCAATAATATAGAAAAACAAATTTATTATTAAATTTTATTTTATTTTTTTATTTATCATTCTTATTTTTACGTTTTAAACATTAATTATGTTTATTTAGTTTTTTCAATGAGTTGTAGACTGTTGAGGGACGGAAGTGTTTACTTGGGTTAGTGTTAACAACAACATGGAAGGATAATTATAAAATGAATGTTGTAATTGATATTACATGTAGAAAACCTGATTAAAAAAATTGAAATGGAAAAAAAGATGCTTTCAAAATTCATATTGGATACAAAATTACATCCTATATGAAGCTTGTGTGTTAACTGGCCAAATGCATATCCAAATAAACGATGTCGATGAATGTATTTTTTATATTTGTATTTGTGAATTCCTTTTTATCTCTGTTATTACAAATAAACTGAAGCAAGCACTGCAAAATATGTATGTCTTGTTTTTCTATTCACAATATAAATTAGTGCTGGGCCTGAATTTGCGAAAATGTTTATTTATGTTTATATATATAAAATATGTGTGTGATACAAATTATATGTAATATGAAATATCTATCTTTGCTTTACATAGTTTTGTTTTTATGTATCTGTGTTTCTTAACAAATTCACACACAAATATATTATGTCAAAGCAAACTTTAATTTTGATGCAGTTAATGTTGATAAATCTTAGCCCAGCACTAAAACAATTGAATTTGCTTGATTCTACACTGCTGACAGAACAATTATTACTACTATTATTATTGTAAATGTTTTTAATTCAATTCAATTCACCTTTATTTGTATAGCGTTTTTACAATGTAGATTGTGTCAAAGCAGCTTCACATAAAAGATCTTAGGAAATTGGAAGTGTAGTTCAGTTTAGCTCAGTTCAGTGTGGTTTAATAATCACTACTGAGATTCCAAACACTTAAGAGCAAATCCATCGATGCGTAGCTCTACTGATCCCAAACCATGCAAGCTAGTGGCGACAGTGGCGAGGAAAAAAAAAATTCACCAATTGGTGTAAGTGAAGAAAAAAAAACCTAGAGAGAAACCAGACTCAGTTGGGCACGACCATTTTAATTTCTCCGCTAGCCAAACGTCTTGTGCAGAGCTGTAGTCTCAGCGGCGGTTTTTAATCATAAAAAGAGACTTAATATCAGTGTAGATTTGTTTTGATGAGAGTTGCTAATAGTGTACAACATAAACAATAATCTGTGGCTGCTAGCAATTTTACAAGAAGGCATTCATTAAACTTTTTTAACATCCCTCATTCATGCTAATTAATGATACAGTTACTATCTGAAAAACAATACTGGATCTGATTACCATTTTATCTGCAAAAAAACACCTAAATGTTATGCATGTAACCTTTGTAGCTCTTCATAAAGTAATGTCAAGAAGCCCTTTCTCTGGGCATTTTTTAGTTGGTAAGATTTATTTAGGACTCAAATCAATGTCGCAATTTCCTGCTATCCTCAGTATTAAATGGGGCATAAATGTTAGTGTTTGTGTAATGTATATGTGTAAGCTTTTGACTTTCTTCCCCCACTGTAGTTGAGTGTAGTGGGCAGGTGTTTCAGCGGAGGTCAGGAGAACTGAGCAGTCCAGAGTACCCTGGTGTTTACCCCAAGATGAGTCGCTGTGATTACACTATCAGTCTAATGGAAGGCTTCCAAGTGACCCTGGACTTCCAGGACCTGTTTGATGTGGAGACTCATCCTGAAATCCAGTGCCCTTATGACATCCTCAAGGTTGGTTATTTCACAATCAGCAGCACTGACAGCTCTCCTGCTAGAATGGCAGTACAAGCCTGTAACAAAAGCTGTAATAGCTTGTGTTTACACATGTAAGCCACATTAATGGGGTATTTTGTGAACTTTGTACATCAACATCATAAGATAAAGATTGAGAAGTTTGGGCAGCCTTATGATGACAATTACAAGTTATAATTCAGATGCTAACTTGGTTATTTGTATATTTAAGGTGATTTTAAATTTAATTTCTTTTCAAATGATCCTATCATAACAAACTATGAGCCAAGGAAAAGTTTATTTATTTAGCTATATTATTTATTTATTCATTTTTTTTTAAATATTGTTTACTGTAAATTTCTTGAACTTTCTTGAAATTGAAAAGTTTTCTTCTAATTTTGGGTCATGAACACATGCCTGAACTTTGGTAATGTTTGAATTTGTTGTGAAATGTATGTTTGCATGTCCTGTTGTGATTAGGATCGGTCTGATTTGTTAAAGGTCCTAAAAAAAATACATAAAATACCTAATTTACACCTGTCAATCACTAAACACCCGAGGGTATGTAAAATGAAGTAGGAATTATTAGCCCCCCCTGAATTATTAGCCCCTCTGTTTAATTTTTCCCAATTTCTGTTTAACAGAGAGATTTAGAAACACATTTCTAAACATAATAGTTTTAATAACTCATTTCTAATAACTGATTTATTTTATCTTTGCCATGATGACAGTAAATAATATTTAATTATATATTTTTCAAGACACTTCTATACAGTTTAAGGTGACATTTAAAGGCTTAACTAGGTTAATTAGTTTAACTAGGCTGCTTAGGGTAATTAGGCAAATTATAGTATAACAATGGTTTGTTCTGTAGACTATCGAAAAAATATATAGCTTAAAGGGGCTAATAATTTTGACCTTAAAATGTTTTTTTTTTTTTTTAACTGCTTTTATTTTAGCCGAAATAAAACAAATAAGACTTTCTGCAGAATAAAAAAAGTATTATCAGACATACTGTGAACATTTCTGTGCTCTAAAAGAAGAAACAAAATCAAAGAGGGGCTAATAATTCTGACTTCAACTTGTATATGCCAGTTGAAAAAATTGTAATATCGAGGGAAAGTCCATTCACTTCAATCATTTGTTTTAAAAAGTGAAACTTGTGTTTTTTATTAGTTCACTACACACAATCTAGAAATTAGAAATATTTCAAGCCTTCATTTCTTTCGATTTTAAAGATTATGGATTAAAGATGAAAGCAACGTTTGTATTTCATTTGGAAATCAAGATCCCAGAGTCTGGAGGAAGAGCAGAGAAACATAAAATTCAAGCTGCTTAAAGTCCAGTGTGAAGTTTTCAAAGTCAGTGATGGTTTGGAGAGCCATGTCATATGCTGGTGTGGGTCCATTTTCTTTTATCAACGCAGCTCTATACCAGGACGTTTAAGAGCACTTCTTGCATTCTGCTGCCAACAAGCTTTTTGGAGATGATGGTTTTATTTTCCAGCAGGACTTGGAACCTCCACAAAGTGCCAATACTAGTACCTGATTTAAGGACCATGGTATGCCAGTTCTTAATTGGCCAGGAAACTGACTAAAAAAACCTGACTTAAGTTAAATGAAGGAAATGCAGATGAGCCGAAGGCCAATATCAAAGCAACTTGGGCTACCATAACAGCTCAACTGTGTCAAAGGCTGATCCCCTCCATGCCTTGCTGCCTTGATGCTGTAATTTGTGCAAAAGGAGGCCCTTTTATTAATTTGTATATTATCCTGCAAAAAATACAAGTCAGGAAAAAAATAGAACAGATAGCATAGATATAACATAAAATCAATAAAGAAACCAAGAAACATTTTCTAGACAAGAAAATTCAGCTGAGTTTCTCCACTAAACAAACTAAATCATCTGCCAGTGCAGTAAACAAAATAATCCTAAATAATTTTTACTGGCAGATGATTTTTTATTGGCAACGCAGTGGCGCAGTAGGTAGTGCTGTCGCCTCACAGCAAGAGGGTCGCTGAGGAAGAAAACTATTTAGACTTAGAAAGTTTTACTCCATTGAAAAAGCCTATTTTCTCATCAGTTGCAACTGGAAGGGAATGCGCTGCATAAAACAAATGCTGGAAAAGTATGTGGTTCATTCCGTTGTGGAGACCCCTGATAAATAAGGGACTGAGCCTAAGGAAAATGAATGAATAAACAACATACTTATTATACAGAATCAGTCATATGAGACCATATTAAATCCTCGGCTCAGTTGGCGTTTCTGTGTGGAGTTTGCATGTTCTCCCTGCGTTCGCGTGGGTTTCCTCTGGGTGCTCCGGTTTCCCCCACAGTCCAAAGAGATGCGGTACAGGTGAATTGGGTAGGCTAAAAAAAATTGTCCGTAGTGTATGAGTGTGTGTGTGTGTGAGATTGAGTTTGTGGATGTTTCCCAGAGATGGGTTGCGGCTGGAAGGGCATCGGCTGGATAAAAAATGTGCTGGATAAGTTGGTGGTTCATTCTGCTGTGGCGACCCCAGATTGATAAAGGGACCAAGCCGACAAGAAAATGAATGAATGTATGAATGATTTTGTATTTTATTTAAATTTTATTGTCTTGTTTTAAGATGAAACTTGATTTTGGCTTTGAATTTAATACAAAAAAAGTATTTTATTATTTTAGAAATTTTAGATATTACGATTAGAAAAAAGACAACATGAGGAAGAAAACTATTTAGACTTAGAAACTTTTCCTACATTGAAAAAGTCTATTTTTTTATGAGTTGCAACTGGAAGGGTATGCGCTGCATAACACACATGCTGGAAAAGTATGTGGTTCATTCCACTGTGGCGACCCCTGATAAATAAGGGACTAAGCCTAAGGAAAATGAATGAATAAACAACATACTTATTCTGACCTCTATTTGTTTGAATACAGAATAAGTCACATAAGACCATATTAAATTCAATCATATTTAAAAGATTAAAAATGTATTGCTGACGGGTGGATAAAACCCAGTGATTTGAAGCATATAGTCTAACTATGAAGATTAGTAATAAAATATTTCAAACAACAATTATTATTCTGGGGCTGCACTGTGATGGTTAAATAGAGTAATTTAATGTGTCATCAAATTCATTTTTTTACTTCACCATCAGAAAAAAATAAAGCCAAAATCCAACAGGACACATTCTAATGCATGAGAATAGCATTTTGTGTCTCAAAGCACTTTTCATCTTTGCTTCTTATAGAATCCCCAAGAATAATTAAATATTGTGAATGCTACACTACATACCAAAGACTCGCTTTGATCCTCAAGGAAGATTGTTTACAGCAAGTACTGTTTGAAGAGACACATAACTTGCCTTCAAGTGTCCTCGACGAATGTTAAGAAAGATTGATTTCAGAGTGGTTTACACAGAGATGATTGGCTCTCCATGAAAATAAGCATCATAAGTGTTTAAGAGTGTTTACCTTTTAGCTCTGATTTTTACACTCTGCAAGCTCGTTTGATTTTAACGACTGAATCCGATGGCCTTTTTATGGCGTTAAACAGCTCGTTATGGCTAAGCAAATTTGTAGTCTTTCAGTTTAGCCTTTTTTCTCGCCTTTACTGCCTCTAAAAACAGATATGGTCTCCTCGGCACTGGTGTTCAGCGTCAAACTACTCCACTAATCACTGACCTGAAGGCTGCTGAATACATAATGTATGCTCTCTCATGCCCTCCACAACCACATATTATTTCTCCTCACCCTCCCACCTCCCAAGAGGCTTGTTTATCTGTTGGCGTTTGTGTGCGCTGACAATTCAAACTGTTTTGTGTTTAAGATCACTGCAGGTGGGAGGGAGTATGGCCCGTTTTGTGGCAAGACCCCACCAAGAAAAATAGAGACTGGAACTCACAAAGTGCACGTGACCTTTCGTTCTGACCGCTCTGGGAAAAACAAAGGCTGGAAGATCAAGTACACCAGCACAGGTACATTTAAGTGGCAATAGGTATACTGAATAGCAGTTCATTTTGTGATAATGAGCAGCTAATGGTGTGTATATATAATCTTACAGTCCTATGTGTGCTCATAAAATTGAACATGAAAAGAGTGGACATGAAGTATTGATCTTATTATTTAAGAATTTATTTATTGAATTATTTTGTCATCTTAGCTGCATAGAGTGATTCCAGAAAGAAAGAAATGCCTGTAATCTTTTGTCCATATACTTTAATCTTACAATATCGTATGTAAAATGTTTATCTTGGTTATTTATATCTTTTATATGTGAATTATATATTAAACTATGTATTGAATATGGCCACAGTCCGCACCCTGCAGCCCAAGACCGGTTACTCACTGAGGGCGTACTCACACTATGCTATCTGAACCATGCCCAGGCCCGTTTCCCAGATCGTTTGAGAAGTGTGAGTGCTCTGAATCGGGCTCAGGCACGGTTCACCTGGCCCTGTTGGAAGACGTGTGCCAGAGCGCGGTTCACTTGAGCTTTGGCGTGGTACGCTTGTGTGTGAGTGCAAAGAGCACCAGAGCCTGAAACTGAAAGCGAGACGTGACTTTTCTGGGACTGTTTGATATGGATTGATTAATAATTCTTACTGTTCAATGAACGCAAACTGTCGTAGTTTATTAAAGACGCAAACCCTTCACTGCACGACAGCTGCACCTTCAGCAAACCTCCTAATTCCTGCAGCATGAGGACTTTAAGATTGTTTATGAGTGTCAAAAGTGTCTGATCTGTTCGGCGAAATATTTAACTATGTGTCACCGCATATCAAACGACTGAAACAATATTACAAAAGAAATCTCCACTGTGCTAAGCGAGAGCACTTACTGAACAGCAAATCATCATCGATAACGTAAGCGTGCCCAGGCCCGAATGTAATGTGAGTGCGGGCCGTTGGGGGAGACGGGAGGGGAGACAAGCATGCTTTGGGCTAGTTCAAGGCAACTGTACATAGTGTGAGTACGGCCTAAAGCTAAACAGGGCTGAGCCTGGTCAGTACCTGGATGAGAGAACACATGGGAAAACTTGGTTGCTTTTGGAAGTGGTGTTAGTGAGGCCAGCTCAACCAGTCTGTCCTAATGCCCCGGTAAAGTGAAGGAGACACTGTACTGTCAATGAGCACCGTCTTTTGGATTTCTTGACTCTCTGTGGTCATTAAAAATCCCATGGCACTTGTAAAGACTAGGGTGTAAACCTGATGTCGAAAATCCCTCAATCGCCTCTTACCGATCATGGCCATCCAATCATTCCCATCCACCGAATTAGCTTCATCACTGTCTCTTCACTCCATCATCATTAGCTGGTGTGTGGTGAGCGCACTGGCGCTGTTGTCCTGTGGCTACTGTCACATCATCCAAATGGATGCTGCACATTGGTGGTGGTATGGAGAGACCCTCCTCATGATTAATACACGATAAATGCACTATACACATTACATTACATATATAAATTTTATGTAAACTAGTGACTTTCCAAGTTGAAAATAAATGTGGTTATGACTTTTAATGAAAAGTTTCCCTTTAATAAAAAATGCTGTTTTCAGACAAAATACTAATGTTTTAACTTCAGAACAGTTTTTGTTTTTTTGTAATAACCCTGAATTTCATTTGCAGCAAGTAAAAACATTTGTGCGGTGGCCGAGAGAGCTTAACGCACTGCAATTTAAAAAGGCACATGCAATTACACAAAACACCAGCAAATAAAGAATCGATCTTAATCAATTTGACATCACACGTTGCAAATTCTCACAACACAAACAACTGAAAAAACGCACAGCAATTGGTCACAACACAATCAACTGAAGAAATGCACTGCTAATCGGTGACAACACTTGAGAATATGCACGAAACACAACAGAAATGTTTCAGGAGGACCCAAAAACATGACGGAAACTGCTGCGATATGGATTTTTAAAAATTTATTTTAATATCAGGATATTAAAATAAACGAAAAACAGCTCACCTTTCAAAGACCACCAATCACTTCACTGAGCAACAGTCATGCCATAATAATGCATTCATATCCCAGCCGGTTCCGTCTTGGTTTTGGGTCCCCTAGAAACATTTTCGTTGGGTCATGTGCATATTTGCAAGTGTTGTGATCAATTTGCTGCGCGTTTCTTCAGTTGTTTGTGTTGTGACCAATTTGCAACACGTGTGCTGTCAAATTGATGAAGATCGTTTCTTTTATTGCTGATGTTTTGTGTAATTGCATGTTTTCTTCAACTGCAGCGCATTAAGCTCTTTCGGCCACCATACATTTGTCATTCTAGTTGTCTTTTTTCAGAAAAAAGGTTCAAATGTGGCTAACTTTATAAAATAAAACAAATATCAACATTTTGCTGATACAGTTGTGAATACAGACACACGCATGTATGCATGCACACGTGAAACATAATTATTTTACATAATGTCAGAAAAATTATTCGTCCGAATTTTTTTTTTTACGATTTCCTTTGTACAAAAACATACAATTTTAAAAAGGGGTGTCCCCAAACCCCTCCCCTAAATCAACTGTCATTGGCGGATAAAAAAAATCACACTAAAATATATATATGAATAATTCATACATATTGGCTGCTAAATCAAAAAGTTCTAAATTGCTATGAGACTTCAAATATCTATAAATACCAATCTATTAATATTGCAAATATCACAGCTTTCCTCCCTTCAGTTGTAAGCTGTGTTGCCCACTTGATTTCTTTTAATATCATTTTTACACCACATTTAGCACAGTAAAAACACACATTAAACCCTGAATACAGGGCTTCTACAGTACTCGCCATATTATTCCTGTTCTATATATTATATATATAGAATATATTTCTCCATATTATTTTTAGTTGTGAGCTTCAGGGAGCCACTATCAATATACACTGACCTTTCTTAAGAGTCTATCATTATCAATGTAAAAAAAAACTACAAATATTTGATTTATTTATGATTGCTCATTATTAATGCTGATGAGAGTAGTTTGTTGATCTTGAACAGTGATGCTGTTTGCCACTGTTACACTGTAACAATGAATGCAGCAATACAATTTCCAATTCAAATGTAGATTTTATTTGTATGTGCAAACTTGCTGTCAGTTTTGTGCAAAAATATAGTAATTATGAATGTTGTGCAAGCTACCAAAAAAAGAACAACAGATGTTTTGATATAATACAGTGATGGCCAAAATTATTTTAACACCTGGCAGATTTGAAAAATTAGAGACATTTTTGACCTTCAAAACATGATTTCATTTATTAATGTTAATAAATGTAACATGCAGATAGTTGCTCTGAGCACAGAATACTGTATGTTTCAGAAGATGTTCTTAACCCACAATTAACTTAAATATTTGGTATATCCATCCCTCTATAGTCTTAAATGTATTTCCTAATAACTTCAACACTAATGTCCTCCATGTCTTCTGCAATTGAAGGCTTTCTTTTGAATTCCGTGAAGGAACACGATGAAAGTGAAATGGATTTTTTTTTGTTATAAAAAATGGCCTAAATCTCTTTATGATGGCTCTATTATATGGTTTATAGAGCTTAACGAGGACTTTCTAGATATTTTATTAGTTTTATGTTTTATGTTAAATTAGCCAGGTGTTCTAATAATGTTGGCCACCACTGTAGCTCTCTGGAGAGATGTTTTGGACATGATGCATTAAGATTCAGATGAGCATTAAAAAATTATGTCCTGTTTTCTAAAATGTGTGTTTTATCCTTAGTGTCCACTGTTCTTCTCTTTCATAGCCCAGCCATGTCCGAATCCCGTGGCTCCTCAACAGGGTCGTATCGAGCCTCAGCAGCCTCAGTACATCATGACGGACACCTTCAATGTCACATGTGATCTGGGCTATGAAATAATTCTAGTAACCATTTTTTTTTATTCCCCTTTAACTTTTTATGAGATTGAAGAAAAGGGCTTGCTATGCCATTTATAGACTTAAAAGTGAGTTTTGCATCTTCAGGGGGAAGAAGCTTTGCCCTTTTATCAAGCTACATGCCTGAGGGGGGGATTTTGGAATGGACCAATGCCCAACTGCGTCAGTAAGTTGCCCATGAATCCCAGATAAGCATGAAGTGTGAATAATTGTCAATGGAGGTTTACTATAACAAAGAGGAGGTACTTTTTTTAAACCAGAAATGAAGTCAGTCAAAGTTTACTGAGAACTTTGAGATCATTTTGAGTTGAAATAGTGAAGGTGCTTACAACATGACATATATTTTTACTTGGTCCCATTTTATAATGCAATTTTAATTACTATGTATTAATTTCTACATTTAAAATTAGATACAGTAACACTTACTGTGAATAAGCATACAGAAGCACTTATTGTGAATTAACATGTTTGTACTTATATGAAAAACATCTGTGTTAACACTTCGTTAACACACACGGTAAAACATTCTGGGTTTTATACAATTGATTTGTGTTAGGGCAACAAGAAGGAATTAAGTTATATGGAGCTAGATTTGTTTCTTTAGTACTAACAAATTTAAGTGCATTAAACACAAAACAAGTTGTCCCTCCAAAAACCTCACGAATTGTGTTGTTTCAGCTTATTTTAAATAGGTAGTTTAAACAAAGAGCAAACATAATGTTTGTAGTGCACTCACAATGTACCAATACATCTTAATATGTCTGTAAACTTAGCTAAATTCAACTTAAGTTTTTTTGTTTTGTTTACACAAGTGTATTAAAATAACTTGTATACACTGTAAAACAAACAAAAACGTTTTTTACAAGTAAAAGTTTGTATTTTTTACAGTAACTATTCTTTTGTTTTATTTTACAGTAAAATGTTTGTTATTTTATAGATATTTTCTTTTTTTTTAAGTTCCAATATTAAATTTACAAGAAATCGCCAGTATTTTGGTATTACATACATTTAATGCTTTTATTTGACATTTTTATGTTTTTTCCACCAAACTTATTCTTTACAGATTATGTCTGTAAATATACGGGGTTGTGGGGGGATATAGGGGATTGAATCACATTAAGTCTGAATATTTTTATTACCATTAAAGGTATTTCATCATGTGAGGGTTAAATTGAAGTTAGTAATGTCAATAAATAGTATTTTTGCAGTTTTCTGTAGTTTAACAGAATAGCCCTGCTGCCAGTCTTTTGACTCTTTTTAACAGATATTTTTTGCATGTAGGATATGGTAGTACAAAGCTTGTTTATGAATTCAAATATGAGGAACAACCCTAATAATTTCAACATAGTGGGATATGTTTTCAAATCAGATGTCTTATGTTTAAAATGACTTTTTTTAAAAGAATCTGCAGTTTATTGTGGGGAAAAAACAATAGAAAAGGGAATGGATAACAAGAATCCACTGAATGATTATAACAAATAAAATTTGCCACTATTACCACTAAAATTCAATTTCTGTGCACTGAAAAAAAGATTCAAAGATTATTCATTGGATTTACTTAATTTATTAAGGTGAGTGGTTGTAAACAATTTATATGGGCTGAATTTAAACAAACAAATTAATTTGAACATCACTAAATTTAAATTGTTTAAATTCAGCTGATATAAATTGTTCGCAACAATTTTGCAGAAATATTATTTCAGTGTATATACAGTTGAAGTCAGAATTATTAGCACTCCTTTGAATTTTTTTCTTTTTTAAATATTTCCCCAAGGATGTTTAACAGAGCAAGAAAATTTTCCCAGTATGTCTGATAATATTTTTTTTTTTCAGGAGAACATCTTATTTGTGTTATTTCGACTAGAATAAAATGCAGTTTTTATTCTTTTTTAAAAACATTTTAGGGACAAAATTATAAGCCCCTTTAAACTATATATATTTTTAATAGTCTACAGAACAAACCATCGTTATACAATAACTTGCCTAATTACTAAATCCTGCCTAGTTAACTTAATTAACATAGTTAAGTGTTGAAAGTATTTTGAAAAATATCTAGTAAAATATTATTTACTGTCATTATGACAAAGATAAAATAAGTCAGTTATTAGAAATGAGGTATTAAAACTACCATGTTTAGAAATCTGTTGAAAAGTCTTCTCTCCTGTAAACAGAAATTGGGGGGAAAAATAAACAGTGGGGCTAATAATTCAGTGGGGCTAATTATTCTGACTTTAACTGTATTTAAAAATGCAATTGTTAAAAGCTGTACTTTAGAAATAGTACTTAAGCCCATTACCAAATTATATGATCTGAATGTTTTACTTCTCTAGTAAATATATGTTATTGTTAGCTCATGTAAACATAATAGTTTCAAGGAATATCAAGGAATTATTATTCCCATGAAGATGTATGGTTAGGGTTAGAATTAGGGTTATGGTTAAGATTATAGTTTATAGTAAGGTTTCATTAGTTAATGTGTTTATTAACATGAACCAACAATAAACAATACTTAAAGTACAGCTTTTATTTTAGTTCAAATGTACTATATTACGATCCAAATTTATTCTTGTTAACTTTAGTTAATGCACTATGAGCTAAGATGAACTAACAATAATTCTCTCACTAACATTAGCAACTTTATTTTCATTATCTAACATTAACAAAGATGAATAAATACTGTAATGACTTTACTGTTCATTGTTTATTCATAAATAAATTCATAAAGTAAATGCATTGTCTAACAATAACTAATACAACTTTATTGTAAAGTGTTACTATGTTTTTTTTAATATTTTGAAATGTGAAGAAAGAACAAACATAAGAAACACAAGTGAATTTGAACAGGTTACATTCATGAAAGGCATAATCAACATACTATTATTTTATTTTTATGGATATGTCTAGGGTTTTTCGTCATTATTACTCACTACCGTGTCTATAAACTGTGTCAATGATCAGATGTCCCTTTTCTTTGCAGTTGTTGATTGTGGAGAGCCTCCAGAAGTGTGTAATGCAACTGTGAAATACACCACAACCATATATAAATCTGTGATCAAGTATACCTGCAATGAGTTCTACTCAATGGATGTTGGAGCAAGTGGTAAAGGACGATTGGATATCAAAACACCATATTGATCGTCACTGGAGGTTTAAAGCAATGTGAAAGAGCCTTAATTGTATTCTCTCTAATATTAGGAGTCTATACCTGCGCACATGACGGCTACTGGAGAGATGCCCTCGGTGGAAAAATACAACAGATATGTTTACCCAGTGAGTAGCGCATATCATTTATCAGACACTTTAATGTTTTAATACTGAATTACTTTATATTTTACACACTGCTAGGAAAGGTTTGGACAGATTTAACTGAATGAGTTTTTTTTGTGATCTTGAAAAACACTTTGAACAAAAAGAGGTTATAATTATATTTGTATACAAAACTTAAGTTTGAAATTCTTTACTTAAAGTGCTGTATGTTAAACTGTTTGTTGATATCTACACAATATGTATCTGGCTTAGGTAAGTAAAGGATTCCCAAGAAATGGTCCAATATGCTCATTTATAACCACAAGAATTTTCCCCAGAATGAAAGCTCAGTTTTGACCACATTTGGAACAGTCGTGAATATTAATGAGCTCTGCTCTGATGCTTTGCAGCTCGTGTCAGTGCCTGCTTCCTATGTCTCTCTCTCACACACACATATAGACTGGACTTTATGCAAAACACATCTAATTATATACATCTTGCAAATAGGTCTCTTTCAGCCTTAGAACTGTTTACTCCACTTCACCGCCCCTCCCATCCCCCCCCAATACCCTATTATTTATCATCGTATTTTACAGTTCTTTCCTGCTATCATCCCATAAAGGTATTTTCCCATTTTTCTCCCGAATTTTCAGTTTTTCTCTGAAGGGTGGCAATAAACATTAAAGAGCCGATCCTCCCTAAACGCAACCCATACCCCCGAACCACAAGGGGCCACCTCTTACTCTTAAATGTGTCTGTTCTGTGCTTTCGTTTTATTTAGGCATGTAAACACTTTGAGATAAATATAAAAACGGCGGGATTTCCTCTCGTTTATTACAGGTGCCTTTATCACTCCTCTGCAATCCTTAAAACAGTCATATAGTCATTAACAGTCATAAAACTGCCAGCTGACTTGCTTCATAATGATAACTAGACACTGTTTCCCAAGCAGATTCTATACACATGATTTAAATCAGAGCGTATTCCTTATTATGGTGAGCGTATCCCTTATTTTCACATCCCAATGTTGACTGGTATGCTTGTATGTATCTCTTGTTCTGCCTCAGAACTGTTAACTCCACCTCACCCTACTCACCCACTTAGGAGTTTACATGTGTCTGTTGCCTCATTAAAAACCACACCAAAGTCATTTCAGTATAGACACGTTAAACTAACAAAAGATAAACTTCAACAGACAAATTTATAATCTGTATATCCTGCATTTTGCATTCAGATGAGTTACAGTATGAACACTTTGTGGTCATCACTCAGTGGCTGTCTGCTTCACAAACCTGCTCCTTTTTAGTCTCCCTGCCTATCTCAAAGTCCCACATACATGCTATGTTTAATACAAGCTTAGATAAACAAAAAATAAGGGGAAAAATAGCATTGTTGAAATCTCACTAGAGAATGTTGTGGCTAATCAAATGCAGCCTGGGACATGTACATGGTTTAGAAAGAACAAATAGTGTAAAAGAATTCATACTGTGTATGACTCCCATCCCATCTCGCATGCCTCTATACTGAATGTAACCCAAAACCATGATTTTTCCTTTACCAAACTTGACTGATTTCTGTGAGAATCTTGGGTCCATGCGGGTTACAATAGGTCTTCTGCAGTATTTGTGATGATTGTGATGCAGTTCAGCAGGTGATTTATCAGAAAAATCTACTTTTCTGACACTTTTCCAAATGATCAACTAGAAGTCAAGCTATTATTTATTGCTCTTACAACTGGGATCAACAACAAGACTTTTTTTTAACAGGTAGTGTATATTAATGAACCCATGTGTGTCATCAGTTTGTGTTTTGTTTTGATTAGCCTGGCATTTTACACTTGCTCATGAAACAATGGTGTTTGAGGCTTACAGTATATCATTTCCATGTAATGAACTCTTATTATTCAGCTATGCTCATGTAGATCCAGATTTACATTCTATATTTAAACTCTAAATCAACTGGAGGTCATTAAGTCAAAAAAGATTGAGAAAAACTGTTTGTGTTCTTTATTCAAAAATGTGAAAACAATAATATAGAAATGAGCAAGTGTGTCCAAACATTACAAATTTTTTGATGAATGATTAAACTGAAGTTTGCTCAAAAACATTTGTGTTGACACTAATCTGGTGCCATCTCTGACAGTTTGTGGGCAGCCTGAGCTAAAGCTGTCCAAGGTGATCGGTGGGGAGAACGCAGAGAAGAACGAGATTCCCTGGCAGGTCATGATACGGATGGGCACCAAGTTCATAGGTGGTGCCTCTCTGCTGTCGGACGGCTGGGTTCTCACCGCTGCTCATGTCGTGAAATCCTTCGAGGACTCTGCCAATCTGCAGCTGAGGATGGGCACAGTCAAACATCACGACAACGAGGCGGTAGTTGGCATTCCACAGAAAATCTTCATTCACCCTCAGTACCATCACGATAATGTCAACTTCAACCATGACATAGCACTGATTAAACTGGAGTACAAGGTACCTGTCAGTAAAGCCGTCATGCCTGTGTGTTTGCCCGGGAGGGAAGAGCGGTTTGTTTTGAAGGCTAATGATGTGGGGAAGGTGTCTGGATGGGGAGTGTCAAATATAAACACACCTGCATTATTTTCTGGGAATCTGAAGTATGTACATTTACCTGTCTCCAACTTTAACGACTGTAAAACCAAATATGACTCTACAGTAACTAGTAAAGGGAAACTAGTGGTGACGGAGAATATGATTTGTGCTGGGTTTTCCCAGGGGGGGAAAGATTCCTGCCAGGGGGACAGTGGAGGGCCCTTTGCGTTTTTTGACAAACAGAGTAAAAGCTGGTTTATAGGCGGTATCGTGTCATGGGGGCATGGCTGCGCTCAGGCTGGGTATTATGGGGTTTATACCAAAGTGAGCAACTACCTTTCATGGATTGAAGAAGTCATGTCAAAAAACAGTTGAAATAGTTCAGAAAATTTGAATGATTGTTCGGTATTAAAGTTAATGTCTATGACAAGCATATAATATCCCAAGTTTGTACAGCACTTTTGTTGGCACTTGCTGTTTTAAATGTGCTCAATAAATTAAGCTGAATCAGAGGTATATGGGTCAAAAGCAAAAAGCGATTTTCAGCAATGAAACAATAAAAAAAATGTTTATATTTGTTGTTTATTTTGCTGCTTATATTTGAATGTGTTCTGTTTAATTTAATTTTTTTTGCTGATGAATAAATAACGACTATCATAAATATTTTAAATAGTATATATATATATATATATATATATATATATATATATATATATATATATATATATGTATATATATATATATATATATATATATATGTATATATATATATATATATATATGTATATATATATATATATGATATATATGTATATATAATCATATATATATACTATTTAAAATATTTATGATAGTCGTTATATATATATAGGTCACTACATTTACCCATTTGGGCAACCCAGTGGCGTGGTAGGTAGTGCTGTCGCCTCACATCAAGAAGGTCGCTGGTTCGAGTCTCGGCTGAGTTAGTTGGTGTTTCTGTGTGGAGTTTGCATGTTCTCCCTGCGTTTGCATGGGTTTCCCCCACAGTCCAAAGACATGTGGTATAGGTAAATTGAGTAAGCTAAATTGTCCGTAGTGTATGAGTGTCTATGGATGTTTCACAAAGATGTGTTGCAGCTGGAAGGGCATCCACTGCGTAAAAAATACTGGATAATTTGGCGGTTCATTCCGCTGTGGCGACGCCCGATTAATAAAGGAACTAAGCCGAAAAAAAATTAAAGAATTTACCCATTTGTCTGCAAGAAGTCTTCAATAATTTAAAATATAAAAGAGTAGTAAAATTAAATAAGTCATTAATGAAGAACAATAATGGTGCATTATTTCATTCATATTTTGACATTTTCTTGTCCCAAAAGTCCCAAAATGTGTTATAATTGCAATTAAAAAAAATATAACAACACACTTTACTATAATACAACTATTTACTATATGGTTGTCTTCCACAGCCATAATACCCTGCAGCCCAAGACCGGTTACTGAAGCTCACTGAAGCTAAACAGGGCTGAGCCTGGTTAGTACCTGGATGAGAGACCAGATGAGAAATCTAGGTTGCTGTTGGAAGTGGTGTTAGTGAGGCCAGCAGGGGGCACTCAACCTGTGATCTGTGTGAGTCCTAATGCCCCAGTAAAGTGAAGGGGACACTTACTGTCAGTAAGTGCCGTCTTTCGGATGAGACGTTAAACCGAGGTGCTGACACTCTGTGGCAATTATTATAAAGAGTCGGGGTGTAACCCGGTGTCCTGGCTAAATTCCCTCCTTTGGCCCTTAACCATCATGGCCTCCCAATCATCCCCATTCACCGAATTGGCTCTATCACTGAGCTGGTGTGTGGTGAGCGCACTGGCGTCATTGTACTGTGGCTGCTGTCGCATCATCCAAGTGGATGCTGCACACTGTGGTGGTGTGGAGAGTCCCTCCTCATGACTGTGAAGCACTTTGGGTGTATGACCATACACAATAAAAGTGCTATATTAATACACATTACAATGTAAAAAATTTTGGGTTCCACTAAATTCATTCATGTTGTCCCAACATAAATCAATTAAGTTAATTTTATTGGTTTTGACAAATTTAAGTGGATGGAACATAAAAAATTTAGTTTTTCCCATTGTGTTGTTACAGCTAATTTTAAATAAGTAGTTTGAATAATTATTTTAATTATTTATTAAGTGTTTGTTTATTTTATTTATTTTTATTTAATTATTAATTAAGTAACATTAAAACAATTGTAATTAGGAAATTGACAATTCTTGTCAATATGATACAATAGAGGTCAATAAATGAATTTAAATTTCTAGTGGAAATTATTCATAAAATGTACTTAATATATAAAATGTCTAAAATATAGTTTCATTAAATTATTTAAATTTTAGTATCTATGTTAAGCATGCTTTGTTTTTCATTTTCTCGCTTTCATATGCACAGTATAGACACAAACGCACAAACATTATCATTAGCACAACCGTAAAAAAAAAAAGAAAAAAATTGCAACTGAAGCGATTCAGAAAGGTAGTATTGTCACAGTGTATGTGGAATAGCTGAATAGTAGGAATAGTTGACTTGTGTTTGTTGAATTTTTGGAAAATAATGCAAGACCAAGAAAACAATGTGCATTATTTTCCTTGTTGTCTGTTGTTCCTAATTATTTGTAGAGAAAAATTAAAAGCGACAAAACCCAGAGTTACAAGTTTGATTTGAACAAAGCCTTTGCCGTTATGCAGAGGTGTTTGTTTAAAAGTCAAGTAAGCTCAGGCATCATGATTTACAGTCATTAAGTTCTTATGCATTATGCATCTGATCTCAAAGTTACTCTTGTTACTGTTCTATCAGCAGGGACCGTATGGTCTCTCCAGCCCGGTGTAATTACCTCTCCAGTGCTATTTTGGCCCCGCAGAGCTCTAATCATTCTCAAGCCTACTTAAACCTGAGTCCTATGACAAGAACTCAAAGCATGAATAGATAAACAACTGATAGTTTATTCTAAACGCTGCATGCATTCAATTTGACCTCTAACATTTATCATTCAAATATATTAATAACTAAACATAAATACAAGTTGTTATTAGTGTTGCTTGTCAAATTAACTAACTCTTAACTATATAAATTGTTCCATAGATATGGATCAGATAGCATTACTTGTAGATTAGAAGTATGCTTTTACTATGTGTTTATATATTTTAAATATAAACGATCCCACATGGTCTTGATAATACATAAAATATCAGAGGGTGTGAAAATGTGTCATTTATTCATTCATTTAACAGATTCATTAAAAGATAATGAAACGGTGTCTGTTTTTAGATACGATTTAGAATGAGTTTTATTTTCAATTAGTTTTAAAACTGATTAATTCAGGAACAATAAATTGTTATTAGCCTTGACTTTATTGCAGGGTAAACAGGGAAAGTACACAGTTAGTGTTCCTATTATTGGTTCTCTTCTTGATGTCTGTAGCAGCCTAAGGAAAAAAAAAAACTGGAAACATAATTGACTAATCTAGATTTAGTGTTTAAAATATTCGTTAATCAATGAAAAACAACATAATAGTGTTGGTTTGAATATACTGTAAACACATTTGTAATATTCTGCATCTTTCTTGCCTAGTCACAAGCTTAAAAAGTCAGTCTAAAAAAAAAAAATAGATTTAAAATTTTTTTAGACAAAATATAAAATAGTACATCATGATTTTATGGCTTATATTGTGATGTAGTGGGAATATGGAGCTTTTACTTAATGAGGATCTTTATTCAGAGGCAAAACTATGCAATTTGGTGCAAAAAAAACCCCCCAAAACAATAGGTTTTTGTCATGCAAAATGTACCTGCAGTTCTAGAAACACCCATGTGTGTGCACCCTCATATATATATATATATATATATATATATATATATATATATATATATATATATATATATATATATATATATATATATATATATATATATATATATATATATATTTACTAGATTATGTTTAATAAGGAATTTTTCAGTTTTTCTTCTAAATTTTTTTAAAAATAAAAATCAATCTTATGATTCACTGTTATACAATGACTTGCCTAATTACCCCAACTTGCCAAATAATCTAGTTAAGCTTTCTAAATGGCACCTTAAACTGAATACTAGTATCTTTAAAAGTATATGTACTGTCATCATGGGAAACATAAAGAAAATTAGTTATTTTATGGTTATATATGGCCACAGTCATATCAACCTGCAGCCCAAGACTGGTTACTTACTGAAGCTAAGCAGGGCTGAGCCTGGTCCGTAGCTGGATTGGAGAACACATGGGAAAACTAAGTTGCTGTTGGAAGTGGTGTTAATGAAGCCAGCAGGAGGCGCTCAACTTGTGGTCTGTGTGAGTCTAAAGGCTGATTTATACTTCTGCGTCAAACGCCGGCGTATGCTACGGCGCTGACGTATAGCCCTTTGCCGTGGCCGTCACTGATGTGCACCTCTCAAAAAATGTAACTACACGTCACAACGACGCGTAGCATAAGCTCTGTGATTGGTCGGCTTGGTAGCGCTGACGTATAGATGCAAAAGTAGAAATGCACAGCCACGCGCTTTGCATGCGCCGTGGGTTACGCCGGTCACCTGACGCAGAAGTATAAATCAGGCTTAACGCCCCAGTAAAGTGAAGGGGACACCATACCCTCAATGGGTGCTATCTTTTAGATGAGACGTTAAACTGAGGTCATGACTCTCTGTGCTCAATAAAAATCCCATGGCATTTCTTACGATGAGTAGGGGTGTAAACAATGGACATGTATGATAAATGTGCCATATAAACACACATTACATTACAGGAGAAATTAGTTATTAAAACATTTTATGTTTAGAAATGTGATAAACAGAAATTGGGAGAAAATATAAAGGAATTCAAGTTTAACAGGAGGGCTAATTCTGACTAACTGTGTATACAGGCACATGCCCTTTTTAGTCTTGGATAGAAAGTGCCCCCTGCATCTTATATATATTGATATTATAGGTAGATACAGACTGGTACAGACTGATGTGACTGGAGTGGGGTGGGGGTGTTTTATTTATACATATATACGCCTTTTTTGTAGGTGAGGGAATGGAAGTTTTGAGTGAGTTCCCCCACTTTTTTCCCTAGGACTTTAATAAGTCAAAGTACAGGTCTAGACTTAATGATGATCATCTTCAAGCCATACTGAGGGTCTCAACTGCTTCCGCTCTAAAGCCAAATGTGGTTCAGATTTGTGAGAAGAAGCGCTGTCAAGTCTCTGGCAGCAAGAAGTAGGCAAAAGATGCCATGTTCAGAAGAACTGTTCATAATCTTCACTCAATGTTCTATTAATGTTCAGGACACTTCATGTTCAGAAGAAATAATTAAAACTGTTAATAATGACATTTGAGGACTTTTTTGTGAAATCCCTTATGCAGCCCAGCCTCACCCAGACTTTGCCTCCTGCAGCCCCCAGGTAAATTGAGTTTGAGACCCCTGGTTTACAGAAATAATCCTCAACAGTCATTGTATGTCTAGTTGCTCAAAACTTGAGATATCAATATAAAAACATGTATGTTTACTTTATAAGATGTTTCAAAACATTGCTTTAAATGGCTTAGAAACTACTTACTATTGCATATACGATAGGCTTTAAATGGTTAAATATTGGACTATAAATCATTCTGCATTCTCACTTCCCTTCTTTCGACTTTTGAGTGATATTGTTAAACCTGCACTCGTCTCAGTGTGTCAGCAGGAGTCAGTGAATGATCAATGCGCTGTGGTTGTGCCCTGCACGACACAGCCAATCCATCATGCAACAGCAGAGCCCGGCTGAAGCTGTGGTCACGCTTGTCTGCGAAAGAGTACATAATTCACAGTTGATTTGCTTCCTTCTGGTGGTCAGAGCTCAGTGATGTGAGGCCAGTGTCACGCATTGATCCACCACACTGACATTATCCCAACATCCAGACACAGCCAATAAAACGCTTCCTTATAAGGAGCATCTAAACATGCTGCTTATTTCGTAACACATTAAACGCACGTTATAAGAAGACGTACTGTTATAATTAGGCATTTTTAATTTGCAGGGTATAAGGTGTAATAATTTTTTACAGCATAAAACTCACTTTCCCAGCAGGCACACAACGCCGGAAGACGTTAATATTAGGTTAGATTTAGGTTGTGATGTCAGGTGACCAAAATTCAATGTCTAGCCAGCGTCTAAGGATAACGTTATTTTGACGTCCAATAACGACATCAAATGACATTGATATTTGGTTGGTTTTAGGTTGTGTTGTAAAGTGACCAAAATCCAATGACCAACCAACATCATATTGACATCAAATACTAACATTTAATCGCCAGGTATGGCAACCAAAATGTAACGTTTGATAGACGTCATAGTGGTAACGTTTACACAACGTCAAGCTGTAACTTCATTAGACGTTGATATTTGATTGATCTTAGTTTGGACATTGACGTCAACACGATTTTCCTTTCCAAATAAGACGCAAAAGTAGTTGCACTACTTTTTTTGGCAAGTAATGTTACTTTTACCTGAATATGATGTACTCTGCCAATTATTAAAGCAGCGCACTTGCCAGCTGCATTGGTAATAGCAGTCCTCATGAGGATTTCTACATTCTGCTGAAGTGTTATTAGGATCGCTAGTATATATAGTCTAACAATGGTCAGAAATTCAAATCAAAAGTACATCAGAGCCACATAACGACTCTAAGACAGGCTGAGTCTGTTTCATGACCCACCCAACAACAATCAAAGCACTCACATGCTCATTACAACGTACGGTAGAAGTACATCTGCACTGAAAAAAGACCATTTTAACAAGACGTTCATTCACAGTGAACCGGAACAGCAGGTCTCTTCATTAGTTTATCACCAATTTATCTTCATGATCATTCTCAGCCTTCTCTGAAAACATTGAATATTTTTCCTCATTCATTTCCATAATATGGTAATGGAATCTATATTAAGTTCAGTGCGTCAGAATCTTTTTGTTATTCTAAAAATGTTTGATTTCATTTGAACAGCACCACAGGAAAAAAACTGAGCCCTACAGGCTTTAATTGGTAACATTTCCAATTTGACACATTTAGTGAACCTTGTAATACCACGGTAATACAGTCCTTCCCTGAGCAATATCATAAAGATGCATTCGATACTTTTAATAGAAATTAAAATGTCATATCTGATAGCTTTTTAATTTTTTTAAGGTGTTGAAATTAGGGTTGGATGTGTTACAGTCAAAAACGAGTCGTTCATTAATTGTTTTGAAAAGTTTTCTTTAAAAATGTTTACTTGCTTTATTTTCTCTTTCACTAATTATTTCCAACAAGTTTACATAGTATAGACCTTTATTTCCCTCTAATGGAGGTTTCATACATCAAAATCAGTCTCTGTTCTTTTTTGTCAAAAATGTCAGAAGCCCCAAAATGTATATTCTATCATCATTTACTGACTCTTCACCTATCTAAGTTTCTTTCTTCTGTTGAACACAAAAGATGATATTTTGAAAAATGTTGGTATCTGGCACCCATTAATTTCTGTAGTAAATTGTCCTCTACTACGAAAGTGCCAGCAACCAACATTCTTCGAAATATCTTCTTTTTGTGTTCAACAGAAGAAAAAAACTCAAAAAGGTTTAAAACCACACAAGAGAGAGTAAATGATGAGGTCATTTTCATTTTTGGGTGTTCAACCTATTTAAATACAATCAAATCAATCCCAATAATTGCCTATTAATTCTGTATTATAATATTTTCAAAAATCAATATCCAAAAAAAATAAAAAAAGCTCATTTTAAACTCATGACTCTACAGTAAAGAATGCAATGCTTAACATGTTTGCTGTCAGTAAGAGTGTTTTTTGCAGCGTTTTGCTCTTGTTTTTCTCTCGACGTGTGCTTGTGGATCGGACTGGTTTTGAGTGTTGAGGGATTGCAGGGCTTGAACTCGCTGTAGGCGTTTACTGAGCTCATTGTCACATGCCTGGACCAGCGCTGATGTCCTTTCACTGTCCCAGACCAACACCTCCATCATCGCCTTTGCCCCCTGCTTCACCACCATCTGCGTCAACAAACACAAGCTCAAGCACACAGGTTTTCCTTTTGTCTGTTCCATCATGTTTTTTCTATAATGACTATCCTACAATTTTGCATTATTTACAAAGACAGTATTTCAGGGTTCATACACATTTTTATTACTAAAATTCCAGGACTTTTCCAAAACTTTCAGGTAGATATTCCTGACCTAATGTTTTATTTAGGCATGGGACGATAACTGTGTTCAAGGTATACAGTGGTTTTGAATAGTCAAGGTTTTAAAACAGTCAATTTTCAGCTATACCGTTTCTAAGGTATGAGCAAGATTTTTTTATTTACATTTTTTGTTTCTGTTTTTTAGGACAACAGTAAAAAAACTTTTTTTACATTATATTGTAATTTATTATTTTTTAGCCAGATGTTTTAAATAAATTGTCAAAACAATTAAACCCTAGCTGTATACATACATTTTCAATAAAACACATCTTTATAAATATGGCCTATAAATACACAAAGACCTTTTAAACAAATATGATTGTAAGGGCGATAATTAAACCATAGTGTAATTAGTTATAAATAGACTTTTGTTAAAAGCTCTATAGAGTTGGATTGTTGGTGATTGAATGCGTGTCGTGTAGCTTTACATGGACATAATAAAATTAAGACCTGTTCACAATTATTTAATACCTACAAGATTGTATTTCAGTGAATTTAAGACTTTTCAAGGCCTAAAATTTAGTTTTTGAAATTTAAGACATATTAAGACACTGTGGACACCCTGTTATACTTGCCATTTTCCTTCAAATGATCAGGTTTTACCCATTTGTTAGCAAGTAATTTTGATAATTTAAAAATTTAAATTATGATCACAATTATGATTTTTTGTCATTTTTGTTTTATAAACGCTGTTTGATTCTTACAAAGAAATCTTTATATAGAATTATGACATTTTATTTTCATAATTGTTACTTAAAACAGACACTTGACTTTCATTTATAAATAGATAGTTCACCAAAAGATGAAAACAGACACATCTTCCACATCTTTCAAATCTGTTTGAGTGTCTTTCTGCTGTTGAACACAAAGGAGAATATATTGAAAAATGTTGGGAAAAAAGCAGCCACTGAATTCCTTTTTTCCTCCCTACTACGGATGTAAATGGCTGCATCCCCCCCCCAACATTCTTCAGAGTATCTTGTTTTCAACAGAAGGAAGAAATTCATAAAAGATTAGCTTCTCTTGTGAAAAGTGTGAAAATATGGTCAGAGCATTTACATTTTTGGTTCAAATGTCGCTTTAATATTTTTCTCTGAACAGGAATATTAAATTCAATTTGATGTGTGATTGTATCGGGGCATCCCTTCTTTGACCCACATCCAAATC
Source organism: Danio rerio (assembly GCF_052040795.2). Classification (NCBI taxonomy): domain Eukaryota; kingdom Metazoa; phylum Chordata; class Actinopteri; order Cypriniformes; family Danionidae; genus Danio; species Danio rerio. The sequence goes on from NC_141043.1 coordinate 31,807,298, forward strand.
ACACAGTAATAAAATAATTTTAATTAAGCACAATAAACACGCACATTAATTTATTGTCATTTATTAAATAATAACTTCATTATTATTTTAGAATATAATTTTGTATTAAACTAAACAACTCCTGATTATTTAGTCAAGCAAATTATTATACAGATTATACTCCTGTGGCTTGTGTTCATAGTATGCCACTAAAAAGAATGAGTGCCCCCTACTGATATATGACTGAAAGTACAAAAGAAAAGTCCACATGACATCACACATGACCCTAAAGCAAGAGCTACTGTTCATAATCCAATTGATTCTGAAACATCAAGTTAAAGAGGCAGTTCACCAAAAAAGATTTAATTTTGTCGTCATTTACTCACTCTTCACTTGCCCCAAACTTCATTGATTAATGCTTCTAGCTGGCATCCAATGATTACCATGGTGAATTTCTTTTGCCAACAACCAGCATTCTTCAAAATATCTTCTTTTGTGTTCAATAGAAGAACAAAACTCTCATAAAGGGAGAGTAAATCATGAAGTCACTTTCATTTTTGTGTGAACTAACCCTTTAAATAAATCATAAAAACACAAGAAACTTTACCAGACATCATACCTGCAGCTCTTGGTTGGAAAGTCTGGTCTCTGGGTATCTTTTGTCCCTCAGAACCATTAGTGTGGTGGAGCTGAACCCTGCTGCGGCCTCCACCTGCACCCCATCTGTCTCATCTAGGTTAGCACCTGCAGCAATGACAGTAGATAAATGTCCTAAAAGCACTGGAAAGATTGGTTCTGTCATAATAACAGATAAGCTGTTGATCATCCAAGCTGCTACTTTTCTTCAATCAAGCAAACGCAGAAAAAAGGGGCTTTCATAAACTGGTACAGTATTTAGAAACAGCTCAGTGACGCCATCTGGTGGACGCTGAGGCAAAGCTGCTTATTTGGGGATTTTACTAGGGATTGTAGGAATTGATTTCTAATGTTTGTTGTAAACATATCCTTACTTTCTTCCTGTGGGTCCCAAGTGCCTTCTCGCTCCATGGCTTTCAAATAGAGCCTCAATAAGTCTTTGGACTGCCTCTCTTCTTCTCTACGGTCCAGCACTCTTTGCAGTGTGTCCTGTAGGACGTGGGTTTTCTGCTGTGAGAATTCCAACGCTGAAGCCAGATCGGAGCGTGGCACATCTATTAAACTCTATAAATATATTTTAATTTAATTATTCTCTGTAAGCCAGGTAAGGAACATTGGCTAATGATATTATATTGTATTGGGGTGAAACGTTTTGGCTTTTTGTTCATCAAGGCTAGAATAATGCAAGAGAAATACAGTAAAATATTACATAAATAAATGAATATGTTAGTTTAAAGTAGCTGTTTTTTATTTGAAAATATTTTATTATTAATTTATTCCTGTGATAAAGAGATGCATTTTCCCTTTTTTAGCTTCATCGCTCCTGTCTTCAATTTCAAGAATAGAAGTAGTACTCAATAATATTTAGAATTATTATTATTATGAATATTGAAGATATTTTATGTATAAGATCTTTTTTTTTCAAATATATATATATATATATATATATATATATATATATATATATATATATATATATATATATATATATATATATAATGAATTTAACAGGTCAACATTACATTGATTAAACTAAAGAATCCTTATAGAAAGTATCATGGTTTCCACTAAATAAATAAATATATAAATAAATAAATAAACAGTGCAGATCAATAAGAACATAAATGAGTACACCTGTTATTGAAAATTAATATTTTTATCCAAATCAATCTGCATTTAAACTAAATAAACTATTAAATGAGTTTGGTTACAATAACAAAAATATTATATTTTATGTTTAATTGTTATCATTAAAATTATTATAATAATATATTATTATTATAATATATTATTATAAAATATAATTATATATTTTTGTAAATATATATTTTTAACTTTTTAAATTGCAATATTTCTATCACAGTTTTTCCTAAGAATAGAAAGACAATACATTTAAATTCAAATGTTTGATAATTACAAACAACAAAACTACAACTAAATGTTATATTTCATCTTTGACAGCTCAAAACAGCTCTTTTACATTTTTAAATATAAACCTTTTGTGAATTTTACCAATTGTGAACATAAAATACAAAAAACATAAGATATCGAAATGATTTCAAACTGTTGACCCTCAGTGTACTTGTACAGTAAATCAGTGTTTCTCAACCAAATTCCTGGAGAACCACTAGCACTGCATGTTTTGGATGTCTCTTTTGTCTGTCACACCCATTACAGCTCTTTCAGTCTGTGGTAATAAGCTGATCATCTGAATCAGATGTTTGGTTAAGGAATGGAAAATGTGCACAGCTGGTGGTCCTCCAGGAACATGGTTGAGAAAAACTGCATTAAATGATAATGTTCAGGTATGTCAGTAATATTAAGAATACCTGTAGATCTGCCTCAGACATGAGGATAATACTGGCCAGATCCTGCCTCAGCTGCTCTGCCAAACTACGCCAAGAGTCAAACCCTCCATCTACTTCCATAGACTCTCTACAAGACTGGGCTGTCCCACCAGCAACTAGACGACAGAGACCAGTTTGTATTAGTAGTTATTTACATAAATGTTTTGGTAATCATAAAAAGGAAAATCTCACTTTGATGAGAATGCATCCATATTTCGTTGGCATCCAACAACATAAATTTAGTATTTGCTGGCAGACACATAAAGTAAGCCTCATCTTCTACAATTGTCCCATCATTTTCCAGCACCACTGAGACTGATGCACTGGGACAGAAGCCTAGACTCTCAGCACCTGTGGGAGAGAGATGAAGATGGTTCATGTGACCAGCTGAGCAAAGGGGATCAAGCTTTTGTAATATCGGCTTATTTGTGAATTATTTATATAGCAAAAAGCATTCTTTATATATAATATCTGTTTAATTTAAACAATGCTGTTATTTTGTATGTGTATGCTTAATTCAACTAAACTTTCATGTAGCGGACCACTTATTAAACTCAGGCTTAAAATCACATATTAGCATATTTGAATTGATTCATATTTTTCAGACAAACCTTTTATTCTGAGCTGATCAAGAGAGGTCACGGCCAGTCCGTAGCACTTCTGTCGGCTGACGTTACACACTTTACATGGTTTTAATTCTGTCATGACGATGTTCAAAGTTCAGAGATCACAATTTACTTTCTTTAGAGCATCACCTTTTGTTTTTGATTGTTAGTTTTGTGTCTAAAGCCTCACAACTAACGTTAAACTAAATATTCTCAACATATTTGTAACACTGTACTAAAAGAATTGAAAATAAACATTGTAGATATCTGCTTCCGTGTTGTGAAACGCGCTGCTGATCGAGTCTGTCACAGCTTGTTTGCCTTGCGACGTGAACGAATAGTTCTTTTGAGTCGATTCCTTTTGACAAACTAATTGAACTGATAAACGAAAGCGCGACAACGCGGTGAATTGTTGTACGTTCAAGTCCATCATAGACTTTTTGCGGTTGTATAGTATTCAAAATAAGTGCCTATGGGATTTTGGCAACATACCATATAGTGTCCAATACTCCACACTTATTGTTGCTGTTGTTACTATTACTACTATTATTAGTATTACTAAATAAAAACATCATTCGAGTACTAAAAAAAGGTACTTTGCTTTTATAAAGGTTGGGTGGCTTTTCTGTACCCAGTGTTAGTTGTTATACACTGGGTACAGAAAAGCCACCCAACCTTTATAAGACTCTTTGAAAAGAACTGTTCAAAAGAACCGACCATCAAAAACGACTCGAACTTCGCATCGCTAGTTCAGACTACAGTAATCGAGCTCCGGTGACGCGATAGCGTCGTTAGCTTCCTGGCTAACAGCGCTGAAGAGATGGCATCCCAGGACCAACCTGACCCGCAAAATCAGGTAGTTAATAGCATTCCTCCAGCTGATAATATGCATTTTGATTGTTCGGCCGTGGACGTGCATAGTGAATGCACTATTTGTCACGCCTTAATTGTTGATAAGTCAATAATAAGGTTGTCCCATGTTGTTTTGGAAAAGTTTTAGCAGGGTTGCTAGCGTCCTGCTTACTGATCCTATACAGTTAGACAGATGTGTGTGACAGTTGCAGGTCACAGAGAACACTGCTTTCAGGAGATTTCCCCATGATTTAACGTTAACGTCAAGCGGAACAGTTATACAACAATTATCATCTGTTATCTGTTATGTTCATTCAAGGGTCATTGACCCTGAAAACATGACAGGACACAACCATTCCTCCATGTGCTGGTTATCTCTTATTAAAGAACTGTTGACAGCTATCATGGAAGCTTTATTTATCCAAATTATTAGCTACAATGTAAACGTGTATAAGCAAACAAACAGCACGTTATAATTTAGCCATTTTCATGCTGTTCTAATTCTTTACTTTATGCATATATTTATGGTATAGTCGGATACAAATAAGTAAAAATAAAAATCAGTATAATGTATACATTTCATTTAAAGGATAGTACAAGCATATCTTACTATACAAAGAAACAACTAAAAAAGACAGAAAAATTATTTAACAATTTATTATATTTAATTTGATATTTAGCTGATGTATATTGTTTGCATCAATCCCAGATAGCAAAATATACTCGGGCCAGTTCCGGCTAGATTGTCGCCTGCCGGAGACTAACCCCTCGGCCCAACTTCGGCTGCCGGACTCGGGCCGGATGCCTGTGGACTCACTGCCCGATTCCGGCCCGAATCAAGCGGGCCAGATGCGGCGGCCGTAAGCGAGCCGACGCTGCGCATCCGCGCCGGAATCGGCGCGAGGGTAATGTGCGCTGCGGCCCGGAGCTGGCGCGACTCCGTATTTATACACCTTATAAAACCTTTTGGTATTACATTGGTACTTGATATATGGTATTACAACCATTTGAATTTATATAACAGCAAACACAGGCTATAATGTAAACACAAAGTGTAAGCACTGCGTTTAACCTTTGAATAAAGTGCAAACTGCATACATATTCTGTAACGAAAATAATCAAGACAAATGACAAAATAAATAAATGTTAAACGTTTATTGATTGCATGAAAAAAATAGTACTAAATTTTATAAATAATTTTGTAGTGCACAAGAATATCAATATAAAAACAACAATAAAACAACACAATAAAGACACACAGAAAGATTTAAACAAAAAAAATCTAAAAATTACACACAAACACAGATGTTTTTTAAAACAACCCTGTTTTCCCAATAGACTTGAATTAAAAATTTGTAAAAAACAGCTAAATTTTATATAAACCTAAATATAGAAACCAATTTAAGATATAGCAAGAAACATCTTAAAAATACCAATGACAATCCGTAAAATATCCAAGTCAAACTTGTAAAAAGTACTGCAGAATTCTGAAGAAACATCTTGAAACATTTTTTAATAAAACATTAAAATAATAATAAACAAACAAATATATATATAAATAATTGCAGAACAAAATCAATTGCACAAACAGCAAGACATGAGTGAGATGATTATAAATTTCATATATATACACGTCTTGTGCAATTTTATATTTATAATTTTATTTGTATTACGTTTATTAAAAATGTATCAAGATGTTTCTTTACAATTTGGCGCACACACATACATACATACATACCATACATATATATACACACACACACATATATATATATACATATACATATATATATATATATATATATATATATAAATGCAAATGAAAGAAACAAATTGTTCAAGTATCAGGGAACATCCTAATACACTTAAAATGTTGTTTAAAAATTAAAACAAAATAGTGATGTAGACATTTGACACATTAGCTTTCTCTTCTTTCTTCCTCCATCCCTGTCAGGGGCAAGTTGTAGCTACCTTGTAATGCATTTTTCCACTTCTTTATCAGTGGCGTGGTATGGACATTTGTCCTCACTCCATCTGTGATTAAAAGATAAACAGATAATTAGTAGTGAACAAGTACTAATGTAAAAAAAAAAAAAAGAAAAAATTAGGAAAAAAGTAGGCTACCTACGAAGCAAAAAAAAAACTATAAAAAAACAAATAAACTTAAAACACTTTGAAATTAGCAAGAGCTTGAACTTACCAGTTTCTTCATTTGTTCAGGCTGCTCCTTTAGTTGATTTTCAAGCTTTTCCAAATCCAATTGGCCAAAGGAAGGTCAAATGTGTTTACATCTGGAATTTCATCACGTCTGTTTTGGTTTTGTGAGAATCAGGCCCAGCTGCTGCTTTATGACGTTGCATGATTTTAAAACTTCAGTCAGTCGTGCTAAAAAAGAAAAATAACAGATTAGTATAAATCAACCTGTAGCTTATTCTCATAAAACTTCTGTAAATACAACAGTGGGTTAGACACTGCTGATATTCTCTAGTTGATCTTTACTTTCTAGCTGCATTAAACCTTAACAAATTTAGTGATGTCTTACAAAAACATCACGAGATGCAATAAGTTCTGTCTTGATCTCAAACTGCACTAGAACAAAGACTGTAAATGTTCATAGGTGTACTGCAGGAGTGTCCAAACTTTTTGGGCCGAGGGCCAGATGCAAAAAAACAAACGTTGTCGCGGGCCAAATTTTACATACATCACACAGACATATATATATGTCTGATATGACATGATATATATATACATGATATATATATATATGACATGATATATATACACAGTTGAAGTCAGAATTGTTAGCCCCCCTAAATTATTAGCCACCGTTTATTTTTTCCCCAATTTCTGTTTAACGGAGAGTTAAACATTTTTTCCACACATTTCTAAACATATTAGTTTTAGTAACTCATTTCTAATAACTGATTTATTTTATCTTTGCCATGATGACAGTAAATAATATTTGACTAGATATTTTTAAGACACTTCTATACAGCTTAAAGTGACATTTAAAGGCTTAACTAGGTTAATCAAGTTAACTAGTCAAGTTAAAGTAATTAGGCAAGTTATTTTATAACAATGGTTTGTTCTGAAGACTTAAGGGGCTAATAATTTTGACCTTAAAATGGTTCATAAAAAAAATTAAACCACTTTTTATTCTAGCCGAAATAAAACATAAGTCTTTCTCCAAAAGAAAAAATATTATCAGACATACTGTAAAAATGTTCTTGCTCTGTTAAACATCATTTGGGAAATATTTAAAAAAGAAGAAATAAATCAATGAGGGGCTAATAATTCAGACTTCAACTGTGTGTAGATAGACAGACAGACAGACAGATAGATAGATCATAACAAGAACTGCTGCTTAATTGAATGCATGTAATAGCGACACCCGGTGGTTATTTATTGAATTACGTTAATTTTTGTATAGCGGGCCAGATTCTATTGATATTTATAAAAAGCCTCGCGGGCCGTAGATGGCCCGCGGGCCGTAGTTTGGACACGCCTGGTGTACTGGAATGTACAGTATCTGTGCATCTTCATGGTGGTCTTAAGATTTCTGCCATAGTCATTGATGGTGATGTGACTTGTGGTGCTGCCTTGATTTCTGAAATCTTCATACCTGCCTTTTATCCAGCCTCTTTGTTCCAAGTAATTTTTCTTCATCACGGTATAGATGTGTCTATACTGTCCCTTAATCAGATACATTTACAAAACAAAACATCACTTTAGTATAGTGCCAGGGCAAAACTCACAGGTTGTAATAGATCAATGACATAATGTTGACAGTATGTGTTTAAAATAATTGCAAACAAACCTGACAGGCGATCATCATCCTCATCTGTCTACCAGTCAGAAATCACAGTTGCGTGTGGATGTTTGAGTCGAGCTTCCTCATATGCATCTATAATAAAACATCACATTGTTGTTAACCTCCCGTAAAGAAAAGTTCAAACCCTGAAATACTATCAAAGTTAATTAATGCATATAATACCTATAGTGTAAATAATCAGTACACTGAAGGTTGCACAAGATTTATTCGGAGATTCATGCAGAGTGACAGCCTTATGAATCTGAGACATAGATTTGTAAGATGGTCAAGCACATGCATTATTCTGTACCCATGAAGATTAACCTACCATTGTGAAAAATGTTTGATGAAGATAGCCAATAACAATAAACCATTTCAGCTGTTTGTGAAGCAATTAGTAATGTAATGTCTGAAAAGCTCAATCTATGTTGAAAATGTATCAGCAGTTTACAGCTTATAATGGACTTTTAGCACACAACTATAGCATGCCTATTCACGTTCATAAGAGTGTGCCATTGACTTCTTTGGTCGTGATGTGCTGCAAAATGATCTCACTAACCTTTGTTAAACAAGAACAATGAGACTTAACCAACAAATATTGTTACCCATTCATTTAAATCAGAATTTATCACTGTCAATAACATAAAAAAAAAAAAAAAACATCAAAATCTGCTTTAAGATGTTCAGTTTTACATTAACTGACCATTACAGCTTGAACAAAAGATATAATTGATTCACATAGGCTAACACATATGAATTAAAGTGCATAGTAATATATTTCTCTCGGATAATTTAAAGAGAATAGTAAACAGTCGAGTTTCGATCATTTTCGTGACTAACTGCATAAACAAGATAAACAATAATATTTTATTAATCCAAAACGATTCGTTTTTATTTACACATAATCACAGAATTAATACTGTTGGAGAAGTATACGCCTGTACAATGATTTTTTCAACATCCACGGTACTTTATAATGTTAAATCAGGAAAAAACACGTTTTGCCAAGTTAGTTAATGGATTCGTCTACAGAAACTTTCTTTAACGCAAAGTTAGCATACACACAAATTCGTTTCTTTAAAATAATTAAAATAGTTTTCAGTTACTACACACGTTACAATCTAACATTGTGTAAAAGGAAAAGGAACTTTCAGACGTGTTTGTAACTGTTAGCGTTAGCATACATTAGCTCCAGTCGTGTTTCTTAAAGCAAATTACATTTCGTATCAAACTGTTTTAAATTACTAAACGCTGTTACAACCAAACACCGTGGAAATGTTTTAAGCTCTAAATTCGCTAATTATACAGAACACAAGCAGTAAAAAGCTTACCTTTCTGACCGGACTCCACGTGAAATGTTTGAAAAACCAACCCTTTTCTTCTTGTGATCTTCGTGCCATGGTGGTTGACAACCAGCTTTTTGGAGCATTACCGCCACCGTCTGGATTGGAGTTTGGATCAGGAATTTAGTAACGCATGTGTTTATTATGAAACCAACTTCTGCTTTAAAAAAAAACAGTCAGCACAGGAGCGTGCTATCTCAAAAATAAGCGAATTTTACATAGTTTTTCTCTAGATGACATGTATAATCTATTTATAAATAATATTGTTTTGTTTGCGTCTAAACATTGCGACCATCCACACTAAATATTCTTTTTTTTTTTGCTATCGTACCATTAATATTTTCTCAAATTATCATTAAACGTGGAGCTAACAGATTACTAGATAAAATAAGAACTTAATCGGTTGCCATCAGCCGAGTCCTTGCCAGAAGCGGCCAGGATATGGTTGACCGGAATCGGGCCAGTGCTTTACAGCCGCATCACAACCGCATGTGCGCGAGCGAGCTGCGGGCCGCACTCGGCCCGGATAACACTCGCCGATGCCGAGTCGGAGCCGGAGGCGCCGAGGGGCAGCCGAGCTCGGGCCGATTACTGCCTGCTATCTGGGATAGATGCTTCTTATCCTGATTCCTAATTTATTGTCTCATTTGTTTGAAAGGGGTTTGTAAAAATGTAAAGGACTATAATTATAAGCCTTAAACCAAACCAACCAGGTTCTATTTCTGAAACTTGGCCATTGTGCTCTTTTGTTTTGCTCTTTCTTTTAACAACTTTAATGACTGTTTTCATTTTAATGACTGTATTCTTAAATTGAGGTAAAAATGCTAACATTTTGCTATAATTAATAGTGGCATTTTAAATCTGTTTATGTGTTTAATTTCTTGAGACCATATTAAAAAAATCTATATTAAAAAATGTCTATATTGTGAAGGCTTGATAGCAACTGCTACTGATGTTTTGTTCAAGTGTGTGTCAACCCTGTGGGATGTGTTTGTATTTGTCCTCTGTGAAGATGACTGTTTTAATTCATAAAATACTGTTTCAAACTCCACAAGGCTTTAAATGCAACAATTTTCTAGACAACACCTTTAATCAGACATTCAGTGTGTAAATATTTGTTCTGTTGTAACTAATGGCATCTAAAAATCAGGTTTTGTAAGCTTACAGTCCTCTGTCTACTACAGGGGTGTCAGGGCCGCAGCCCTATATAGTTTAATTCCAACCCTGCTTCAACACATTCACCCTATAGGTTTCAAACAAGTATGAAGGACTCAATTAGTTTGAGCAAGTGTATATATTTAGGGTTGGAACTAAACTGTTGTTAGCTTCAATCCTCCAGTTTGACACCTGTAGTATACAGTATATGTGGCTCGATATTATTGTGTCTGATATAAGGCCTTTCAATAGTCATAATCATCATGATTCCCTAGCAGAATGTTATTATCGTTCTTGTTTGTTGTCAGGTAGAATTCCTTTTATATACATCAGCGAATTCTGAAAAAAAGAAAAAGAAAAAACTATGCACATGCATTTAGACAATAAAATTATTATATTATATTATATTATATTATATTATATTATATTATATTATATTATATTATATTATATTATATTATAAACATACAGTATACATGAGGGATTCGCTTTTCAGTAGACTGCAGACAACGTTATCATTAGTCATTAAATTTGGTCTGTAAAAAAACAGCGTCCTGAAGGGGAGGAAAAAGACAGATCAAGCTCAAAGCAAAGATACAAGCAAATTTAACAAAAAATGCCTCTTGCTCCAACTCAAGAAAAGGGAACAAAAATGGAGCTGCACAAGAAATACAACCATCACAACTGAAATCTAATGTAAAAGTAAATAAAAAAGGATAAATTTGCTACATTTAGATCTGTGCAATTTATCTTTTGGCAAAAAAGTTAACAGAAACAGTCAATAGTATTGACTTACAAAATCCTGATAATGAGCATTCCTAGGAGAAATCTTTCTTAAGCAGTGAATATCAGCGTTTTAGACTGATTTCTGAAGGATCATGTGACTTTCTTTTTGCAGTAAATAGTGAGACATTCTAAAATACAAAAAAGTACATTTGAATTGTGGTAATAAATCAATTTTGCCTTGTTGTGTAGAAACTTCTTTAAAAAAAACTAATTTTTGAAAATGACAGTATAAACTTTCCTTAAAGCTGAATACTTATCCTGAGGTTGCTTCAGGAAGGCTAATACGTTTACAGTAAGTCTATTTTACTTAAAAGAGTCATCTTAATGGCTAATTAGTAAATTAAATGTCCTAATTTGAGCCTTGCAGGCTTACTTAGTGCTCTAAAGTGGATCTAATGATCTGAACCAAAACTGTGGTGCCAAAGACTGACTCATTTGAAGAGCGATGATAAAGGCAGGAGTGTTAATGCTTTCTAATGGCAGTCATTAATGTAACAAACCATTGTAATGTATACATGATTAGGGAAAACTTTTTCTTTTAGACTAATAGGACAAGACTTCTTTTGGTCATGGAAGAGATATAATTAATTATTATAAGATTATTAAGTTATTATAAGATTAAGTTATTATAAGTTATTAAGTTATTATAAGTTGATTAATTTTTCAACAATGATGGATGTTACATGCATTGCTGTTCAGAAATGTTATTATTATAATTTTTTAAAGAGCTTTTTATACTTCACAAAGCTCCAGTTTAATTCAATTCATCTTTATTTTAATAGCGCTTTTTCAGTTCCAGTAAATTGTAACTGCTTCAGTCTATTTTTTTTCACAGTTGAAGTTTAGTATAATGTAAATGTCACTGCTGAACGCAAAAACACTGAAGAGCAAATCCAACAATGCACAGCTCCACAAGTTCCAAACCAAGCAAGACAGTGATGAGGAACAATCTGCACCAATCGGCAAATGTTTGTTCCTCGCCACTGGCTTGCTTTATTTGGAACTAGCGGCTCATTGATGGAGTTGCTCTTCTCAACAATAATAAAAAATTTTATTATTCAAAAAAGAAAAATTATTAGTTAACCTATTTGCTTTTTTTGTTTATGATTTGCTTTTGTACTTGCCTCTGATTATGTATCTGGAAACACTTTGCACATTCATCCTGTTAACTTACAGTTTTTCTCAGTCGCTTTGGTGCATTTCTCACAACACTAGTGCATTTCTGCACAACAGTTCATGCATTTCTCAAAACAGTTAGTACAAACTGCTAAACCTAGTTGATAACCTGCAAAAGCGCGTCACATGCTCTAAATGGATAGTTCATTCCTCAAAAGCAAGTATTCATGTCAATGAAAGTATCAGTGTCATCAAAATGAAAAGTCCTGACACCATTGTTTATGAGCAAGATAGTACAATGGCTTTGTCATGTTTTCAATATAACAGTTTACATGTTTTCCAATGCAAAAAAAAGTCAAATTTTGGTGACACTTCCTGAAAATGCTCAAGACAGCACTGTATACTACTGTATCTGCACAGCCATTTGAAAACTACAGTAAAGTTGGACATCACTGCATTTAGTGAGAAATCTGAATACAAGACACTGAATATGTATGTTTCACATTTTTACTGCAATTGCTCTATACAATCCTAATTTATTTACAGCATTGTGCAAAAGAATAAATACACCCTTATTTACAACAAACATAAACTCCCTTTGGGTAGAGCTGGGCACAACTAAAAAATATTACAGTACATATTGGAACAACACACACAGGTCAGTAAATCATTCATGAAATTGTTAAATTTTAGAGACATTTTGAGGAAAATAAAGATTTCATTTTTTTTTATTTTTTTTATAAAATTTGGTCGACAGATTTTGACAACATTTTTTTTTGTATGTAATGACTCAAGTAATGAAATGAGGACTCTTAGTTGTATATGGATTGACTAGTCAGTCAGCATTTACAAGTTTAGTTAATATTGACTGACATGACATAAGCAAATGATAATATTATAAATAGCAGAGAGTTGTATGAAAGCAATTGATGCATGTCCGAAAGCATTTGCAATTTGTTGGAAAACTGCTACTAGGATGTGCACAAATGACTAATTGTTTTGAGAAATGCATTAACAGTTGTGCAAATTTAAATAGTGTTATGAGAAATGCACCAAAGCAACTGAGAAAAACTGTAAACAAAAAAAGTAAAAAAAACATGTTATTCTTGTTATTATTATTATTATTATTATTATTATTATTATTATTATTATTATTATCATTACTATTATATGTTGTATATTATTATTATATGTGTATTATATATTCTTGACACCCTTTTGTCCGGTTAGAGCTGTCCTGTCTAGCACTGTGCTTTTCTGTACTTGGCTCACACGCGTCACTAGATGGCAGTGTAACACAAGGCTGTTTTTCTTTCTTTCAGAATGCTCCTTCAGCCAGGGAAGACGCGGCTCCGAGAGAAGCGCTGGTAAGTTATTATGAGTCAGACTAACCAGCATGCACTGTTCTCAACACGGACTGTACAGCGGTACAGTCAGTTTGAAACAATGGTTCACATTACTATTATTATTACTGTATGTGACGTGTACAATGCAATTTTTTTGTTTTGCACTGTCCAGTATTTACTTTGTGATTTTTTTAAAATAGTAATATGTAGCAGTCAGATATGTTCTAAAAGCGGATTGCGTGATCTGCATTCGTTATTTAGGCTACATTATATGAAATTAGTTTTCCAAAAAATAATAATAAATGACTGTCAGCTTTGGTTATCAGAATAATTCTGTAAAAATACTTTTGTATTTGAAAAATGGAAGCGTACTTAACAGCCTTTTAAAATACTATAATAATCATTAATAAATTGTTGTTTACAAAACAGAAAATACACTTTAAACTGGAATTTAACAGTGCAAACTGCTACTAACATATATTCTGGTATCCATAATGTACACCTGTAGTCACACTAATTAAAAATGGATAAAAAGGATAGATGGAACAGCATTATACTGTAGAATATTGACATGAATTTTGTGGCTACTTCTCTTACAGTTTTCATACTTGTTTAAAAACCGAGTTTTCTTTTCAATAGCATTTTTGCTGAATTTTACAGTTACAAATGTAATTATTTTAAAGTAGATTTCTCTTATGTCTATTATCATGTTGTTGTCATGTTAGAAGTAATCAGCCAGTTAAGGTTGTATCTTTCTAAATTTGAATTATGCTTCAAATTTATTCATTAATTCATTTTCCTCCAGCTTAGTCCCTTTATTCATTAGGGGTCACCACATCGGTATGAACCTTCCAGCTGCAACCCAGTACTGGGAATTCACTTATACACTATGGCCAATTTCATTCATTCAATCATTTTCTTTTTAGCCTATTCCCTTTATTAATCTGGGGGAGTGAACCACTAACTTATTCAGCATATGTTTTACGCAGTGGACACCCTTCCAGCTGCAACCCATCACTGGGAAACATCCATACACACTCATTCACACACATACCCTATTTTACCCAATTCACCTATACCACATGACTTTGGACTGTGGGGGAAACAGAGCATCCGGAGGAATCCCAACCGAACACGGGGAGAACTTGCAAACTCCGCACAAATGCCAACTGACCCAGCCGAGGCTCGAACCAGCAACCTTCTTGCTGTGAGGCAACTGTGCTACCCATTGTGCCAATGTGACGCCATAGAGTCAATTTGTTATTCACCTATAGTGCATGTCTTTGGACTGTGGGGGAAACCGGAGCACCTGAAGGAAACCTGCGCGAACATGAGGAGAACATGCACACTCCACATAGAAATGCCAATGGTCCAGCCAGGACTCGAACCAGCGACCTTCTTGCTGTGGGGCGATAGTGCTAACCACTGAGCCACCATGCCACCACTTCAGATTTATACTGTTTTAATTTTGTTAATCAAAGAATAAAAAACGAATGATCAAAACAAAGTAAAAAGCTTTGATAAAATACATGAAATGTCTCTCGAGAACCAAAATAGCATGTTAGATGGCAAGATTGTAATGAATGCTTTACCTTTCGAGGACTAAATGCAATTGTAAAATATAGTCATACAACAAACAACTATTTGAAACTATATTAATACTTCATGTTATGACAGTTATTGTCATTGTGAATTCTCAGGTGTGATCGGCCTGAAAACTTTTGACCGTCATTTAGTTTGTGATTTGCAAGCAGGCAGTTTTGTGAGCAAACTAGCTGTAAAAGTGAGTAATCCTCCCCCATCCCCAGTCTGCAGTGTTCTCCTTTAGTAGCGGAACTGCTCTCGTTCTTTTATTGCGCTTAAACTAGGAAGTTCTTGGATTATCTATGGCACATTTACTATCATTGGACAATTAGGCTGTGTATTGTGCACTTTTGTGTGATGTGATTTTCCGCTATGAATGCTATCTAGCCATGCTCAAAGCACTGTCCTTAACAGCGGGGAAAAATGACGATTATTAAGGCTTCTTGGCTTTCTAACTGCTTGACAAGTCCCCCTTTTTTTCTCCGCTTTTCTCTTTTTGATGAGCTGCTCTTTCCCAGTTAAGTGGATTATTACAGCTCTGGATAATTCATGTCACAAGGCATTATTTGGATGGGGTGAATAATTGAAATCTGTGTCTGAAAGGATTTGATGTGGATGAGCGGAAGGGGAATAGTGGCAGGGCTGGAGGGAGGCTCTGGGCGCGAGTGCTGGGGTGTCAGGCTGGGGACACCAGTCACGTTAACAGGTTCTGACTCACCTCGCCGGATGGGCGGCCCTCGCTCCTCGGTGGCAGGCGACTCTGGCTGGAGTCTGAGGCAGAGCAGGTTTGGACCTGTGCTGTCACTCAAACCCAGCACCAGTCGCTGAGTTCAGGCTTGAGTTCTCTCCTCCAGGGCTTGTTCTTCTTCCTGGCCTGTCCTTCTTCTCTTTCTCCCACACTCTGCAGGACTTTAGTCTTTCTTTAATTAATCGCCCCCTCGCTTTTGCTTTTTCTTTTTTCTTGTTATTTTTATCTTTTCATTTCACTTTGTTTCTTTGCATTCCTGTTTTTCTTTCATATCCATTTGCCTTTTTCCCCTCTTTCCTTTTACTTTTCACTTTACATTTTGTTTTATTATTCTTTTGCATCTCATCTTTTCTTTCGTTTTCGTTGCTTTTTCATTATCTTTTTCTTTGTTCACTTAAATTTCTGTTCATTTTATTTAATTTTCATTTCCTTTTTAATTTCTTTTCATTTCACTTTTTGCTTTATTATTCCTTTGCATCATACGTTTCCTTTATTTTCATTTCTTTCATTATCTTTTTCTTGTTCTCTTGAATTCCTGTTTCATTTTTGTTTCTCTTTTTTCCATTTTTTGTTTTCTTTTAATTTTTAATTCTCATAAATTAAACCACCATTTAACTCTGTGTTCATGTTTTTCTTTTTCTCCTTTCCTTTCTATGATCTCCTTCACCCCCTCCTTCACACACACCAAATTTTTTGTCTTTCCAACACCTGAAGATCTATTCCATGAACAAACCTTTAGTGCAGAGATGCCCAAACTAGGGTCCATGGTATCCTTTGGTTTGGCCCTCCATCCTATCTGAGAAGATAGGAAAAATGATAGTGATGGTTTAGAGTAGGGCTGAGCAATATGGCAAAAATGCTATCGCGATAATTATTTTCCATATTGAACGAATACCATATATATTTCGATATAAGTTGTTAAAGCTTCCAGATTTAAAAGAGTATCCCAACAATTACTGAAGCCATAAGGGCCCATTTAATGGCATAACATTTTCGGCCGATTAATTTGTCGGTGGCTGAAAATTTGGTGCATCTTTAATATCACAGAACATTTCTGCTGTGTGATTGGATCTTACTTAGATCATTATAGAGTGAAAAAGTCCAGAGCTTATCATTGTTATTAACACAAATTTGATCGGTATTCAATTTATTATCGTTTATCAGCCTATCCCTAGTTTAGAGATTGTCATTTCATGTTAACTTTTGTCTGTTTGTTTTTTTGTTAAAAGCTAACTGAATAAAAATGTTTCAATTAAAAATTGTAATTTAATCAGATTTAGTTTAAATGTACACGCTGTTGGATAGAGGACAAATCAAGGCAGAGGCAGATTCTGATTGACTAGTGAACTCCACTGTGTTAAATGTGATTGTTTATGGTTTTATTGCAATAGGAACTCATTTTAGTGTTATACTGCATTGATAATTTATTAATAAATGATTTAAAGTAATGTTTTCCCATAAATTAGGAAATTACCCATGGCAACTTTAATGTAATTTAGTCTATTTACCTTCCACCCATGGCTCTCAATAATATTTGGTTTTTGGCCCTTTATACAAAATAGTTTAGGCACCCCTGATCTACTGCATTTTTTATTATTACTGTAAATCACTGAATGCCTGTGAATTTCAAAACACATCTGAATGTAATGTAGCAAGGAATTCAAAGATTTACCCATAATAATGACGGGTGGGGTTAAAAGTCACTTCAGGTTGTCAAAAAAGCAAAGCTGGTTCGAATCCATGTTTGTCAGCTCTGGTGTTTTGCCTTTTAGTCTTCTGTGGTGTGCTTTCTGCCTCAAAGGTGTGTGAAAGGTTAAATATCTCTCCCTCCAATGGTGTTTTGCGGTATCCTCCTGCGATCTACCGCCAGCGACTATAACGCTCAGTGTGTTGACATGGTAACTGCCGGCTCCATGGGACGCTCTCCCAGCCTCGCTCTGCCCGCTGGGGCTCCACCGCGTGCCCCAAATATCACTGGCCTCCTGTGGAAAGAGTGAGGGATGCAGGAGCAGAGGGAGGAGGTGAAAAAAGGGAGGAGGGAGAGAGGGGAAAAAAAGGAAAGTTGTCACAAGAACATCCCGGTCTCGCCGCAACTTCAAAAGCTCCCCTTCCCCAGGATATTAAGCAACTGTGATGAAAAATTTAGCAAGCGTTAAATAAGGCGCTTTGAAGTGATCTGTTTTGGCTCGGCAGTCTCTGAATTTCCGGAGCCCCTCTGCTTTCACCACCATGCTGGAAAAAAAAAAAGAGAGACAACATCCCTAAAGCCTAGGAATTGGGGTCTGCCTGATGAGATGCTATTGTTGACATTATAGCCAGCGGCACTGGCCATTGCATTGAATGGTGTCTCAATTATGCCATTATTTTGTTCTTTCTATCGTGCACCTTGCTGTTGTCTCTTGCCCTCTAGGCACTGGAGACATCTGTTGCTCAAATGTTGGTTTTGAAAATGAGCTTCAACCTCGCAGGAATTTGTACAAAATCACACCAAAGGCAGAAAGTATGGGACTATTCAATTATAGGTGATGTTTTGATCCTTGGGCCGCTTTAGGCATTTTGGGACAGCATTTCACTTTTGTTTCAATTCGGCGGTTCTTGATTATGAAACTTGAAAGTTAATTATTGAGGGAATGAGGGGTGGTTAGCCAGTAATAACCCAAAAGACTTACTCTGTGCTCACTTTCAAACTGTGCTGCAATTTAATTTGCCTGGGGATCCATCCTCGGACTTTTCTCTTTTTTCCCCCCCTTTGCTCATTACTTTAATTGTAATTGTAATCCTTTATTGGAGCTGTCTGCAGTAAAGGAGAGTTATGGTTGGCATGGGGGCACGGGCCACAGAGATATTTCATGATTGTTGGGGATGATGGTCACTAGGTGGCGATGAGTGGGCCAATGAGGGGTCTCTCATTCCTGAGAGATTGCCTTTAGGATCTGGCTGGCTTGATTGAAACAGCATACCTTGGCAGGGCATATTTTATAAATGTTTCTGTGACAAATATGATCCATTTTTTCTGTAGAGTTCTTGGCTGGAAAAGTCAATTTACTTCTTAGTAACTCCTACGTTTGATTACAATGTGTGGCTTAGATTGTTTATTTATTTTCGTTGACCTTCAGGTGAAAAAATTCTTGTATGTGCATTAATATTTTTGTAATTTAACATATAGTACATCCGGAAAGTATTCATGGCGGTTCACTTTTTCCAATTTTTTTTACATCACAACCTTATTCCAAAACTCTACACACAATACCAAATAATGACAATGTGAAAAAAGATTTTTGGAAATTGTTGCAAATTTATTAAAAAAGAAGAAAAATCACATGTACGTTAATATTCACAGCCTTTGCTCAATGCTTTGTTGATGGACCTTTGGCAGCAATTACAGCCTTAAGTCTTTTTGAATATGATACCACAAGCTTGGCACACCTGACTTTGGAAATTTTTGCCCATTCCTCGTTGCAGTACCTCTCAAGCTCTATCAGGTTAGATAGGAAACCATGGTGTATAGCCATTTTCAGATCTCTGTAGAGATGTTTGATAGGATTAAGGTCTGGGGTCTGGTTCTGAAACCACTCCATTAATAATTTGGCGGTGTGCTTTGGGTCACTGTCCTGCTGGAAGATGAACCATCGCCCCAGTCTAAGGTCAAGAGCACCCTGAAGCAGGTTTTCATTCAGGATGTCTGTACATTGCTGCATTAATCTTTCCCTCTATCCTGACTAGTATTTTAGTTCCTGCTGCTGAAAATCTTCCCCACAGCATGATGCTGCCACCATCATGCTTTACTGCAGGGATGAGCGGTGCCTGGTTTTCTCCAAATGTAATTCCTGGAATTCACTCCAAAGACTTCAATTTCAGTTTCATCAGACCAGAGAATTTAGTTTCTTATGATCTGAGAGTCCTTCAGATGCCTTTTGGAAAATTCCAGGCATGGAGTTGCTTCCGTCTGACTATTCTACCATACAGGCCTGATCGGTGGATTGCTGCACAGATGGTTGTCCATCTGTAAGGTTCTCCTCTCTCCACAGATCAATGCTGGAGCTCAGACAGAGTGACCATCGGGTTATTGATCACCTCCCTGACTATACGCCTTTCTCCCCCGATCACTCAGCTTAGATGGCCGGCCAGCTCTAGAAAGAGTCCTGGTGGTTCCAAACATCTTTCACTTACGGATGGAGGCCACTGTGCTCATTGGAACTTTCAGAGCAGTAGAAGTTTTTCTGTAACTTTCCCCAGCCTTGTGCCTCGAGACAATCCCTTCTCAGAAGTCTATAGGCAATTCCTTTGTCTTCATGCTTGGTTTTTGCTTTGACATGCACTGTCAACCCTGGGACCTTATAGAGACAGGTGCATGCCTTTTTAAACCATGTCCCATAAACTGAGTTTACCACAGGTGAACTCTAATTAAGCTGCTGAAACATCTCAAGAATGATCAGTGGAAACAGAATGTTGCTGAGCTCAATTTAGAGCTTCACGGTAAAAGCTGTGAATACTTGTGTACATGTGATTTTTTTTTTTTTTATTTATTTTTTTTTTTTAGTAAACTTGCAACAATTTCAAAAAATCTTTTTTACATTGTCATTTTGGGCTTCATTTCTTTTGTTTAGATCAGGGATGCTCAAACTTGGTCCTGGAGGGTCGGCGTTCTACACATTTTAGTTCCAACTCCAATTAAATACACCTGAACCAGCTAATCAAGCTCTTTCTAAAAACTTCCAGGCAGGTATGTTGAAGGAAGTTGGAGCTAAACTTTGCTGGAAACCACCCCTTCAGGACAGAAATTGGGCACCCCTAGTTTAGATAGATTGGGACGATTTGGTCTTTTTCTATGCAGTGCTATTGCATAAATCATAATACATTACAAGCATATATAAATATGACAGAGCAGAGATAAAAGTGAAATTAAGAGTGCTTTATGGTTTTCTGGAGAGTATTCAAGTACAGAAATTGATTAATCAAACATAAAAAGCATGGTAATCATTGTATGAATTATTTTAAAATAGCAATATCTTTTAACAAATCTAATTTTGTGAATTTTTTATTTTTTTATTTATTTATTTTTTTTCCCCCAGCCTATTATGAAAACAGACATTGCAATATCGATGAGCGATGCTCAAATGATATATTGTGCAGCCCTGTACACTAGGGCTGAACAATATATCATTTGAGCTTCGATATCGCAATGTGTATTTCTGCGATAGCAACATCGCAGAATTATATTATTTATTAAAGATTAAAACATAAAGATATTATAATTTTTTTTATTATTTATACGATGACCATCTTATAATACATTTAATTGTTAAATTTTTGTTCTTGAATACTATTATACTCAAACTATAAAACACTGTTTATTTATATATTTATTAATGCTTGTAATTTATTATAATTTATGCAGATTTACCGCATAGAAAAACTTGATCTTCCCAGTCTATAAATGGAAATACTTCATTCATTTAGATATTCAAATCATCTGGTGAAATTATATTAATATTGAAATAAAAATATTGCAATGTCAGGTTTTTCTAATATCATGCTCTACTTTACACCACCATTAAAAGTTCAGTAGGATTTTACTAAAAGAAAAAAAAAATCTATAAGGTGCATTGCATTGATCAAAGAAAGGCTTACAAAAAAACCACATACACACACACACACGGGTTTGCTATTCTGGTGGGGGTTTTCTATAGATGTAAGGATGTTTCTACTTTATAGACTGTATATTCCATGCTCCTACTCCTAAAACCAACCCTCACAGAAAACATTCAGTATGTTTACATTTAAGAAGTACCTTGTTCTGAAGGAATTGTAAGCATTTCTACTCACGGATACCTCAATTCAGGTCCTCACAGTGACACAAGTCCCTATAAGTAGGCCCAAACGGAATCTGTGCGTGCAGAAGTCTGCAGATTTCTGCAGATTTTCAGCCTATCATTGAGTCTATTTATTTACTTTTATAAATGTGTGTAAATTTATATTTGTTCAGTTTTTATAATAATTTCAGTATTATTATTGACTAATATGAAAATGTTTGTTTAATTTCTTTACAGTACAGTTTGTAGAGTAATATTTTAGTAGATATATTTCATGATAGACTTGCTTTGTTTAACAAATAAGTGGATCTAATTAAATTTGCAATGTAAAAAAAAAAAAAAGTTAAAAAGTTTTTTTTTTTTATTTATTATATATTAAGTTTTTAGTAATGATGCTCCCAAAATAATTATGCATACATTTGCAGAATTTTTATTTTTTTTTTTTTACAAAATTCTCAAAAAATCTCAGCAGATTCTGTCTGGCCCTACCCATATGTAATGTGTGCATTCAGGTTTCAAGTCCCCATTCAAATGTCCACTGGGATGTAAAGACACAGAGATTATAAATCATAATAATCATAATAATAATATTCATAAAATAAAATTAATTTCTTTTCTTTGTAAATTGAATGTTTTAAAACCTCCCACCAGGATGTTAAGTTATGTACAAACACAAATATATAATATAATATAATATAATATAATATAATATAATATAATATAATATAATATAATATAATATAATATAATATTTATTCATTCATTTATCTATTTATCTATGAACTATTTTTTTTATAGTTAATGAAATGTAATAATTATATAGATCCCAATCTTTGGAATGGTTGTGTAAAAATGACCTTTAGAACAAATCTTCCTAGGTCATCGTTGAACAGATCAGTTGTTTTTATTTGCTGATATATCAGCCGAGCACAAACACTAAACACATATTTGGTGGAAGTGTCCTGCTTATATATATGTATTTTGGAGATGAATAAACACATTAGGTGGAGGAATTATCGACCTCAGCCCGCATGTGTTTGTGTGAGATGGGGAAGCTTAATTTGTGTTGTTGCAATTGGCACTGCCGTGTCCTGAGCTGTTTGAGCTTGTGGTTAATGATACAGGAAAGGCCTGCGGTTTTATTGTTGCTGTGTTGCACTTTTCCACCCCCACCAACCTCGTCCCAGCCGCCTTAGAGGGGCTCACTGTGAATTTTCACTGTCACGTCCAAGGGCGAGCGGCACAGGGTCAGCTAATTGCTTTTATAATTATGATTTCACGTCAGATTTATCGTGCATGCTTGAAGTCTGCAGATCAGGGGCTTTAGAAAATGTGTTTACAGCTCTTGGCTCGACTCATTCCTGTTTCAGTCGCTCTTTTTGACTCAATTTACCAGATTAGAGGTGAGTAGATGAGACCTGGCCTGCTCTTCAAACCCCGGTGTGTATCATTTCAGAACTCCATCTGTAAAAGTCCCCCTACTGAACGTGTTTGTTTACTGCTGTGAAATGCTCATTAAATGACTGAGGGATGACACAAACCAGAAATCCCAATTTTGCGTTTGAACCGTGAAATGGCGTCTCTCGAATCCTCATTTGTTTTTCGGCTTGCCTCCATGACACTAGTCTGGGTGACTGTGTTATGTAGGCTCTTTTAGTACTCTCCATAACTGTAAATGCTTAGTTTTTTTGATGTTGGTCATATATAAATATATATATATTTTTCTGGTTCTCTTTGAAAAGGCTGAGCAGATAAAGACGAGTGGCGCCCAGATTTCTTTACGTTGTGGTTTTGGTCTCACATGTGCTGTCGGACCAGATTTTTGGAGCCCCTGGAGGCCAGATTCAGCAGATTTATGGCCGGACATCTTCCCACATGAAAAGCCTAAATATTTTTATTTCTTTATTTGGTTGTTGTTGTTGTTTTTATGGTTTACAGTTTGTTAAGGCTCTTTGTTGAGATACCAAATCTCACAGTTTTTTTTTTTTTTTTTTTTGAATGTATCTATTGGATTCATCGACGGAGTTATTTTGATATTTGTCTTTGGACATTATGTAAGTTCATTATGTAATATGGAATAGTCAGATCTCAGATATATTCACAAATGTTATTACATTTCATCTTTGTGACACTTTCTAATGATTTCTGTCAAGTCACTTTAACAGATGGTAGTATTGTGATTGTTTCATATGTAGCTAGGATTAAAAAAGGGCATCATTAAAATAAATGTTCCCCCTATACATTAGAATATACCCAGCAATTATTTTGATTTGTTTTTATAAAAATAATATTATTTAGTGCTTTTTAATTATATATAGAAGACTTCCACTAAAATGTCATTGAATACAATATTTTATATGCACAAGGAAATATAGATGAAATGTTAAATTTTTTTTCCCTAAGTAAGATCAATGAATAACAATTTATTTAATAATTTTTACTATCTTGTGAGGCTTGGCCATCTGTCTGCAAGCTGTATAATAAGGTTTTGTGTGATTTGTTTTTTGTATTTTAGACATTTTAAGAAGTATGTATATTTTAAGAACATACTATAGATACAAAAATGCAAAAAAAAAAAAAAAAACATTTATAAGAATTAACACATTTGTCAGTGCTAAACATTCTCGTATAATCTGAAATGTAAATATGATTAAAATGATCTCTGCTGTGCTACGAAATTGAATGACAAAACACCCTGAATGATGAAAGCGCTTCTTGGGCTTAGCTTGCAGGCTGTCAACTGGATACTTATATTAAAGTATGAGCATGACTTGTAAATTATTCACAGCATTTACTTATTAAAAAAAGTGGTTACATGTGGTTTTGTAAAAGCTGAAATTACCAAATAATTAAGAGCAATAAACTCACTTTGTTGGCAGCACCGCAGGATTCTCAGGGTGCATTCTGATGGTATTGCTGTCGAATGACTATAATTTGTTTTAAAAATGGCTTTTTTTTTGGATCTGTTACACTGAATGACCGCTAACAAACTGCATATTCGTGACAAAAAGTCCCCTGGTAATTTCTGTACTTGAGGAAAACAATGAGGTTTAGTCATTGATCATGTAATGCCAGCACTTATGTGAAAATGACATGAAAACAAATATAATTTATGTGCTTTTTAAAAAATATGTAATGTAAAAAAAATAAAAAATTAAACCATGACAAAAAAACAAAACATATTTTCACCAACAATCATCTGCCACTTTATTAGGTACACCTTACTAGTACTGGGTTGGGACCCCCTTTTGCCTTCAGAACTGCCTTAATCCTTCATGGCATAGATTCAACAAGGTACTGGAAATATTCCTCAGAGACTTTGATCCATATTGACATGATAGCATCACACAGTTGCTTAAGATTTGCCAGATGCACATCCATGATGCGAATCTCCCGTTTCACCCCATCCCAAAGTCTCTTTAGTGGTTTGAGTTTTGGTGACTCTGGAGACCATTAGAGGACAGTGAACTCATTGTCATGTTCAAAAAATCATCTTAGACGATTCACTCTTTATGACATTCCTGCTGGAAGTAGCCAGTCTTCTGCTGCTGTAGCCCATCTGCCTCAAGGTTGGACATGTTGTGCATTCAGAAATGCTTTTCTTAATACCTCAGTTGGGACGAGTGGTTATTTGAGTTACTGTTGCCTTTCTATCCGATCGAACCAGTCTAGTCATTTTCCTCTGATCTCTGGCAGCAACAAGGCATTTGCGCCCACTGAACTGCCACTCACTGGATATTTTATTTTTTTCACACCATTCTCTGTAAACCTTGGAGATTGTGAATGAAAATCCCAGTAGTTCAGCAGTTTCTGAAATACTAAGACCAGCTCGTCCGGCACCAACAACCATGATTCTGAACATTCTGATACTCTGTTTGAGCCGCAGCAGATCGTATTGACCATAGTCCCTTTCACACAGTGATACCGGTAAATATCCGGAAAATTTCCGGAACGACTTTACCGGTATATTCAAAAAAGCGCTGTTCACACAGGCGAGGACGTTACGGAAATTTTCCAGAAAAGAGCATTCACACATCCATTCCAAAATACCGGTAAATTCTGACATCATTCACCACAAATGAGCTTTAAACGGCTGCGCTTGTATTTGTAAACATTTGACTAAATTACAAACTCTGTGGATGATCAATATTGTGAACAACTTTCGCAGGATCACTTCAGATGTTCATAATATGTGCGTATGCAGGCGCTCATAGGCGCACGCAAAGCTTAAAGGTAAACAAAAAACGGCTTATCATAAGCATCTCATCGATGATTATTTACACAGTTGGCATTAAGAAGAACATATAAACGTGATCTGACTAACTTCTAGCAGCTAAATGTGTCTGGAAAAATATTCAAAGGTTTTTATCCTCACAAACCGCGCGGACGTAAATGCGTCTGACTGTTGTGATTGGCTAAAGCAGACGTCTCACGTCAGCACGTTCTAGACGTGCACGCGCTTATTACGGGAATCTTCCTTCTGCATTCACACAGCGCAGCATTCCGGCAAATTGCCGGTAATGTTACAACTTCTCTTTCCGGAAAATAGCCAGAACGAATTTACCGGTATTTTCAAAAAGGACCTGTTCACACATACACACCTTTCCGGAAAATTGCCGGCAATTTTCCGGAAAGGTCTGTATGTGTGAAAGGGGCTCATGTCTACTTGTCTGCATGCACTGAGTTGCTGCCATGTGATTGGCTGATTAGAAATTTATGGTAACGAGCAGTTGGACAGGTGTACCTAATAAAGTGGCCGGAGAATGTGCTTTAATATTGTATTTTCAAACATCTATTTGAAATAATATACACTGTATGTGTCATTTATATTAATATTACAGAGTATAGTTATACTGTATGTATGTGTGTGTGTATATATATATATTACATATGACATATATATATATATATATATATGTGTGTGTGTGTGTGTGTGTGTATATCTTTTACAAGATATTTGTATTTCATCTGCATTTAATATAAAAACAATATAGAAAATAAGTTCGATATAGAATAAAACAATATAGAAAATTTTATAAGTTAAATTTTTTTTTCTGGATTTGTAATTTTGACATCATTATAATTATATAATTAATTTCCATCTAAAAAAATGCATGTTTTGCATCTGACACACAGATGCCCTTGTTGGGGGCTACATTTACACTTTTTCGTTTGCCTCCAAATGGCTCTAATTTCTTAACCTCCTGTGACGTTCAGCATTTTGTTTGTTTGGCCCTCCTGTGAAGAAGATTCATTAGATTTGTCAGGTGAGTCAAAGCTATCAGCTCACGGAAATCAATTAAAAGTGCCTGAGTCACCAGCGTCTCTGGCCATTTGTTCATTTCTCTTGATGACCGCCTACTTCATCAGAGTGAAGCTTTGCCATTCGTCAGTCTTAGGCTTTCATGACGCTTACATGTTTGCTTGTTTAAGCTGATAATTAAAGTTTGTCTTCAGTTTGACCGCGGAGAATGTTTGTAAGGAAATTGTGTTGACATCCAGCCCGTTAAACATTACAATCTGCGTCACATTGTTCTCAAAGCCAAGATTTCCCGAGCCAAATACCACTCGCTTTTTACTTTCTTTTATGGCCTGTCAGAATGACTGAGAATGTCTCGAATTTAGGAAATTGTGGGTTATAGCCCATTAAATTCTCCAAGGTTCCTTAATTAAATCCTCTTTTATGATGTGCGACTCTGTTTGTCAGTGCATATTTCTCCCCCGTCTGCTGCTTTTCCATGTGTCTAGATTAATTTTGTATGACACAGTTTAACGTTACACTATCCTCCTTTCACATTGCTCGCTGACCTGATGAGGTTGGACCGCGCTGCCTGAGAACTCGCGGCTTATTTCCAGCGCTTTCCATTTGATGTCCGCGCTTTGAAGGCAGCCTTTTAATTGAACTCTTTGATTAGCCAGAAATCAATAAAACATAATTTATGCTTGCCCCATAATTTGTAAAAAAAAAAATCTCTGCAAATATATTAATGCGAACAGAACGGTGAGCACAGATCTGTAATTTCTAGTTTTGCCATAGCCTGCTGAACTGTGTCATTATATGTTCGCCCGACACGATGATGGAAATATGACAGGATTTTAATTATAACGTAGCCGTGTTTTTAAAGAGCATGGAAGGAGATCTGTGACACCAGTTTGGGTTGCGCTTTGTAATTACTTCCGTTTGATGTGAAGGTTCTTCTTGGCAGCAGATACCAAGTCCAAGAGGAGCGTTGCTTGCGATGGAAAAGAGAGCAGCTCACCATATGACTGACGATCGGGTCGAATCAGTGACTGCCTTTCCCCCGTCAACCCTCTATCCAAACACACACACACACACACACACACACACACACACATGCTCGTCCCCCTCAGCCTCCAATGTCACTTTCAAGGCATAATTACTCCAAGTTGTGTTGATTAGTCTAAGAAGCAATTATGCCAGTTTTTCCGCTGCAAATGAGGAGACATGATGGCCCCCTGATTGACAGGAAACATCTCTGCTTTAATAAGTAAATGACTATGGTAATGCAGGTACAGAGAGCCTTTGATATGTCAGCATCTATCTCGTCGCAGGCCCTGTCCCTGTGATTTTAATGAACAGGAGTGGGACTAAAGCCCTGTGTTTCTGACTCCCAGGATCTGTCAGGAGGGAGGACAGCACGCAGGACCGACCGGCAGGCAGCATTTCGTTTTGGAAACGCCTAGCGCTGACAGCGGTTCCTCTGATTTCTGGAAACGTTTGATCAAGCCAATAAGAAAAAAGAAAAGAAAAGAGCCTCTCCTATGTGCACTGCGAAAGCCACATTTTTCTAGTTGTAGCTCTTTGAAGTGCGCGATTATGTTTGGAAGTCTTGAAATCAGAGAAAAATGCGATGTAATTGACACATTGGGACTGTTCTTTATCTGCCTGCGCAGTAAGTTATTAGCTGTTAATTCATCTGCCAACTCCCCTGCAGCGCCCGTTATTTGTTTAAATGGAGGGATTCCCATGGTGCATTTGTAACTACACTGCTGAAATGCTCCTCTCTATAATTATTTAACATTACACGCTGACTTATAGTGGTTATCGGTGCTGGAATATTAACATGGGACGAGGCAAGGCTGTTTAATCACGACTGAGACTTTGGGCCCGAGCTGTGTTTTGGAGCGCATGGGTTTGCTATGATCTGCTTTTGAATACTGTTGCCAATGTTCATTTTTGTGTAATATGGAAAGTTTGACTTTATTTGAGCGCCAAAAGCGGGGAAGGTTTGTGGAAGATGCTCTGATGTGGCTGTTGTGCATTAGACAGTGTTTTATCCTTTGCTTTTCATCTAGTAGTTACAGTAAGATGTCAAGTGTGCTCTACAGTTTTTGACTTCAGTCTATTATATTGTACTCTACTGTAGTTGACTCGTGTCAAGACCTGAAACGATTGGTCTACATTGTAACAGGGTTTGACTATTAAAGGGCACTTATTTGACCCCCTTTCAAGATATAAGACAATTCCTTTGTGTATCCAGACTGTGTCTGTAAAGTTTCAGCTCAAAATAGCCATGAGATTATTTATTATACATGTGTATATCCACTTGTTAAGTGTGACGTCACGCGAAGTGGCTTCCAGGTCCAAGCGCTCTATTCAAGTGAATGGGGAGACTCATGAAATGGTAATAATAAACGTTTACAAAGCGATTTAATGCTTTCGAAAATCACGATCGCAGTATATATGTCCATGCCTAATATACGATGGCCAGAAAGTGATTAATTTTTCTATAAATTGTACAATTTTTGGTATTTGTTATGCAGCAAGCCCAGAGATTGTTGTGTACACTATGATTTTTATATAAAATGAACTTTAATGTGTGATAGGAATAAAACGTGATCATAAACGAATGATTTCTCCACTCAAATGAATGGCGGCTTGGACCCGGAAACAGTATTACATATGTCACAAACACATCACCACTTAACAAGCGGATTACATATATACACATTATTATACATATAAACATTTAGGATGTCATGGTGGTGCAGTGAGTACCACAATCACCTCACTGCAAGAAGGTTGCTGGTTTGAGCCCCGGCAGGGTCAGTTGGCATTTCTGTGTGGAGTTTGCATGTTCTCGCCATGTTGGTGTGAGTTACCTCCGGGTGCTCCGGCTCCCCCACAGTCTAAAGACATGCGCTATGAATTGAATAAGCTAAATTGGCCATAGTGTATTAGTGTAAATGCAGAAGTGTATGGGTGTTTACCAGTGTTGGGTTGTGGCTGGAAAGGCATCTGCTGCGTAAAACATATGCTGGATAAGTTGGCAGTTCATTCCGCTGTGGCGACTCCTGATTATTACACAATGGCATTTTAAAAAGTTCCTGAACACACACACACACACACACACACACACACACACACACACACACACACACACACACACACACACACACACACACACACACACACACACTTAACTTTGCACTGTTTTGGCATGGCAAATTTGACAGGAGACATGGCAATATGCACTACTGTATGGATATCCATTATGTTTGTGTGCAAAATAAACCTGGCCAGGTTCCT
This sequence comes from Danio rerio, assembly GCF_052040795.2. NCBI lineage: Eukaryota > Metazoa > Chordata > Actinopteri > Cypriniformes > Danionidae > Danio > Danio rerio. The sequence continues at coordinate 31,837,470 of NC_141043.1, forward strand.
GGGGTTAAACTCCTACTCTTTTTAGAAGAACATCCTGGGACTTTTTAATGACCACAGAGAGCCAGGACCTCGGTTTATCATCTCATCCGAAGGTATGAGTCCCCATCAATATACTGGGGCATTAGGACCCACACACACTGCACACAGACACAGGCCGCAGGTTGAGTGCCACCTGCTGGCCTCGCTAACGCTTTACGCATTTCATATAATGGCTGATGGAGCAATTTGCAGCCACACAAACAGTAGTACTTAACACGAAGTACTTCACACTAGTACTTGACACACAAGCTGTAGTCCTTAAAAATAATATTTAAGCTAAAAACACCGGCCTTTTCCGTTCATTATACGCCTTGGAAATTCATGATTTTTTTTTTTCTGTCAGTGAAAGTCAGGGTTACCTTTAATATTAGCCTCAGTGTGGAGATCCTGTGTCTGCAACACTGTTGCAGCCCTACTTGATGTAATCCACAGAAGAAATGTTCTGATGTGCAGATGAATTTGAATCAGTAGATTCTGAGCAGCTGACTTGCTGAAACCTACTGTGAATTCAGATTGATGTAATTGGCATTTGCAGTTTTCTCGGCACGTCTTATTTTTCTCCATTGCAGACCAAAGATGACACTGATAGTGTTTCAGTTTTACTACAAAATTCAAACAGCATATGTGGTTTTTGATGCTCTTTATTGTGGCGTGCCGCGTGACAAATTTCTGCAGTGGCTTAGTTTAAGTGGCAAGTGAACTGAATATGACAAATTATTTCATTTCTATTCATTTCATTATAAGATTGTTATTATAAAGACTTCATATGTCTATTGATGACTTGAATGAAGAACAGAATGTTGGAATGTGATTGGTTGGCTCAGTTCATTAGAGATACTTTTTTTCTGAACGCTGAAGTGATTTCCTTTCCTTATTGGTTTTAAAAAGGTAAACATTCAGGGTGGTACAGTGGATCAGTGGTTAGCAAGGCTGCCACACCGCAAAAAAGGTCCCTGGTTTGGTTCCTGACTGAACCAGGATTCTATTCTGTGTAGAGTCTGCAAGTTCTCTCAATGTTCACGTGAGTTTCTTACGGATTCTCCAGTTCCCTCAACGTCCAAAGGGAAACAATAAGTGAAATTAGTCGTAGTGTGTGTGAATGTGAGAGTGTTTCCCAGCTCTGGAGGTTGCATGAGTTTGGCAGGAAGGTCTTCAGCCATTAAAAAATGTAGGCAGATAATTGTGCTGAGGTGATCTCTAATCAAGTAGTAAAAAATGAGTGAATGAGGGTTTCACTCTGTGTTTTAACTAGCTGCAAATGTTAAAACATCAATCAAGCCAACTGATTCATTTAACTTATCGATTAGTAGATTAATAGATGATCAGTATAATAATTTGTTGCAGCCTTACTGTTATGCAGGGAAGGGAACTTCATTGTACATAAATAGTTTAGTCTGGTCTAGGGTTAAAACTGGAGTTAAGGGACGCCAGGGAACCACATGAGCACCATTTTTAGTGTGGTATTTTTAAAAATTATTATTATTTTTATTATTACATTGACATACAAATTAGGCAACACAGTCACCTCACAGCAAGAAAGCTGCTGGTTCGAGCCCTGGCTGGGTCAGTTGGAATTTCTGTGTGTAGTTTACATGTTCTCCTCGTGTTCGTGCGGGTTTCCTCCGGGTGCTCTGGTTTCCCCCACAAGTCCAAAATAAACATGTGGTATAGGTAAATTGGGTAAGCTAAATTGTCAGTTGTGTATGAGTGTGTATGGATGCTTCCCAGTGATTGGTTGCAGCTGGAAGGACATCCGCTGCGTAGAACGTATGCTGGATAAGTTGGCGGTTCATTCCGCTGTGGCGACCTTAAAATAAATAAAGGGACTAAGCTGAAAAGAATACGAATAAATGACATAGAGATTTTTATAACTGTATAATTGTTTGTTGTAGAATGTAACATTTGATATAGAATAACAGATATTTTTAATGTTTGTTTGTTTATTGATATTTTATGCAATCACGTTTACAAATGTTTGATGATATATTTCAAATTCTTCTGTAAAGTCATGCTCTGGGTATGTCAGATTTTATTTGTTTATTTTAAAAATTGCATTTGCATATTGTTTAAATTTAAATGACATGTTATTTTTTTGCAGTTTACTGGTATGCAATGCTAGCAATTATTTAATTTGATTTTGTTTTATTTATATTATATTGTTAATATTTAGCATCAGTGTCATTTTACTATTGGGTTACTATTGTAGTTTATATTGATAGCTTGAATGACTTTCGTTTGCGTCAACATTTTTACATTTCAGTTAAAGATCAATTTGTTTTGGCTAATATAATGTACAATAGTTTTTAATACATTTTTAAATGGATTTTAGTTTCTAAAACTATTTTTTATTTAAATTAAATGACAATAAAAGAAGATTTATTGAATTTTACATACACTTTACCATTACTTTAAAAACTATATTTTGTCACACAGTAGAAAAGTATTTTTTTAAATGTATTAATCCGTCATGTGGCCATCATATAAGTTTAAAGTACTTGGACTAGCTTACTTCACTCCAATGCAGTTTAATATACTGTCATTTAATCTAGTTTGCTTTACGTGGTTGTACTCCACTCCAGTGCTCTTAACTCCCCAGTGCAGTGTATTCTAGTTTACTTTACTCTAGCGCTCACTACTGCAATTTTCTGTACTCCGCTCCGCTCTACTCTTCTTTGCTGTACTCTAACAGGATTCTAATACAAGCCTGCATGCCGACACAGCCCTTTGTACATTAAGAATAAAAAGTGCGGAATATTGTAGGTAGCCACTTTATGGATTAGTTCATAAACAGGACGCCCGCCCCTCGGATAACCTCCGCGGGCACATGCGTGTGTAGCGCCGCGTAAATGTAATAGAATCATTTGCACCAGCACTCTCAATCCCGCGCTGTAATTTATGCGGATTGAATAAGTGCCGTATTGTGGAAAAGCGCGAGTGGACCAAACACTCATTTGTCACCTCTAATAAATGTTGGAATGTAAATTATGAAGTTATGCTTCAGATGTAAATGCACTTTGTTTCAGCCTCTTAATGCAGAGCCCCCTCGCCAATACATTAAGAGAGCGAGCGAGGTCGGCGGAGAGAGAGAGAGAGAGAGCATGAAAATTCAGTCTGTTTTCACAATCAATAATAAGCTCAAAAAGGCTCAGATGGAGGAACATTATGAAATATTTGAAGTCGACTTCATAAATTATTGCTGGAAAACTGGCATGTACACTAAAATGTAAATACATTAATGTTATTAATAATGAAGTGACTAATAGTTCTATCAAGACTGTAATAGCTGTTTAATAGAACGTGACAGCAAGAATATATTGCACTTCGCTCTCTGAGATAGGACGACGCGGGACATTTATCAGCGCTCCTTCAAATACACTATTTTGATTATTTTGTTCAGCTAATTGCCCACCCTCCTTTCAAACACAACATCTTGCCCCCTCAAAGAGGAAAAAAAACGAGTAATAGATATTAATTAATATGTGTCGGTTTTAGCCAGTTTGATGAAAAATAATGTGGAGAAGATGCTAATAGGCTTCTCGTTTCTTTCTGTGTGTGGTGCTGGGAGATTACAGCTTTAACAAGCCAATCAGGAATCAGTCAAGTGAGCTGCGATGTGACATATACAAGTTCATATAGAGGGAACGAGCTCTGTATATGTACACTATGCTGTGCAAAGCAGGTAAGAGAGATCCACTGAAAGTAGTACTACACAGTTAAGTTTTTTATCTATATATTTGGGTGTATTGGCACCTGTTGCTGCCCCATTTGTGAGCACTAGGGGCTGCTGGTGACTGTATTATAGATCTATACCTGAGTAAATCCCCTCTGAGGGCCCGTAACTATGCATTTTATAGGTCTCAAAAGGGCAAAGGCTCTGCTTGAACTTGCTTATATAAAATCGCACTTGCCTCTGGGCTCTAGTATTGTTGATGTATTCTCTTTGTGGTGCTGACTGAGTCAGGTGTGCTGCGCAGTCAGAAAAGTCAGTCTGAGGACTCCAAATCCAAGTAAACCTCTTATTTTATTCTTTGTGTATCAGTTAAAGCCCAGTCTCAGATTAATGCTGTATTATAAACGGCAAGAAACAGGAGCACGCATGTATCTGCTGGCAGCCTTGCCAAACACCTGGACTTGTGGCTTGGGGGCTTTAAGTGTTGTGACAACAAGAGAACGGCGGTCAAGCCTAAACACTCAGAATTGGAAGGAAGTGTGGCTCGTGTTGCGGTTTTGGGTGAGCTGTCTGGGTTATCAGTGGTGGTCACTTCTGTGAAAAAGCTGCCTGGTTTGTGAAAGAAGTGGAGGAGAGTTGAGAGCTAATCGCAGCTCTGGGTTCTTTCTGTTATTGATCACATACAATTCATGACTGGATTCTCTATTTTTGTTTATTTTTTTCTAGCTGAAGATTTGCATGACTTTCTGCACAAAGATTCAATAATTGGCATATATATATATATATATATATATATATATATATATATATATATATATATATATATATATATATATATATATATATATATATATAAATATTTAATTAAATTATTATTATATTATATTATTTTCAACTTTATTATACTACTCAATTATTCATTTTTCTTCAGCTTAGTCTTTACTTCAGAGGTTGCTACAGTGGAATGAACCGCCATTATTCCAGCATGTGTTTTACAGTGGATACCCTTCCAGCTGCAACCCAGTGTCGGCAAACATCCATACACACTCATTCACACACACTCATACACTAAAGATAAGTTCGTTTAAAAATCAAATCGTCTATACCGCATGTCTTTGAAACTGGAGCACCTGGAGGAAACCCACGCAAATATGAGGAGAACATGCAAACTCAACACAGAAATGCCAGCTGACCCAGCCAGGACTCAAACCAGTGACCTCCTTGCTGTGGGGCGTCAGTGCTTACCACTGAGCCAACATGCCACCACTATATTATATTATATTTACATTCATTCATTTTCTTTTCGACTTAGCCCCTTTATTAACCAGGGGTGGCCTCATCGGAATGAACCACCAACTTATCCAGCATATTTTTACGCAGAGGATGCCCTTCCAGCTGCAACCCAACACTGGGAAACACCCATACACTCTTACATTCACACTCATACACTACGACATATTTAGTTCACCTATATCACATTTCTTTGGCCTGTCGGGGAGACCAACGCACCCAGAGGAAATCCATGCGCACGTGGACAATATGCAAACTCCACAAAGAAATGCCCTTCCAGCTGCAACCCATCTCTGGGAAACATCCATACACACTCATTCACACACATACACTATGGACAATTTAGCCTACCCAATTTACCTGTACCGCATGTGTTTGGACTGTGGGGGAAACCCACGGAAACGTGGGGAGAACATGCAAACTCCACACAGAAGTATTGCAGTTTTGCTGAATGTTTCGTTAGTAAAGGCAGCTTTGTTGACCAGGAGAAAACCAAAACAAAACACAAATCTTACTGACCCAAAACTTTAGAAAGATGCACTGTACAAAAATTATTACTACCTTAAATAATTTGGTGTAAATCAACTGGCCTTTTCCAGTCATCTCAACTTACATCAGTTATACTTTGTATATCTTAAAAAAGTAGCTTATTAAAATAAGTTGTAAAACATAAAAGCATAAAAGCTTTTGTTGTGAAGGCTGTTTCTCATATCATTTTTGACAGTGTATGGTGTGTTTGTGAACCTGGCGTGTTCAAAGCTGTTAAAAACACACGTAAAGAGCAGCGTCTGAATTATGTGTTCATAATTCAGAAATGGTTGTTTTTGAATGAATCATTTCACAAACCGTCTAAATGATTTGTAATCTGAACTGGATCCAAAGGGTGACTCACTGACTTGATTCAGTCACAGTTAAATAAATAAATAATAAAAAATCAAAGATGCACATTTTAGTTTATTCGTCATGGGTTTGAAATGACACAAGCATGAGTAATGAGATAGAGGGATTCCAGTATTTGGTTGAACTGTTGCTTTAAAGAAGTTGGGTATAGAGTAAGACAGAGGGCTGATCGTCTCTTGGATTCAGCAGAGATGTATTGTCATGTGTTTTTCCTCAGTCAAGGTCGGCAGGAAATGTCAGAGCAGGTGTGTGTCTGTCAGTGAGTGGCCTGCCAGCGCAGCCCCTGGGCTCCAACACGCCATGCTGTGACACTGGAGCAGAACTCACACACACACACACACACACACACACACACACACACACACACACACACACACACACACACACGCACACACACACACGCACGCGTACGTCTGGATCCTCGTGGCCCATAAAGCCAGCAAGGGTCACCTCCGGCCACAGCAAAGACTCATGGAGAGCCTTGCGTATTGAGCACATATTGCATCTTATACTGCAACAAAGCTATTTTAGATTGTAATAATTCACGTTCACTTTTACTTGCAAACGTTTTATGGGTCAGTTCAGTTTGACGTGCAAAACGACAATCATAAATGCTGGTTAACACACGATGCATATTTTTATTAATTCTTATTATTAATACCTGCAATGTTTTGACACTGAGGTGTTGCACAATGTGCCTAATAATATTTTTGGCTGTTAAAAAAACAAATGAATAAAAAATATGTTTGTATTTTTTTTAAATATATTTTTTCATGTGTACATACACTAATTTGCAACTCTATTAGGTACACTTAACTAGTACAGAGTTGGTCCCACCCTCTTTTTGCTTCAGAACTGCCAGAACATGATACTGGAAATATTCATATGAGATTTTAGTCCATATTGACATGATGGCATCACGCAGTTGTTGCAAATTTGTCAGCTTCACCCTCATAATACAAATTTCCTATTCCACCACAACCCAAAGGTGCTCTATTGGATTGAGATCTGGTGACTGTAGAGACCATTTGAGTACAGTGAACTCATTGGCATGTTAAAGAAACCAGTCTGATGATGATTTGCACTTTATGACATGAAGCGTTATCCTGCTGGAAGTTGCCATCAAAAGATGAGTACACTGTGGTCATAAAGGGATGGACATGGTCAGCAACAATACTCGGGTAGGCTGTGGCATTGACAATTCTCATTTGGTACAAATGGTCCCAAAGTGTTCCAAAAAATATCCCCCACACCATTACACCACCAACACCAGCCTGAACTGTTTATACAAGGCAGGATGGATCCATGCTTTTATATTGTTGACACAAAATTCTGACCCTACCATCTGAATGTCGCAGCAGAAATCGAGACTCATCAGACCAGGCAATGTTTTTCCTATTTATTGTCCAATTGTGGCGAGCCTGTGCAAATTTTTGTCTGTTTTCTGTTCTTGCTGACAGGAGTGGCACTCTGTGTGGTCTTCTGCTACTGTAGCCCATCCGCCTTAAGGTTTGACATGTTGTGGATTCAGAGACGCTCTTCTGCATACCTCAGTTGTAACAAGTGGTTATTTGAGCTGCTGTTGCCTTTATATCAGCTAAAACCAGTCTGGCCATTCTACTCTGACCTCTGGCATCAACAAGGCATTTGTGCCCACAGAACTGCCACTCACTGGGTATTTTCTCTTTTTTGGTCAATTCTCTGTAAACCCTAGAGATGGTTGTGCATGAAAATCACAGTAGATCAGCAGTTTCTGAAATACTCAATCCAGCCTTTCGGGCACCAACCATGCCAAGTTTAAAGTCTTTTAAATCACCTTTCTTCCCCATTCTAATGCTCTGTTTGAACTGTAGTAGATCGTCTTGACAATGTCTACATGCCTAAATGCATTGAGTTGCTGTCATGTGATTGACTCATTTAAAATTTGCGTTAACAAGCAGTTAGACAGGTGTACCTAATAAAGTGGCCGGTGAGTGTATGTTTTGTAAATTTAAAGAAAAAAAGTTAAAAAGTAACTATTTTAAAACTCTACCATCTTTAACCTATTTTTCCCCTCATATATCTGGTGAATTCTTTTAGGGAAATCTGAATCCAGATTAGAAAAATTTCACCCACAACATAAAAATCATATTCCTAAATCAAACATAAAATAAGAATACAAACTTTTCATAATGTTATCGTCTTTACATTGTGGGAGCCCATTTGGACCCAACTGATCATCGATGTACTGTATGGACAAAACAGTCACATAGTCATACAGTTTTTAATGACATAAAGGGTGAAACTTTTTTTCATTTTGGGTAAAACTATTCATTTAAGGTGTGACTATAAAACCTCCCTTTTGAAAGCCAGTCTGATCTGTCAATCTTGTTTGAAGTTTTGCGTGTGATCAGATCCCTGCTTGTTCATTCCATTGTGTTTCGGTGTTTTTCATAGTTATTGTTGCTTGGGCAGGGTCAAGACAGTTTTTACGCAAGCTCTCCTGATTTATACACAGGTTTGAGAACAGGGCTGGGTGGCACAATCGCACCGCAGACATGCTTTGGGCAATTATGCAGTAAAACCTGTACATTCTGGCTGAACCTTTAGAAATGCTCGATTATTCTCGCAGACAAGCATTTCTCAGATTCTGTGGCTTCAGTTGAGTAACAGCAATTCTCTATATGAGTCAACAAGCATAAATCACTCAGCAACCCTTTTATTTTCTACCCCCTTCCAACCCATTTTGCAAGAAAAACAAAAGACAACTTTGGAAAAAAATGCAATTCTAAGTCAATGCAGTAATTAAAATGTTCTTGTTTATCTAGAAGCACACCCGAATTGGTGTTTTTAATAAAAGTTTGCCATGGTTCTAATCTGAACGTTGCATTAAACACTGCTCTTCCAAGTCATGTGATTCTGATTGTGGTCAGAGGATCTCTTTAAAAGCGAGCTCCATTGTCGTCTAATCATTCCTGACAGCTCTGACTATCTCAGCCTGTGAGGCCTGTCGGTTCACACGGACGAGCCCCCACCTCAATTGTGCCGCGCTTCTCCTTTCAACCAGTAGATGGTGGTATTCATCTTTTGAGCTGTGCATGGGAGACCAGGTTGCCCTGTCTTTGTCTCTTTCCTTCTCTGATCTTACTTTAAACTTTCTATTCCCCCTTTCCCGCCCCCTCCTACACCAACTATCTGCATTTGTTTCACTTAAACCTCTCCATCCACTTCTGCGTCCATTAAAGCCATTGAGGAGAGGGTCACCAATTCCTCTGCTTTTTGAAGACTGCAAAACTGTTGATCCGCAACGTGCAATAAGCATTGAATACGAGCCGTCGTGAGATGATAATGTCACCAGAATGTCACAATCTGTCTGCCACTGTCATATTGTGCTTATGCCTAATCAACTAACCACAGGCAAGCACATTTCCCTTTTAATTGTCAGTGTACTGTTTAGTGAAAGAGATGGTGGTGTAAAATTGTACTCTCTGATTTTGCGTGCATGTTTATGTGGGCTTATGGGTAGGCTGGCATCTGGAGAAGAGCGAGAAGACACTCGTCAGGGTTATGGCAGTCGTAGCTGACAAGAAGGCTCTTCCGTCGTCTCCATAAACCCTGCATTGTGCGTTTTGGACATGAGTGCGGCGTTGTTGCCATTGGTGCTGTTTTCATTTTGCTTCAATTAGCTAATTGGATGTGAAGGGTGGTAGTGTCTCTGAAATTGAAGGACAAGGATCCAGCGTCGGGTTTAAGACCGCCTTTGTGTTTATCTATGAGCCAGATCGCAACGTGTTATTAGGATGTGGCACCAAGTCATGATAGGCTGCTATTAATTTATGCTTCGTTTCCTTTAGATTGTCTTGAAATCGGATGTTTGTTTTGTTTCCCTTTGGTTTTGTTATAAATTGTGCTGGTATTAAGAGAGAGAGAGAGTGTGTGCGTGTATGTGTGTGTGTGTGTGTGTGTGTGTGTGTGTGTGTGTGTGTGTGTGTGTGTTTATGCTGGGTTCATTTGCAACTTGGAGACATTTTGCACGGCCTGTCACCGAATGTCATCATTGACTGTAAAAGTAGAGAAAAAAAATGCCTCAAATTACAGGAAAGCAGCACTGCATTAAAGAACAAAGAGGATCGATGGCAGTACATTAAACTTTATACAATTGGGGGGGGGAAATCAACTAATTAAAATTGATTACTCTTGCTTTGTAAAAGTGTTTCTGAATTAAATTATTGTATGAAAACATTTTGACCAATTGAGGAGCTGAGGAAGTATCCATTACTGGATTACTGCTGGAATATTTGCGGTGAGCCGGGCTAAGTACTGCCCCCCCACTGCTGATTCCAGGGGCCACAGTTTCATCGTTCTGTCTATTTCTCTCTCATATATGCATATTTCACGCTATTATTTTTAGGAATGTCCCAAAATAATGTTTAAAACTGTGTGTGAATTTATTTATATATATATATTAAAATATATATATATATATATATATATATATATATATATATATATATATATATATATATATATATATATATATATATATATATATTTTAATATTATTAGCGGAATGTGCTTTTATAATTTAAGCAAATCCACCACCATTTACTCATATCTATTTTTCAACAAAAACCACTTGAATGAATCATGTGAAAATTACTAGTTTTTTTGAGTGATAGATGTTGAATTTAATATTATTAGCGGAATGTGCTTTTATAATATATGCAAATAAATCACCATTTACTCAAATTTATTAATGAAATTTACTCATTTATAAAATGTAAAATATATAATTTATAATGAAATACATACACAATACATTTTTGCCAAATATCATTTTATTACACGTTCCACTGATTAAAAAAAATGGTACAATATGTTAAACAAATCTATATAAAGTTTACAGCAATGTTAATCTCTGATAAAAATTCTGAAAAAAATGTTCTTTTGTTCAACTTTCTTTTGTAGGAATATTCACAATGACTTCCCTATTTACCCTAACTTGCCTAGTTAACTTAACTAACTAACAATTCTGACTTATAGCTGTATATAGTCATTATTTTAAAAGCTCAAGCTGACCTTTTAGATGATAAGCTTCACTTATTTTATTTTATCTTTTAAGTATGACACTTAAAGTAATTAATAAATGTTACTATTTATTAGAGCTGCATGATAAATTGTTTCAGTATTAATATAGCAATGTGCACATCCGCAATAGTCACATCGCAGGATCTGCTTTGTTAAGTTGTGACTATGGTTTAGGATTATAAACTGTATAGTATATCGGGTTCATATAGCCACACAGTTCAAAATACATGAGATTTGTGGAGTTACTGCAGACTTTAAACATAATGGAGTAAAAGTTTATCATTTGCACACTTTTAGCCTCTAAAAGAGTTTAAAGCATTCTGGCACATGAAATTTTACCATTTGTAGCTTCAATAAAAAAAGAAAAATCACTGAACTATTTTAACAGTAAAGACGTTGTGGTGTTATTTTATATTTGATTTTTCCAATTTCTGTAGCTGAATAAAATTTGACTATATAGAAAGCACAACATAAAAAAAATTGCTGTTGTATTTATCTATGCTTATAATTTGTTTATTACAAGTCATGCATCATTCACTCCCCTACAGAATTATCCCAATCAATCTAAAATGTATAAATTATTCCCTAATAGAGCTATTCAAGTCATCCGGTGAAATTGTATAGATATTGCAATATATACCACAGAAATACAAAATATCGCAATGTCAGATTTTTCCAATATTCTGCAACCCTACTACTTATTAATCAGTATTAATAGAACTGCCCAAACTGGCTTTGTATATCTGCATATGTATAGATTTGAAGTCAGAATTATTAGCCCTCCTTTGAATTTTTTTCTTTTTTGAACTATTTCCCAAATGATGTTTAACAGAGCAAGGACATTTTCACAGTGTGTCTGATAATATATTTACTTCTGGAGAAAGTCTTATTTGTTTAATTTCAGCTAGAATAAAAGCCATTTAAATTTTTTTAAAATTAGTTTTAAGGTCAATTTATTAGCCCTTTTAAACTAATTTGTTTTGATAGTCTACAGAACAAACCATCGTTATACAATAACTTGCCTAATTACCCTAACCTGCCTAGTTAACCTAATTAACTAGTTAAGGCTTTTTAATGTCACTTTAAGCTGTATACAAGTGTCTTGAAAAATATCTAGTCAAATAATATTTACTGTCCTCAAAGATAAAATAAATCAGTTATTAGAAATGAGTTATTAAAACTGTTTTAAACGAGGGCTAATAATTCAAGCGGGCTAATAATTCTGACTTCAACTGTGTATGTATATACATTTTCAGCATACAGTATATGACTACACCCCTGTCAAATCTATCTTTTAAATGAATGTTTTTAATAGGAAGCTATATTATATTTGTGCATATACATTAGATTAGTCACTACTGAAGCCAAATGTGGAGCTGATAACAAAATAACTTACGATAACAGCTTATATTCACTAAGAAATGTGTAAAAATACTCAAATTCAAAATGGGGTGTACTCAATTATGCTTAGCCGTGTGTGTGCGTAAGCATGTGTGTTTACATATATCTATAATATTAATAATGTAAATTATATATATATACATATATATATATATACATAAAGCAGAATTTGACCACATATTTTACATTCTTTTAAGTGACTGAGAATTTGACAGTTGGACTTCAAGATTCTATAGCTTTCGATATGAGACAATTGTTTTTATTACTTAAAAAGTTGCAAAAACTTGCTTTATTTTTAAAAAATCTTTTAAAGTATAATTATACATATGCAGAATTCTGTCTTCCATCAAGAACCCCTTGTACAGGATTCAAACTTACAAAGCTGTTTTTAAAATGAATATATTTAGGATTTTATTGTTAGTCTTTTTCCTTCTCTCCTTGTAAATTTTAGGTAAAATCAATTCCCCAAATGGCTATTTTTTTGTATTTATTTATTTGTTTATTCATTTACAAGACTGAATTAGCCATGTGAAATAGTCTGTCTTCTATCGAACAATTCGTTGAGCCGGCGAAATGTGTCGGAAGTGTAATTCCAGCACCACAGTCACTTTGACTCTCTCATTAGTGGAAACAAATGATCACATAAGAAAGCTGGACATATCTCCACACAGTTAATAATAACGATTAAGATAAATTTGCCCCACATTAACAGAAATGTTTCCAGCAAATGCTTTGCTTTACCGTGTTCTATTGATTTACATCTTAAGAAGAAATATTTCAGCTCTGTAATCGAAAGTATTGAGTACTAGTTAGGCTAGTGTTACGGATTAGCCTGTGCTGAGTGAGGCAAGTCACTTACAAACATCTGTGTTTGTTGATCATGTGTGTGTTTGTGTTAGTTTTGATATAAACTACGACTTTATCAGCTCTTGTTTTTGGGTTTATTTGGGAATTTACAGTATAAATAATGATCTGGTTTATGACAGGTCTTATATACAATATATTAATTAATTTATTCATGTTTTATATTTTAATAATATTTTAGTAATTCATTACATTTCTATAGTAGTACATTCCCAATAGTTTGTGCGTAAAACAAACAAAAAAAAACCTTTCAGAAAACTCCTGGATTCACAAATGGTTTAAAAATATCACATTTGAATGGTTAAACGTTTGTTAATGAATTCCAGTAATTGGTAAATTGGGCTTGTATGCACGATCCTTTACAATCAGCATAATCCTCACCTATACATTCCAGTTATGTAAATTATGTGTTTATATATTGCAGTGCAATATTCTGAATTCTCTTTTTAGTTTTGGCTCGAGTATATATCATAAATGCTGATTATGTCATAAATAAATGACTTTGCCATATGCCAAAAAGAAAATAAATATTGAATTGGTGGATGTCCAACAAAGTGCTTTTGACCTTGCGGCTTAAAAATGCCACTTCTTAAAAAATATCCAGCTGGTTTCAACTTTTCCAATTTCAACTTTTACACTCAGTGGCGTTCATCAATATAAGTTTTTGCAGTGGACCAATCTTAAGAAAGGCAGGGCAAGCATTGCAAGCTATTGTTCACAGTAGCAAGTTGGCATGATAACAGTTTAGTTTACTTTTTTTCAGCCGATATGCATTTAATGCTATAATTTTAACCATAGCATCAATGGTGTATATCATTTTGAAGAATGCTAAGTATATAAAAATGTTTTTACCAGTATTATTGCATTGCTGTCTGGAAAAATTGATTGAGATTTGGTCAGTTGTGACTTAACTATGTATGTTATCCCGAGATAACCAATAAATAATGTAGGTCATTCGGGAACTTCCAGTCACTTTGACCCACAGTGAATACATTCAAATCCATATACTTACATCCACATTCATATTTATCTGCTTGTCTGTCATGCTGTGGTTATTGACTGGCGCAGTCGTGTGAATGAAAAACATGTTTAGTCTATGCTCTATTCATCTAGTTTTGTTTATGTCAGTTTCTTGTTTTGACAGTTTGGTGTCTTGTTGTGACTGAATAATGTGCAAGTTAGTGTAAACTCCATCAGTTGTTTAAGTTTGTCAGCTTTGCGTTTAATTAAATGGTTTAGAAAAGCTATTAAGGTTTAGAACAATGTTTGTTGGCAAGTATACCATTTAGAGAAATTTTCAAACTAAATTTTGAATCCCGCTCCCGCCAGGTTTTAGCCCTAACCCGACCGCTCCCGCTTATATTCAGCATTTGTTGTCCCGCTGCCTAACCCGCCCCGTATTCTACACGTCGCGCCCGTTCCTGCTAACGAGCGGGGGGAGAACAAAACCGAAAATCACTCTGCTTTACAGGGTCTACACAGCCTATAACAAGCTGTCTGTATAAACACACAAACACACACACACACACGCACCGAGCAAGTGACACACACACATAGACATCACGCTCTGTCTCTCATTCACACACACACACACACACACACACACACACACACACACACCCCTCATTCACACACACACGCATGCGCACACACACACACACACACACACACACACAGCAACAAACAAGCTAAACGCAGCATCACGCTGTCTCATTCACACACATACATACGCATGCCCGCTCACTCGCTCGCTCGGGAATCTGAAGCGATATTGTTAGACCCTCCGCTCCCGTCCAAAATTAAACCAGTTACCGACCACTCCCGCGCTTTTCCTGGAAATTTATTCCCGAGTTGCAGAAATCTGGTCGAGTCCCGCAGGAATGCAGACCTCTTATACCATGTAATAAGCGTGATAAATAATTTTTTAAACATTTTATTTATTTATTTATTCATTTATTTATTTTTTTGTAGAATAAAACTTTTCAATCATATATTCAACCGCCCATGAACATATCAGGGTTTATTCTGTGATAACAACCTCTTGGATGTACTTTTCCTATAACATATTAACTAGAGTGTGGTTGGTTAGTGTATTTCTTTTGCCCTCCTCCACTGATTAGATAGCTGTGTAAAAGTGACAGTGAGAAGTGCCCGATTTACCCAGAATTAAACATTTATCAACTCTTTAAATAAACATACTGTAACATTATTATGCCAGTGGAACAAATTCCGTTTAATCAGTTTTCCAAGAAGAAAACAGAATGTTTTGCACCATTTTTTTCGTGAGCGGGTATAAATATATATATATATATATATATATATATATATATATATAAATCAACTAACATTTGGAAAATACAAACTTTTTCATGACTCAGAAAATGTATGTCAGAACAGCTTTATGAAGGATTTATACAAATAATTGTTCTGTTCGTGTTTAATGACTGAGGCTTAATGAGTGTGAACATTCATGTGGTCAATCAGGACTACTGTTCGTCTACTGACTCCATAATATAAACTTTATAGGATGTGTTGTTGAAGTGGACAGCCATATGCGGTTTTAACTTTGTTGTTGATAGTCATACATTAAAGGCAAAAATGTAAAAACCAAATGATGCCTTGCTAATCCTGATTGTAAAAAAAAACTCACAGTGTTCGACATATAGTTTTACAGTTATGACCTTTGATTGGAAATAAAACCTGCAGCTTTGTTTCATTTTTCAGTGTCTTGATTTGTGTTTATACAGTTCCAAAAATATTCTGTGGCTTTATAAGTACCATAAAATTTATTCATTTTCAACACTGAGTATTAAGTAACATGAGATAAAGTGCCTAAAAGTCAACAGTTAATTCTGACATAAAATCTATCATGGTTATTCGTATATAGTTGAGTCAGGTCTTTCATATTTTTTGTTACTTTTATCACTTCTGATGAGTTTGCTTCACAACCTGCCAACCTGGAAAATAACATATAAAATGCAGTTATTTCCTGCCCTGAAGTCTGGAATATTACACAATTTTACAAGATCATGGGAATTTCTATTAGTGTGTAGTGTGTATATACTGTTTTTAGTTACGTCTGTAACTTTAAAGCATTTATTTGGCTAGACTATGTTTATAGTTCATATAAAGTTAAAATCCAAATCTGTTCGTTAAAAACAGGTGGATATTAAGGAGAAAAAAATGGAAAAAAGAAAGAGTTGGAATTCTGGATAGTAAATCTCGTTCAGAATGCTTTAGTTCAAACATACAGTACTTCTGCTTATTTTCAAACCTTTTGTAGATCAAGTATATAAAAAAGTACTTTCATCTGTCCTTTTCTCTACTATTGTAGTTATTGTTTTTTTTGTTTTGTTTTGGTGGTACAATTCGTTGTGACCTTTAAGTTGTCAAAGTTCAGAACATTCATAAAAAAAAATTGCCTGCACCGTGATTTGAATATCAGCGCTGTAATCGCGGGTCTCTGTGCTCAATCCACTCGCAGCACATGGAAAATATGTGTCGCTCTACTTTGTCATCAGTAATGGCTCTTTTTGCATATATCTATTTATCACGATTGTGACCTTTTGAAAGTGGATTTGGTTGCATAAGAAAGATGGGTAAAGGCATAACTGACTGAGAGATTCCCTTTTCATGCACTTTTTTTTCAGTAGTTCGAAGTGGTAAACAGACCATGCAGTTATGCTGAAGACCGGTTAGAGTGACTGCTGGGATTTTTTTTTTTTTTTTTTGCAATGATGATGATGATGAGGAGAAAGCAAAACATATGAAAGGGATAGTTCACCCAAAATTGACAATTCTGTCATTATTCACGCACCCTCCTGTTGTTCTAAACCTTTGTGACTTTTTTTCTGAGGTACAAAAAGAATGTTTAATGTAAAGTATAATGCAAAAGTAAAGTATAATGTTTTGTGAAACATTATAGCAATTCTTTTTTTTTTGAGAATTGCACTTTTTTAAAAGTGTATGTATACAGTACACTACTTGCCGAAAGTCTGGTCACCTATCCAAGTTTTAGGAACAACAAATATAATTTGACTTTTAGTTGAACATTTGGTATCAGAAGTGGCATCAGTCTCTTGAAAAGCAAAAACTTTTAGATTATGATTATTTTACCAAAATAAAATATGATCATGCCTTGATTTTTAATTATTTGATTAAGACAGTAAGGTCTGACTTTGCTTAGACAAAAGTCTTGTCACGTAACAGAAATAATGTCCAGTATAGAATATAAAGTCATCATGCAGTGGAAAAAGAATTCATATTGTGTATGACTCCCATGAGCTTAGATGACTGCATCCATATTACCTTTACAATGACTCAAATAACTTAATAAAGTCATCTGGAATGGCAAAGAAAGCATTTCTGCAGGACTCCCAGAGTTCATCAAGATTCTTTGGATTAATCTTCAATGCCTCCTCCTTCAATTTACCCCAGGCATACTCAATAATGTTCCTGTCTAGTGACTGGGCTGGCCAGTTCTGGACCACCTTGACCTTCTGTGCTTTCAGGAACTTTATGTGGAGGCCGAAGTGTGAGAATGAGCGCTGTCCTGCTGAAGAATTTGCCCTATCCTGTGATTTGTAATGTAATGAGCACCATAGATGTCTTGATACCTTAGGCTATTGGTGTTGCCATCCACTCTGCAGATCTCTTGAAGGCCCCTATACTGAATATAACCTCAATTCATGATTTTCCTTCACCAAACTTGACTGATTTCTGTGAGAATCTTGGGTCCAAGTAAAATTAATTCCAATATGTCTTCTGCAGTATTTGTGATGACTGGGTTGCAGTTCAACAGATGATTCATCTAAAAAATCTACCTTCTGCCACTTTTCCAAATTATCGACTAAGTCATGTTATTATTTGTTGCTCTTACAACTGGAATCTACAACAATACTTTTGTCAGGTACATAGATAATTAGTATTCTGTCACCTGTCAAAAGATGACATCTAATACATTCACATTCAAAAAGTTCATAATAAAAAATACAATTTCATTAAATTGAGCTATTTAAAATGAACATTTAAAGTCAACCTAATTAATATTTATTGCATTTACGACTTTAGGGGGAAAAAAATTACTGTATTTTTGCTTTTTTTTATGCAATCTTTCCAACCTTGCAAGATTTCAGTGCAAATAAATAATTTACTAAAAATCAAAAAACGTTTTTGCTTGAAACATGCTTATAAATTTCGAAAATCTTCTTTTATTTGAACTTTTAAACTTTTATTTACAAATAAATTGACACATTGAATTAAATATAATATTAAAAAAAATAATTCAAATCATTTTTATTAAACACTTTTTTTTAAACTTACATAGACACGCATAATATTTACACTGCAGTTGTTGTTGTTTTTTTAACTTTTTCATACACTGAATAATTAGAGGTTTATTTATAACTGAGACAGTAAGATCTGACTTTGCCTAGACAAAGGTCTTGTCACTTAACAGAAATAATGTACAGTATAGAATATAGTCATGATGCAGTGGAAAAATAAATTATATTATGTATGACTTTTACAAGCTTGAAGTTGTTTTGCTGACTTTTTCATACACTTTGAATAATTAGAGGTCTATTCATTAATAAAAATTACTCTGTAAGATGTGACTTTGCTCAGACAAACTGGATTAAGTCTGTATGCGAGTGTTTTTTTCAGACAAACTATTTTCTCGTCTTGTTTTCTTGCTTTTTTAAGTTTAGTAAATGTAAAGGCATAAGACTGGTACATTTCTAAACGTGTGTACATACTTGCATATACACACATATAGCATGAGGAATGTTGTAATGACAGAAATGTATTCATCTTTAAGTTTTCTGTTTCTTTTTTGCGGCATGCAGAAATTATCTATTCTTTCACTGATCAAAAAAACACCCTGCTTATTGTGGAAAGCTGAAGGTTTATTGATAAATGTAATGTCGTGTGGGTGTGTGGTTGATCAGTAAGAATTGATTTGATACAGCTGTAATAGATGAACTCTCTCTCTCTCTCTCTCTCTCTCATGCACACCAGCTTCACTCTTGACTTCTCAGTGGGCTTTCCTCCATAAAGGTCATTTAAAGCGGAAGTTGTCATAATTAGAAGGGCATTTTAAGATCTAATTATAAAAGATTAAAAACACCATTTTGTGCTGGAACCCATCAGGGGTTGAAAGGAATCTGACTGCATGGAAAACTTGCATCGCAATTTCAGCGCTTAAAGCGTCCGAGATATCCATCTGTGTCATGGAATCATTCACGACAGAGGTTAATTAATATAGAAAGTCGACTGCCATCCTCTATCTTCTCCTGAAACCATTGTTTTGAAGGAATCCGAGACCAACCTAACACAATTGGATCAGTGTCTATTAGGCCTTTATTATATCAGGGGTGCTTCTTCACAAATGTACAGGGCAATTTGAAATGAATTGATTCACGCTGAGACTGGATCCCCAGACCTGCTAATGATTTCCTTTTAGCTTCCTTTAGCCTTTGCTTTTAAGTGCCAACTGATGGCCCCCGTGCACCTTCTGCTGCTGGAGCTCTTGTCCTTTCACATTGAGTCATCATTACTGTCAATGGTCTTGTGAACTTGTGGACAGTCTGACGCACATTTTTGGTCTTTAACTTCATGAATTTTCACACACCATTCACAAAGTTTACATCTGGGCAGTTTAGGTGCTTTACTAAAGATAATTAACATATAGTATTCTTTTTTCTAATAGTAATGTAATACAATATTATTTTTTTGCTAAAAACGGCAATATTTTTTTCATTTAATGTGCATTTGCGCACCAGTGAAAGAACATTATTGCAGATTTATTTTTGTGGATTAGTTTTATTAAATTTGTAAGTCATTGCAAATATTTTTAGACTTTTTAAGAGAAAATTAAATATGACATGAAAAACCAAACGAAAACATTAGAAAATTAGGAGACCACTTGTTAGGGCTCTGCGATTTGGGAAAATATCTAATTGTGATTTATTTTATTTATTTATTTATTTATTATTATTATATATTTTAATTTATTTATTTTTAGACAGATATTGTGACTTTTTTGATTTGGGATTTAATTTTATAATTAAGCTTCAGCTCAATAATCCGTATCTTAGCTTCCTACTGCAATAATTCAGTGAGTGTTAAAAAAGAGATTAACTTAAACTTTTATTCAAATTTATTTTCAAATACTCAGAAGTGAAACACTCATTTTTCTCTAGAGCAAACAGTAAGCACAAATAAAATGACCATATCTTTCTGTAAACAAGTTGAACTTAAATTAGTGAAATAATCTAGCTTAATATAAAAACAAAAAATAATTATAAGTATGAAATTGTAGAACACTCAGCAAACTAATATGGTTGTAACTATGCTGAAATTGTACTTTGCTGTTGCTCGCTACTAGATTGAGTGTCACTGGCAATACTTTTGCCAAGTTTGCCAAGTTGACTTTTTGGCAGTTGACTTTTAGCAAGACACTCATCACTCAATTGTGCTTACACAGTTGGCTAGTAAGACTATCAAATACAGATGGCGGTCATGCATTTGCTATGGGCAGGGAAAATAAAAAAATACTAATATATTTCATTTCGCATCCTCTTGCGATTAGCTAATCGCAGCGATTGCGATTCAGTTTCGATTGATTGCACATTCCTACCCCTTGTACATTCTATGGTATTGATTACAATGTAAATATTTATTTTATTCTATTAATAAATATCCTATATTTTTCTAATAACATTTCTTGCAAATTTACTTTTTTATCTTAAGAGACTTTGAAGGAATCACTTTAAAAATGTGAATCCTTTAAAAATTGTAAAAAAAAATTTAATCAAATGTAATTTCTAAAGTTTTTTTTTCAATTCTGTATATTATTTATATCTATATATTATTATTTATTGCTGATGAAAAATTATTGTTATTAACCTGCTAGTTATAGAAAAATGTTATTTATAAACTGTACGTAAATTGAATCTGCTTTTGCCATGAAATAGCCATTAAAGCTGATATGACAATACACTCTAAGGGAGTACTCACACTAGGTACAGTTGCCTTTAATTGTGCCGAAGTGCGATTGTCCCTTTCCCTTCTTCCCTAACAGCCTGCACTCACACTGCATTTTGCCCTCCAAACCCGAGTATGCTTATGTCATCGATGATGCGACTGTTCAGTTTAACAAGAAGACAAGCGCTCTCGCTCAGTGGAGATTGCTTTAGTTATATCGTTTTAGTAGTTTGGGATGCATCACACGCAGTCAAATATTTTGTCGAACAGATACACACTTTGACGCTCATTAGTTCATGCTTTGCACTCGGATCAGGGTGGGGCCCTAGTTGGAGTGCTCACTCTGATCCCGCAAGCTCTCTCAAGGTTGTGGAAAATTCAAATTGAACTAAAACAAACCATTACCATTGGCTTACTATTGGGAAAGAAAATTCGGCATATGCGCCAACCAGCAGAACTTTGGAAGTAAAAAAAGAAAAAAAAAGCATAGCACTCCTATACAAGCGTACTGCGCCAAAGCCCAACTGAACCACGATGTGGCACACCACTTCCAACTGAGCCAGGGCCGGCCAACTAAACCATGCCTGAGCCCGATTTAAAGCACTTACACTTGTCAAAGGAACTGGGAAACGTGCCTGGGCACAGTTCAGATAGCAATGTGTGAATGCACCTTAAACTCTCTCAGACTTAAAAATTGTCATAATAAGCTTTTTTTTCTTTTCTTTTTTATTAAACCAAGTATTGTTTGCTTATGTGTAAAAAACATGGACATGTCATCAGTGGCAGGACATTTGTAATGTTCAAGTTCATTGTGTACTTGTGTATTGTTCACCCATCAAAAGAATCTGCATGCCACATCACTATATTTGCATGTACTCTATATAAAGATTTTACTATATTCTCCAGGTGTGAATGACCTCTTTAAAATATCTAGATGCATTCAAAAGTATTTGCATATATTATATAGTGCAAAATAACAGCCAAGCTTCCTTTATGGTTACATTTTTATTAGTGTACTTACTATTATTATTATTATTATTTTTTATTAATGTTATTATTATTAAGTAACTTGCTCCATCAAAATTCAATCAAAATACAAGTAATGATTAGTATTTTGAAATAAGGTTTAATTTGTTTTGGTATCCATTACTGCTTGGATTGTTACTTTAACATAATTGTTAATTGATTGTAGCTCACATTCATTTTCAAAATAAAACCATGTTCCACTTTTACAATATCAGGATATTGAAATAAAACCCCATCCACATCAGATTTAATCTGGTTCCTCTTAATAGTTCCTTTGTGAATGTGTATTGCCTTGAGCAAAAGTTCGTTTCCCTGTTTGACCTGTTTGCAAAATTATAAAGGAAGTCTTCCTTTTCATATCTACTGGTAATTTCTGCAGAATTTACACTATAAACAAAGCTTCTCTTTTTTTCTTACATTTGTAAAGCCGTTTCATAACCTTAAAATTGGGGTAAAAGTTAAAGAATCACATTTTAAGGTTAAGTTAAATGAAATTGGATACCTTATTGACAAATGTGTTTTATTAATCCAAATTCACCATCCAGTATTGGACTTTCAGCTCATTTAAAGCAGCTTAGCATGAAAAAGGCATAACACGGCTTTGGCTTAAAAAATTTGGCCTGCCTAATAGGACATTTCTATTTTCTTCCCGATCAATATCATCATGTTAAGGGGGAACGAGCGCCGCCTCCAAATTTAAGGCAAAAGTGCTCTGTTAAAACTCTGTCCGATCCAAACTCAATAAACAACATGGCGCGATTTGCAAGACCTTGTCCAGTCATCATGTTCACAGCAGGCATGTCTCCAGACGTGGCCCTTAATGTTGCTTGGCCCCTATGATTGAGTTTTCACCACTTTTTAGGTTGCACCTGACACTTGATCATTCATCTCATTTGTAAAGATTATTGGTTAGAACAGGGAGCACTTTCCGTGCATTAGCAATTTCAGCCTTACAAGAAACACTAGAAAATAATGGTTGATTAACAAAGAGTATTTACTGGTATTCAGCAAAGAAACACGCGCCCACCTTTTTAATTTGAGTTAATATTTTGCTTGCCGAACCAAATGTGCCTTGTACTGACATGCAATGATCCAGCTCTCCCCCTTAAAAGCAGGATCGTGCGCTGCTACCTTATACGACAACGAGGGTGATCTATACGTCAATAAGTAGACAAGACTAAAATCTGCGCAATGTGGTTATAATTGATTGAGATGTCTGGGTGGAACTTGCATAAAGCAGCGTGTCATCTGCAAAGAAAAGCACTTTTCTTCTCCCTGAAGATCAGACGTAACACTCTTGAAAAATAAATGGACATCGCCCTCATTTGTTATCCCACTTTGATCCCATCTTTTAGAGAAGTGTTTACAAGAATGCCGTGCCCCTTCCATCCAAGTAAAAGCCAGTCTCAATCACAAAAAGGAGTCTTATTTCAAGCCGAGGAGCTGACCCCTTTGTCTTTTATAATCTTAAATGAAACATCCCTGTGCTTTTTTTTTTTTTTGCACCGGCAGTGACTCAATTGTGATTTTTTTTTTCTTGTAAAATGTGATTTACTGTATGCGCGACGTGCCTGACATCATTTTTGTGCAGTGAATAAAGAAATTGATGGTTTGCGCAGTTTACGTGCTGTTTATAGAGCAGGGAAAGCGTGCTTCTGGATTGTAAAATGCACTTATTGTGTGGTTCTACATCTCAAAACCCACATCCATTCAAATGGTGATGTTCACTTGCCATTCTTCATTGAAGATTTTGCAGAACTGAACTGAGCTTGTTTATTTATGAAGCAGGATGTAAAAACCGTGTTTAGCTTTTTTTCTGAATAGCTTTAGAAGTTTGAGATCAAAATAAGATAAACTTATTATTATTATTATTATTATTATTATTATTATTATTATATTTTACTGAAATAAATAAAAAAATAAAAAAATATATATAAATAAGAACTCCATAAACCGTTTTCATTAACTGTTTTTATTAGATTTCCCAAGCGATGTTTAACAGCAAGAATTTTTGAAACTGTATTTTCTATTATATTTTTTCTCTGGAGTTTGCCTGAAATTAAAAATTAGGTCAGTGTTGTTAGCCACCTTAAGATTTATTCATTTTTTTAAGGCTAAGCTTTTTAGGTATGCAAAGGTTAACCACTTTCACTATTAGCTGCGCTTTAATTAATCGTAAAGGCTTCTCAACACTGAGTTTCCGCACTGAACAAAACTGCTGCCATTACAAAGTTATGCCAACTGTGCACTAGTTTAAAGTTCCGAGCTTGTACACCAAGGCTAATACACCAGCACACTGGATTAACAAAGCTTAGGCTATTAATGGCTGCTCATATATTGCGTCTTTTGCATGTTCAAGTTTGTTATTTCCAATGGAGGTTCATAGCTTGCTGTCTCATATTGGGAGAGACATGCACGCGGCTTGATGCCCTCACGCTTTCCAGACGTACCTAGTTGAAAGAATGTCGCGAGCAACCGAGTCATGTGTCATATGACAAGAACTGGACTAATCAGCTTCATACTTTGTATGAAATATACACATTTCTACTCCCAAAAAAATACAAAATGAAAATGTCTAACAATTTTGTAATATAGTTGATCAAATGTGCCTCTCAGTCAGAGGTTCAGCAGACTTTTTGACTATATTTGTTCTCTATTTGTAGCTTAGATTTACATTAGACAATTAATTTTTTATTTATTTATTAAATTATTACTTATTTTTAAAAAACAAATAATTTTTTTACTTATTTTTTAAGTCCAAAGAGAGAAATGGGCTTTTGTTTATTTTTCATTATTATTTTTTTTGTGCTGTATTAGTTGGTTACTGAGCAGCAATAAACAACAGTTTAAAATACAAGGACTTTTCATGTGATTTTTCAAAACTAGTAGTGTTTTGAAATTAATAAATGCATAATAATCATAATAACCTTGAAAACGTGATAATTCATCAGACTATATTTGTACAACCAATATCTATAACCATTACATTCTATAGACAATTAAAAAATGTATGAAAGCACATAAATAATGATACATTTGCATTTAAATGAATCTCAAATTATACCAAATTGTGAAAGAGTTTAATTTATTATTTTTACAAATGGGTGACAGCTTTGTTTATTTGTTTTTGGTGGTTTAAAAACATGTAAAGAAAACTTGCATAATAAATGAGAAAAACTAAAAAGAAACACAGTAAGTGTCATGCAGGGAGCTCTGAAAACAGTTTACTGATATTCACCATCTTTATTAAGGAACCTAACACATTTTTTGTAGCATTTTTACTGTTTTTTTAATATATATACCAGTAATATCACAGTCATTTTACTCTTTTTTTTTTTTTACATGAGTTTTATCATATTTTTTCTTTAAGTTCAAACTTTATTAAAAAAAGTTTTGACACTGCTGATGTAGAGATCCAGATTTTAAAAGGCCATGTAACAAAAAAATATTTGTTCCTTTATATATAAATTATGCTTTATGTGCTCTGAAACCAGGTGTTATGATGGTTACATTATTTACCGATCCTGACATTGTTGTGTTTTTGAAGACAAATGCATCCTGCCTACTTGCTTATTCCAATTATCAGAATCATAATCTCGTGCCATTCCCCAAATCGTCCGCAGCCCCCTTTCCGTCTTCCTCCTCATCCAACAAAGTCAAAGTTGTTCCCCATAAATTGAAGCTGAAATCAATATGATGTGTTTTTGAAAGGAAAAGCGGGTCCCCGACTCACTCTGTCTTGATTTGTTGCCGGCGAATTATACAGCCGGCCTGACTATTCCACATTCTTCTCAGCCTATTTTCAAAACGCAATCCTTTTGGATTGAAACAGGTCTTTAGTATATGCAATGCATTACCTAAAACGGATTACCACAGACAGCGCGCTCAATCACTTTTTATCTTTTGCCGCTTAAAGAAAAAGAACAGTAATCAAAACCTTTCAACCTATTAGAGGGATGACTTTTACAATTGAATCACGGGGACCACAGGTGCGATAACGAGGCGGCTCGGCTTTATCCTTGAGTGTGCGTTTCCCCCCTATCTCCAGATGTTATTTCATGTTTATCTGTTCTTTAAAAGCAGCACTTCAGAGCCCGCACTTCAAATTCATGCCATAATGGTGTTTGAGGAGGAGACCCTTTTTTTAATTCTCGGAGAAGCAAGCTAAAGTGGCAGATCAAGGTGCATCTCGAAGGAAAACACGGAGGAATCGATGCGAGCGGCGCTGCACTTCCGACTACACGTGTTCTGATGATATTTAATTTTCTAGTGCATTAACACTCAGTCATTACAACATGCAGCCTAGGTGATTTGATCATAATGCATTTTCTTCTTTAAGAATCGCTGAAGTTTTTAGCCAGGTATTCGGCCGTTATTAGATACAGATGGGCACTTCAGCATTAAGTATAGATTTTCAGTCCCTGCTCACTTAAGGCTAGGAGTTTGTCTTAAAGAGGATAATGGCAAATTAAACTCCATACCCCATTTGTTCAGCAAACCTTGATGGGATAATTTTATAACTGCTGATTCACTCATTTCCTAGATTTATCTCTAAAGTGGTTTGGTGGTCTGGCCTCCATATAGTTATTGGGAGGGGGGAGGGCTGTTTTATAAGTTCCTGTTGTTGGCTGATGATATACCTCGGGGAGTTGGAAATGTACAATAATTCAGCCGGCCTGCAAGAATTCCAAAGTCTTCCTCGCGTTTTCAGAGATCTTCATTTACTGATGACTTTCTATTACGCTGATGAGCTCATTCCGCACTGCAAATCTAAGATATCTTTATTTATTTATTTATTTTTAGATCGCTACGGCAGTGAGGTTTCTACAAAACCAGCAAGTTCGTCAAAGCCCCCTGGCAACCAGAAAAGCTTTCTTGAAGAAAAAAGGTGAGCATCATCACTATGTTACTGAACCGAATGTGAAATACTGCATTTTTTGCAGGCAGAACGCTTACAGGATGGCTCCGTTCCAAGACTTTGACCTTAAATTTAACCAGCTGAATGCGTTCAGTGTTCATTTCAAACATGAGTAGAATTGGTTTAAGGAAAGAAAGCCTTTTTGCAGTGTCAGGTTAAAAGGATCGTTCACTCTAAAGGTTACACACCTTTGACTGTCTGTCTTCTGTAGAATGCAAAAAGAGAAATTTTGAAGAGAGTGTGTGCTGCTCTTGTACATTTATTTACAGTTAAAATCATTAGGGAGGGATGTCGTTGAGCTGCAAAATGAATTAACAGCACAATAAATTCATCATAAAACTACCTGTATATTATACTAATAACAGACTTATTGATTTACTATTTTGTTGCCTTGTGTTAAGTACATCATGCACACCTTTTGCTTATTTATTGTCTATTTTTTAAGTACATTGTATATGCAAATTAGTTATCTTATTAATTTATGAGCAGGATTTACTATTTTATTACCTTTTTAGGATATTGTGTGATTTGCTAGTTTGTTATTCACACAACTACAAAACATAATCATGGTAACACACGACACTTAAGTAATGCAATAAACATTAGAGGTAACATAGAACTTTGATGTAATTAATGAATGAGAGAGAAAAAAAACGAAACAAAAAAAAGTTGTCGACTCAAAATAAAGAACAAATGAAGTATCATGCAGTTCTCATGGAACTCTTTTACAGTTTACATGTTTACAGCTTTACAGTTATTCACTGTATATATTAAGGAAACATACTGTTAAACAGGAAACATATTTTTACAGGGTTTACAGGGGTATGTAATTTTAACACTCAGTGGTTGAACTAGGTATTACATTCCTGGATCAAAATAAACGCAAGCGCAGGTTGCCAGGAGCGAGTCTCGAGCCTAAAGGCTGATTTAAGTTTTGTTCTAAATAAAAGCAACGGCATGCAATAGAAGGAATATTTTCCACATTAAGAGTTTTTGTCCTAACTAACTTTATATTTTCATATTTTAGAAATGGCTCTCAAAGGTAAACAACAGAAACTTTGACAATGATCACCTCATGTGCTTTATTCAGTGTTAAATGCTAACAATGTGAGTTTGAATGCTATTTTACATGACATTTATTGCTCTACTACCGAAACCAGCAGCAGATAATTTACTTGCATAACTTTAAAACTTTAGGATCAAAACCAATGCATATAATGTATGATATTCAGCATGTACATTTAATAATGTTAAAGAGGTTTGATATGTATTAATCAGATTATAAACCTTACTATTTCGAGTGCATATTCTTTGCTTCTAAAAGGATATTTCTGTCGTGTTTTGTCTGGTGCAAACAGCCAAATATATTGTGTTTTGACAAGGGGTTAAAATGTAACCTGCACACCTGACTTCTATCATACACCCGGCACAATGTGGCACAAGGCACGACGCAATTCTAGATGCTCTGTTTAACTGTTTTCTCACTAGTGAAGTGTTCCGTTTTTCCACTTACAAAGTCCGCCATGTAAATAGCAAATGCCCTATGGCGCGACGCAACTGACTCTTAAAGGGAATAGGAGATGAGACTCTGATTGGTTTATTCTCATAACACACCTATAACTCATTAAGAGAATAAGCTCAACCCTGTTAGACCATGCACCACAGCGCAAAGCAGATTTTTTAATCCTTAAAATAGCAAAAGTGGATTCTGACACTTCATGCTTTTACTCCCCTTAATGCTTTTGCACTCTGGCTTTGGACTTTGCGCCTGGATCGTCAAAATAGAGCCCCTAATGTTTGCGTTCATAATATTTATATTATTTGCTAGTTAATAACCTCATGTGGAACTCTGCTACTATCCACCGAAAGTCCCATTTCGGTCACGGACGCATGCTTTCACAGCTTTTCTGAATAAATGAATGAAATATGCGGTTTTCCATTAAGGCAAGCTGGGGTGCTGGAATCTAATTGGCTAATCTGGCATTGGGCAGGTTAAAAAAAAACAAAACAAAGACAGCATTCCGATTTCAGCATTGTTTTTCAGATAAACAAGAATGTTCACTTAGCATGTGTTTTAAATATCTGCAAACATATTATGGTATTTTTATTCTTTAGAAGAGTCAAAAACAAACATGCATTGCTTTTATTGTTTATATTTTTGGTAAAAAAATGTATTCCAATAAGCAAAAATTACTTTAGTGAACATGCTGCTGTGGTCACCATCTACTTTCATTATGTGGAAGAGTGCAGCTTGCAAATTGGTCGTAAATATCTACTTCCTTGTGTCATTGAAGAAAGTAAGCCATCAAAGTTTCCGTTGATTAAATGATGACAATTGTCATTTTTGGATGAACTATGTCTTTAAAGGCTGCTCAATTTGAGGGACAGCATGCCGTCCAGTGGCCCGAGATTTCCATGGGGTGAGGTCATTGGCTTTTAAGGGTCAGAGGTCGAGGCCATTGTTGCAGGCCCTGGAGGGTCATGTAGGGGTCGATCGGGCTGCAGAGAGCTCGATCCCAGCTGTGCGGATAAATGACCTATCAGTTGGGATGCTTCTTTGGGATCCAGAAAATTAATATTGACAAACCCTCCTGCACTTTCAATGGAATTGTCAATTATGCTACCTCCCAGCATTTTAAAGCTTTTACTTAATTTAGCTGTTATCATAAATATTAAAGCACTGGAATGCATCGGAAAGTTTTATCGACCAGAGAAGTAACGTGTTGTGAGCATACATATGCATTCACTCTAAATTCAGAGCAGTTTAGGTATCAATCAATATGTGTGTTTGATGCATAACCCACCGCTATCTCTCCTATAGCACAAACCCCCTTTCAGATCAGATCACCGGCCTGAGTGTGTGCTGGATAGAAATCAATCCATGCGCTGTATTTTGATCTTTTTTGAGAGTTTTTTTTTCTAAAGCCAGCACTGAAAATGACATTGTGATGTTTTAGTGGATCGCTTTGGTGGGGTTGGGGGGGCGGCAGCGATGGAAATCGAGAAGCACAATGTAATCTGTCTCACTTTACAGCTTATTTGAGTGTTTTGCAAGCAGGTCTTAAAACTTTAAAATCAGTCACATAAAATGACGATCACTTCGACACTCAAATGCATATAATTTTTTAAAATAAAATATAGTCCTTCACAAAGGTCAGATTAGTTTTATCTTGATTACATTTAAGTTTAGCAAGGTCAGCACTGTCCTTTAGAACGTTATAACTCATCGCTCTCTGTGCACTATTGATACTTGTAAATCTTACCACGGCCATGCTTATCCAACAAATTCTCATGACACTTTTTTTTTTCTTTTAGTTTTTATTTACAAGGAAATTTGTTCTGTCGAGACTAATTAATGGTGGATTTGGCCTAGGCTGGTGCTAGTAGAAAGGCAAAGGAAAAGCGAGCCTAATAGCTCCATGACTGGTGAAGGAAACTGGAGACAAAATCCATAGTTGCCGGCTGCTGTTGTTCACATCAGTGGCCTATTATGACTTCTCAATATCTTTAGCATTTTCCTCGGTCAGTACTTCTCGTTAACAGTAGATCGGCTTCATTTATAATTCACAGCTGAGGGTATGTGGCTTAATATGCTGTATGTTTATGATGAAATGTGGTTGGAATGTGTACAGCTGAAATTGTATCCTGCTCAAGGTATTCTCAGGTTCTGAGTGATATGCATCATGTTTGTGTTCGTAACAAGCATGTTTGGAGGTTCAAATGGGTTTCTCAAAGGGGTTATGGGTACATTAAATATTAAAATGCTAGCATGCCACTGTTTCATGATAGGTCACCCCCCTATGTCAGTTGAAGTCGGTAGTGTTCAATAGGTCCTTGTAATCCACATAAATGAACCGTTTCATTATAAAAGATATGGGTTAATATTCTGGTAATATTCTGCCAAAGCTGTCTAACTGACATCCTCAGAGAAGGAACGCAAATTTTCAGATTTTGATTAATGGTGACCTATTATACCCCTTTTTACAATATGTAAAATAAGTCTCTGATGTTCCTGAGTGTGTCTGTGATGTTTTAGCTTAAAATACACAAACGTTTTTGTTTATAACTCTTTAAAACTGCCCCTTTTAGCCTTTGATCCAAATTGTGCCGTTTTGGTGACTGTCACTTTTAATTCAAATGAGATTTAAGTGCTCTTTTCAAAAGAGGGCGGAGCTACAAAGCCCTATGATTGAACATATTGGTACATTCAGAACAGAACTAGTGTTATCTGTGTGAAAAACTGAAAATGTGAAAAGTGTCTCAGAGGAAGGCAGTCTATGGAGACTCCGCTGTTCATTTTTGCATCTTAAAACTCCACATTTATACTCCTGTTAGTAATTATTGTCAAATTAAAGTGAAAATGTCAAGTAAAGTGTTTCTGCAGACAATTTTTTCATCAAGTGTGATAAAAAAAAAAACACACTGAAAAAATATTCAAAGATAATTTCTTGGATTTGCTAAAAAAAAAAAAAAGTTAAGTGGTTGTAAACAATTAATTTAGGCTATACGTAAACAAACAAATTAAGTTGAACATTGCAAAATTTATTTTGTTTGTTTAATTTTGCAGACATAATTTTTTTCAGTGCAATCGAGGCTGGCTATATTTACAATCAGGGTATCTTCCATCCATTCCATATCCGCTTTCAAACAAAAAAAATACAAAACTAACAAAACGGCCACAGTCGCCACAGTGAAAAAAACCGCCAACTTATCCAGCATATGTTTTACGCAGCGGATGCCCTTCCAACTGCTACCCAGTACTGGGAAACATCCATACACACTCATTCACACTCATACACTACGGCCAATTTAGTTTATTCAGTTCACCTATAGCACATGTCTTTGGACTGTGGGGGAAACCGGAACACATGGAGGAAACCCACACGAGTACAGGGAGAACATGCAAACTCCACACAGAAATGGCAACTGACCCAGCGACCTTCTTGCTGTGAAGCGACAGTGCTAACCACTGAGCAACCATGTCACCTACACTCTATATTAATCATTAAATAACATTAAACTTTCAAAAGACGTTATATATTACAAAACAATTTTGTTGCCTTTGTTGGTGGCATACATTTTTAGGTTATTGACAGGTTTAGTGGTATGAGGTGATTAAATGTTAGTTATCAGTGAATATATATATATATATATATATATATATATATATATATATATATATATATATATATATATATATATATATAAATGATAAGCATAATAGATGTGTAAATATATATTTTTTTCATTTAGGAACATATGTATTCATAAAATTATTAATTTAAGATTAGTTTCATTTTTTATTCCTGTTAGTTAAGTCATTATCAAACAATAACAAATGAGACATTATTATTTTATTTATGATGTTACATTGTTTTATTGTACTGTATATACTTTTTTTATAGAGCAGATGTTTTATAGGGAAAAACTTTCTACTTTATTGAGAGATGTACTTGAGTTGCACCAATTCCACAAACTTCCACAAACCTCTTGTTGGTGGTTCATTCCACTGTGGCGACCCCAGATTAATAAAGTGATAAGCCAAAAAGAAAATGAATGAATGTCCTCTTAAACTTTTAGTCTAAAGATTTTGTGCTATTTATAAATCATACAGGCACTTTGCTTTGTAATATATATTTAGATTGACTATGACCTCTCCTAAATGCAAAACTAGGTGGTATTGACAAGCACTAAATAATCTTTTGCTAATTTTTTTTTTCAACCTGCATTCATAAAAAGAACTAGTTTATAGCTTTAAACATATCTCCTTTCAGCTAGTTGCAAAGTAATCATTTCTCATTTTGAGTCCTTATTGAAAAGTCTCATCTTGTTTATTGGATTTGTTTTATGTGCGTGTGTATACAGTATACAGAGGAGATCAAATTATTCAAAATTAATACTTCTATTTATAGTGTATTTTTGTTTTAATGTAAAAAAAAAAATTGCGAACTGTCTTTGGACACTAGCTAGTTTTTATTTAGTTTATAGGCACATTCATCAGTGTATATGTATCTGTTTTGTCTGTGTGTATAATGCCTATTTAGATTGACTTTGACCTCTCGAAACAGCGAAAGCAGGTTCTAATGGGGAACACAGTGAACTCAGGACTATCATGGCAATGTGCCCCAAGGGTGCGTTTGAACATCAATAGATCCATAGCTGGAAGACTCGGCCTTGTGCTATTGCTATTCTAATTTGATGTTGTATTTTTTATGCGGACATTTGGAGATCTTTGAACGGGGACACTATTTCCAGGTCACTAGCCTTTTAATTACCGACCCTTGTAACCGAGAGGTTATTGATATAACTCTGAACACAAAGCTGTTTACAGGCACAGCGGACGAGTTCTCATCAATGCTTCAAGTTTCATTTCTTTCGTTTGCTCTGCTCGCTCATGCAATTTTGGGTGGGACGCAGCTGCTTGCACCCCGAGGACGACTTGGCTGCGATATTGGCCCTTGTCATGTAGTTATGAAAATATGCTAAACATTGAAAAAGACAAGTATTCATTGGACGTTCCCGATGGGATGATCAGAGAATCAGTCAAACAGCTTAATTAAGGCGAGAGACTGCTTGCAAAAACACTGTCAGTGTTTATTTTTAGTCTATTTTAAAGAAAATATTCAAAAAACACTTTTACTATATCTTTCATGCACCATATCAATTTGTAGGTGTATAATAATACCTTGTGTAATAATAATACCTTTTATTAAAATAATAATAATAACAATACAAATACCATATATTTGTTTCTGTAGATTTCAATTACAATGCATATGTTATGTATGTACCCTAACCCTAGAATACACACCCTTAACGCTAAACTTTAAAGTTTTATTGCATATCTTAAAGGGTTTTACATAGAAATATCCTAATACAGCTTTCACTATTTTCATAACTGTGGAGTGACTAAAAGAGATTCCCAAAATTCTCTTTTAAAAACTGTAAAGGTCCCATGAAATTAAAATAAAGTTTTTTTTAGATGTTAGTATCAGTATTAGGGCTATGCTGATAGACGATACCATCATCCATCGCCGATGGCCAATAGACAACACGATGCTGAGCCGGCATCGCCGTTCCTCCGCCCCACCCCGGTCGCAAACCTGCTCGCGAAAAATAACACTTGGCCTCGTTTACACTTATACGTTTTAGTATGAAAATGACACACCGTGTTTTACCTACTGTAGCATTTCTGAACAGCCCTCTGTCCTTCCGCTGAAAATGCACATCTCATGACCACACACACACTGTCATGCGCTCGTCTGAGCTCCAGTGAGCAGTGCACGTCGGACACTTTATCAAGGATATACCGCTCGATCGCGTCTCACTATAGTTGTTAA
This sequence comes from Danio rerio, assembly GCF_052040795.2. Taxonomy (NCBI): domain Eukaryota; kingdom Metazoa; phylum Chordata; class Actinopteri; order Cypriniformes; family Danionidae; genus Danio; species Danio rerio. The sequence goes on from NC_141043.1 coordinate 31,871,971, forward strand.
ATGTGATATTCAGACATCCCAAGTCTCCCGGAAGTACAAATGCATAGAGACTCCTGGATGCCCGCAAGCGAGTGATAATCTGCTTGAAATCGCATGTCTTCCTCTCGGTGTCTCCTTCGTGCGTTTGCATACCCCTCATTGTGGCTGACGGCAACACTGGCACGCACCTCTCAAAAAATGTAACTACACATCACGATGACGTGTGGCACAAGCTCTGTGATTAGCCAGCTTGGTAGCGCTGACATGAATGGGTGGAGTCGAGAGCTACGCAAACCTGTCTCCAGCTGGAAAGTTTTGATTTATGTTTACTGTACCTTATGAATAATGTTGTTGCATGTCTGTCGGATTCCACCTCAAAATAAACAAGTTATTGCTACTTGTACATTAAGGTAGCTTTCGGAAAAAACAAAACACCCGCAAAGACACTCGACACTGAGGAACATAAAAACCTGCTGGCAGATATAGCATTTTAGAAGTGTTATTGCAGAGCAACACAAACATCACGCAGAAGTATAAATGCATGACAACACGCAAGGAAATCACAGTGAATCCCATCGATTACTTACCGCAGAAGTATAAATCAGCCTTAAGATTATAGAAATTCAACAATCAAATGTAAACAGTGTCTTTATTGTTTAAATATGTAAACCCAATCAATCAAGTCTAATCTAATTTTTAAAGCTTTATGTTGTCTTGTGTTTAAATGATTTAAATTAACTTGAATCTTGATTCTCTAGATTCACACATTGCAACATCGATGCTGCAGCGATATATTGTTCAGCCCTACCAGAAGTCATATACTTTTCAGGTTTTTGCGCTGGAAATTTATACGAGTGCATATTTCACTAAAAAGTACCTCATTTGCATATTTAAGTATAACCTTTTCAAAAGTGTGAAAAATGAAAAAGTTTGCACTACTTAATGGGATAGTTAATCCCAAAAATGAAAATTTTGTCATCATTTACTCAGTCTTGACTTGAAGAATGATAAACTGGTAACCACTGACATCCATAGCAGTGTAAAAAATATCATGGAAGTCAATGGTTACTAGGTTTCAATATTCTTTTAAAACATCTACTTATGTTTTTACCAGAAAAAAAATTTATTAAAAAAAAAAAAAACTGGTTTGACAAGTGTGTCAAGGTCAAATGTGAGTAAATGATGAATATTTAATAAAGTCAACTTTTTTCTTCTTTCCCTATTCACCTGCAGTGCCTTGCTGTAATTTAGGAATGATTTGTGAGCCTGTTTTTAAGGAGAGGTTTCAGATTAAAGTCACAATGACCCTTTGTTTTAATTGTGGATGGCAATCAGCAGCCTTTTGTCAACATGCAAACGGTTTTTCGTTTCGACTAGTCGCTCAAATGACAGAGGAGCGCAGGCTTTAAAGTGAGCCGTCTGTAAATTTGCATGTGCTGGTAAAATGGTCTTGTGTCAGCACCGAGCCATTTCTACTGAGCCTCACCTTCAACAATGTAATTATGTCACAATGTTGTATCACTCTGAAAGCAACTCGTGCAATTTGAAGGGTAGGAGGGAGACTAATCTAGAAGCAAAGTGCTGAGTAATCTTAAGCCAATTTCTCCTTATTAAATTTCTCCTGAAATTTACCATTTTCCCAGTGCCCTGCTGAGCTCACAGAAGCAATTTCAACGCGCTGCTCTGTCTGTTGTTCCTGCAGTGTTTTCCAGGCCATTCTTGGAGTTTGCTTGAAAATTTAATTTGATTAACGTCGTTCATAATAAAGCGTGTCTGCCTTAAACGCGCCAGCTGAAATGACGGATCAGTGGTTATGAAGGTGACCTTTCATTTTTTGCTGTTTATAGCTAATACCTATTAATTAGGCATGAGGTTAAGCCAAGGTCATTGTAATAAATGCTAAATGCAGGAACAAATACTCCAGCGGTAATTGTTGATGTACTCATCTTGATTGGGTTTGGTATATTACAGTTTTGTCTGTAATATACATTAAAGTGGCTTTTTTAACCGTTTGTTCTTGATTTTATCTTACGTTTCAAAATGACTGAGGCTTTCCGCAATTTATTTGTGTACTATTTTTGGTCATATGAATGTACAGTACACCCTCAGCCTCATCCATAACCCTTCTGTACCCCTTCATCAGCCCCAAACCAGAAATGTGTTCCTTTTAACTCGCATTATTCTGGATATCATTTAGCATTATCTGTAATATTATTAAAGTGGCATTATTACAGTAAATCACTTTTAAGCTAAAAGCGATCAATACTGTGGGTGAAGAATAGACCGCTCTCAAAATGAAGGAGTATGAGGAATATAGGCTAGAAGCTGTTATTTTATAACTGCATTTCGTTTGATATTGGTTGGTTTTATAGCCTGAGACATTTGAAGGGATGAAATAGGAAGCAGTGGTACTGTACTGTTTATTGTCGTGAAGTTCGAGATGAGTAAAGAACACCGCTGCAGATATTTACTTCCATCGGCATATATTCCCTTAATGTACTTTTTCCCCTTGCAAAAACTATGTTGCAATTAATAATTATAATTATATAATTATTTTATTTTATTATTATGATAATCAATTAGCATATGTTATAAATGTTTTATAGTATTTTCGCAATTATTTAATCAAAGTTAATTGTTGATATCATCTATTATAATATTTGAAATAATTACAAATATTTATTTATTCACAAACTTAATTTTCTTTTATTATTTAATATTTTTTTAATCTTTAAGGGGTGTGAACATACACTGGTCTCATGGTTTGGTTATGATTTTCATGCCATCGATTCGGTTCAATTTGATATCTCGGTGCGTTGATGATGCTTTCCATTCACACTATGATAATTTATTTAGCATGGCTCTGGCGCTGTTCACCAAACAGTGAGACAGACGTCGATGTTAAACAGCCACATCGATCAGCTGGTCCATTATAGATGGCGACGGTGGAGAAAACTCACTCTGCAAACACGATCGTGTCTGGATCCACTAGTAACGTTATTTTCGTAACAGCCGAAATAAGCCAAGAGGAGATAAACTGTTCATGCTAGCAGGTCAAAGGGGCCACAAATATAGACACAGAGAAATTTTACAGCTCTCTTTTTTTTTGGATTTTTTTTTAAGCTACCTCCATTTAACGCATATGTGATGCATATGTATCACCGGTTATGATTGTTACTGAACCGATACCGAATTGTTCACGTCTGTATTGAGGTGCATCAACAAAACAATTAATTTTGACTCCCCTTATATATATATATATATCTATATCTATATCTATATATATATATATATATATATATATATATATATATATATATATATATATTTTTTTTTTTTTTACTAAAATCAACATAAAAAATACAAAAAATCAACAAAGAAATTTAAGTAAATATTTTACTAAACAGTCGTTTCTGCTAATTGCCATAGAAATATTACCTAGTTAAGCTTTTAAATGTCACTTTAAGCTGTAAGTGTCTTAAAAATATGTAGTAAAATATTATGCACTGTCATCATGGCAAAAATAAATAAATCAGTTATTAGAAATGAGTTATTAAAACTATTATTTGTAGAAATGTGTTGTAAAAAAATAAACAGGAGGGATAATAATTCAGGGGGTTAATAATTCTGACTTCAACTGTATATACATAAAATAACTAATATAAATTACAGAAATTCTTAGAAAAATGGCAAACATGAAAAATACAAAATAAAGTTCAAACCAGTCATAATAAACTGACTCAAACTCATTAAAAGAACCGATATTAAAACACAGCACTGGCACTAATAGGTTGAGACCCAGTATAAGTGAAATTTATGGAGTGATGTAGTTAATCTGTCTGACATGATGTAAGAAAGAGAGGAGCGTTATGGATGTTACAAAGATCAGAGATCAGATTTCAGGTCATACACCCCCCCCACAGACAAAGACACCCAAACATACATCCATCTTAATTTCTAATCCAGTTTAATGCTTTATTTATGTAAATATTTTCCAGTTTTGCTCTATATTAATGATGAGAAATGTCAAAGCCCCCATAAAATGAAACAATAGCATCTTCTGGTGGCGTGGGGAGTTAAATTGGATTCCAGCAGCAGCAGCCGTAGTGTCGGGCAGCTGATGAAGGGGAAAATAGGAAGCACTTTGATTACATGTTGCAGCGTCTTTACACAACAATCTCTCCTACACGTATTATTTACATGCCGTTCTGCTCTAATCCACGCTGAAGGAGACCTCCATGATTTCCAGCCCTGTCTTTCTCTCAGTATTTCTGTCTCTCTGTCTTTTCAAGGGGAAATGTGATTGGTCTCGGTATAGGCATTCAGAGATATGCGCTAATGTTTTCTAAGAAGGTCATTTTAACAGTGTAAATTGTGAATGACTGAATAGCATCGTTACATCACTCTTTGATTGGGCTTTCCACATGTGGGTGTATATGTACTTATTATCTTGGCTTGCTTTAAGTGTATGAGCTGTCCTTAAGGAAAGGTGGTTGCATGTAATCACTGCCTTATTACTGGAGCGCGTGTCATTTTACCCAGCATTTCCAAAATGACGGTATTAAGCATTGAAGTGCTATGAGCAAGCTTTTCTTCATTTTATTTTGGCCAGTTTCTGTTTGTGTTTTCCATAACTTACAGAAAACACCCACTAAAATGTAACATTATAAACAATAAATTTGTCCTGGTTATTTAGAGCAAATGTCTTTTTAATCACAAATTAAAAGTCAATTTAACGTTCTTAGTCTATTTCAAGTCTATTTAAAGTCTATCTAATGATTTAATGCTTGTAGCCCAAAATAGTAATTAATAGCAATTTTCAATCTTTTTACCATGACACTATTGTTCAAACCATTAGGTGACCTATTTGTCAGTAATATATTTTTAATCAATTAAAAATGGCCAGAATAAGCATGTCGTTTTTGTAGTTTTACATAAGTATATATGTTAGGCTGAATATTTATAGAGCGTTATTTCAATTTTATATTTTGCCATTTTATTTTCATATATTTTACTCTTTCAACTTTTTTAAACTTAATTATTATGTTTATTAATAAAGCATAACATTGTTTTCTATGTTTATAAAATCACCCATTTTAAATTTATTTGGACACCAAAATGAAATGTATTGAATATAGAATTTTTATTGTTGTTGTGGCTATTAATGCATATTATATAATATAACTTAATAATCATTAATAATTAGTATAATACAATGATTATAAGTTATGCAAAATATTTGTGCAACATTATTTATTTTGAAAAACAAATACAGCGGTCAAATAGCATAGTATGTTTCTTATAAAACTGACTGGCTTGCAGTTGTGGAAAGAGTACTAAAAAATCATGCTTAAGTAAAAGTGCCATTATATGCTTAAAAATTTTGTGCAAGTATAGTAAAATTATCTGTTGTAAATACTACTCAAAGTATGTGTAAAAAGTAGCTCTTTTAAAAGTATTCAAGAGTAGATGAATTTACATGTAATTTGTGGATGCGTGTAAACACAACATTCTGTAATTCATTTAGTTATTGCCCAGCAGGGACACAAGGTCATAAGACGTTAATATTAGTTTAGATTTAGGTCATGATGTCAGGTGACCAAAATTTAATGTCTAGCCAGTTCCTAAGGACAACGTTATTTTGATCACCAATAACAACGTCAAATGAAGTTGGTATTTGTTTGATTTTTGGTTGTGTTGGAAAGTGCACCAAAATCCGACATCAAGCCAACATCTTAAATCAATGAGGTCAAAAACTGACAATTATTCGTCAGGCATGGCAACCAAAATCCAATGTCTGATAGATGTCATAGTGGTAACGTCTATACAAAGTCAAGCTGTAACATCCATAGACGTTGATATTTGGTTGATTTTAGGTTGGACATTGGCCTGATGTTGAGTTCTGACGTCAACCCGATTTTCACTTCCAAACAAAATGCAAAGTCCCCACAACGTTAAGGTGCGACGTCAATCTAACATCATTTTGACGTCTGGTGGTTGCTGGGTGTTTAAGGACATTTTGGTCATGATACAGTAAGCATCCATCATAAACAGTCTCTGGGTCAATGCGTGTAAAAGATTTTGGAAATCTACTTGGACAATTTTAATGCTTCCAAACAGTTTGCTGCAATTATAAATTGCACATGTTTTGAGGTAGTTTGTTATGATGCGATTTACATTCTATAGGTGATTTGGTTGAGCAGGAATCACAGGACTGACTTTCCTAATGCCCATAAACAATAAAAATGTAGTTACTGCAGGTTGAAGGAAAGTAGCGGAGTAAAAGCACCAATACAGCACAGAAATGTACTCAAGGGAAAGTAAAAGTACACATTTTTAAACAACTTAGTAAATTACAATTCCTGAGAAAAACTTCTCAATAACAGTAATTTGAGTATTTGTAGTTTTAAACCACTGCTGGCCTGTGACCTATTGACCTTTAAAGCAATAGATCACCAATAAATTAACATTTTCTGTTAATTAACTGAGTTATTAAAACTATTATGTTTAGAAATGTGTTGAAAAAATCTCTCCGTTAAACAGAAATTGAGGTAAAAAATAAACAAGGGGGCTAATAAATCAGGGGGGTTGATAATACTGATTTCAACTGTATAGATCACCAATAAATGAACATTTTCTGTTAATTAACTCGCCTGCAGGCCATGCAAGGTGTTTTTTTTAATCTACATTAAAGAACATAAAAAAAAAGATTTTAGGTGAAAGCTGAAATCTTTGGAAATATTTTAAATGCAGGACAGTGGTTACTATCACTTTGAGAGGCAAACTAAAGAAAAATAGGTAACACTTTACAATAAGGTTCATTAGTTTATGCATTTACTAACATGAACTAATCATTAACAACACATGTACAGCATTTATTAATCATGATTGAACATTTACTAATGCATTATTAACATCCAAACTCATGCTTGTTAACATTAGCTAATGCACCGTGAGTTTACATGAACTCAAAATAAACAACTGCATTTTCATTAACTAATGTTAACCAACATGAACAAAAACTGTAGTTAATGTATTGTTCATTGTAAGTTAATGTTAGTAAATGCATTATGTAACATTAACTAATGAACCTTATTGTAAAGTGTGACCGAAAAATAGTATGTGGCTCCAATCTCATCCAGCAAATGATTGGTCTGTGCAAAAAACTGAATGTCATTTACCTTATAGGTTGCTTTACTTTATACTTTAACATTATTACCTTTAATTCACTGTCTTCACAAAAACATCATTACTTCATCTTTAAAGGAATAGTTCAATAGTGTATGAACCCATAAAATGAACCCAAGTGCTGCCATGGGGGTTCATGTTTTTTGTAACTAAATAATTTCTTATTTTTAAGTTATAAAGTCAAATCATTTATTTCCGGTGTCGGCCAAATTCAAGTTCATTCTCAACAACTGATCTCTGACTCATTTCATTTTCCTTTGAGTCATCTTTAACTTAAAAAGTCATTGATTTGCCAAGAAATGCTGTCAAATGGCAAAAAAGTGACATGTTTTTGTTTTTAAAAGTTAAGTACCGTGTTTTTAAAGAGCTGTTTCATGCACATGACATTGCAATGGATTCAAGATGCAGACGCACCGGTCGAAGGTGTCCATCTAATGCTAGTTTACATAGAAAATCAATGTAAAAAGCAGCGCAGTGGAATACAAAAACACGCTCCGTGTCAACGGCTGCTTACTGTGTTGTGTGTGCACTCGACAGCAGGTAGTTAAGCATACACACATTCACACGTTTTGCCTCTAATAAACGATATTTTAATTATAAACAACATTAAATTGTGTTTCACTCGGGGGAAATCTCTAAAAATTAAGTGCACGCACTGATACGTTGTTATCTTAAAAAGTGCCAGCTGAATTTATTTATTTATTTATATATTTATTTTTCCAGCTGACTGCTAGTTGGCAGCGGTACAGAATTTACTGTCCTTCATTTAGCATGTAATCAGGGATGCAATGCAGTTTTTTCCACTGATAAAGTCAGGAGTTTAAGACTTTACCCTTACTTTACGTGTGGTCTGACCTCAGCGGTGCTCTTGCTATAGTCGTTTCATTATGCTCAAAGGGCCATGAGGGACACTGCAGGTGTAATGCGCTCACGCCATGAAGGTGAAGAAATGGTTCATCATCCCTGATGTTAATAGGAAAGAGTTTGCAAGTAAGGTGATGCGACTCACCTCTTGGACAGAAATGGCAATGACCAAGGCCTGCTTAGAAGACAAAGGGATTGATGTGGTTATAAATTACTCCACTGCGCCACCTAGGCCAGCTGCTTTTCACTTTGTCATCAGGAGAAGGCGATAAAGCAGGAAAATGACCAGTCTCTCTCTCTCTCTCTCTCTCTCTCTCTCTCTCTCTCTCTCTCTCTCTCTCTCTCTCTGTTTCTCTCTCTCTCTCTCTCTCTCTTTTTTTAATACATAAATGAATACGCTATGAGAACGGTCATTATTTAAGACATGCAATCATGTGGGACATGGACTTGACATGTGAAATCTCACAGAAACGCTTACGGTGACCTCCATCTTTATGAGCTGAGGTATTTTTCTCGTTGTTCAATGTGGGATTATTGTAAGTAATATTCCCAAAGCGGTCTCCCTACCTAGGAAGGTTGCTAGTTTTGCATTTTTTTATAAGTTTTTTATTTTGATACTAGTTTTTAATTTGCTGTTCACTGAGTTTAGATTTAGTTTGTTTCATTAATGGTTTACTATTTTTATTTTTTTAACACGTTTAAATTTAGTTTTAGTTTTAGTATCAGTTTTGATAGTATTAGTTTTAGGAACAACAAAAAACTTTTAGTTGATCTTTTAACATCAGAAGTGGCTTATATGAAAGGCAAAGGCCTCTAGCTTATGCTTATTTACCTAAATAAAATATGATCATGCTTTGATTTTGAATGATTTAATTAAAACAGTAAGGTTTGACTTTGCTTAGACTAGAGTCTTGTCACTTAACAGAAATAATGTACAGTATTGAATATGAAGTCATGGTGCAGTGGAAAAAGAACTAATATTGTGTATTACTCCAATGAGCTTGGATGACTGCATCCATACATCTCTGCAATGACTCAAATAACTTATTAATAAAGTCATCTGAAATGACACTGAAAGTGTCCTTGCAGGACTCCCAGAGTTCATCAAGACTCTTTGGATTCATCTATAATGCTGCCTCCATCTTACCCCAGACATGCTTAATAATGTTCATGTCTGGTGACTGGGTTGGTCAATCCTGGAACACCTTGACCTTCTTTGCTTTCAGGAACTTTGATGTGGAGGCTGAAGTATGAGAAGGAGCGCTATCCTGCTGAAGAATATGCCCTCTCCTGTGGTTTGTAATGTAATGGACAGCGCAAATGTCTTGATACCGCAGGCTGTTGATATTGCCATCCACTCTGCAGATATCATGCCTTTACACTGAATGTAATGTAACCCCAAACCATGATTTTTCCTTCACCATCTTGACTGATTTCTGTGAGAATCTTGGGTCCATGCGGGTTCCAATAGTTTTTTTGCAGAATTTGTGATTATTGGAATGCAGTTCGACAGATGATTCATCTGAAAAATCTACCTTCTGCCGCTTTTCCAAATGATGAACTAGAAGTCAAGTTATTATTTGTTACTCTTACAACTGGAATCGACGACAAGACTTTTGTCAGATAGTGTACATTAACTCTTGTGCAAACCTCTTAGTAATAAAGTAAAATAATAGTTTGTACAATCACTGAATTCAAAACCATACAAATTTAACTAATAAAAGTAAAAATTTATTAAGTACTAATTGATAAAACAATTTCTTATTAAAGATCACACTATATGTAGAGGAACATGCCTACCTTACATTTTTCGGCAAATAAAGAAGTTCAAACATGTTTATGTTGATATAGATATATATAAATAATACATAATACACATTTATAAACCTGCACAGTTCAGATTGTCCACCACAGAATGAGCTTATAAATTCTCAAAGTGATTTTTGTTTTTATTTTTGCTAATTATTAGTTTATTTGATGGACTGTTGTTCATTTTGTTAAGTTGTAGGTTTTCGTTTATTGGGATTTTTTTTTTTCAACCAAATATTTTTGTCTTTAGATTTAGTTATGGTTCACTAAAATAACCTTGCTGTCTAGTTGGCTGGCTGAAAAAAAGAGCATCCACCTTTAAGTAAGCAATTTTATAATTGTCCCTGTGAGCTTGTTCCTGCCCTATAAAGTACCAAAATTGGAGAACTGCACTTTATGGCTGGATGAGTCGCCTCATCACTCCTTAAAAAAAAAAAAAAGGTGAAAAAAAAAAAACATCCTGAAAATAAGAGGCCAGAAAATAGAGCCATAAATAATCCAGAGAGCAATGGGTTTTCCTTTAAATAAATACCGATCAGGTTTATGTTGAAAGACAATAGAAAACGTAGCCCAGATATGCAGTTTACAGTATTTATAGCTGTAATATCGTGGTGCCACCACCGTAATTTCATGCCCCAATGAGAATGGCAAGGTCAAAGCAAATGCTTCGACTGAGCATCTGCTAATATGGTGACTCATAAACAGGCTCTGCATGTATCAGGTGCACCAAATAATACAGTATAATGAAATACAGAATAGCTTTCCATTATTGTTCTTATTTTTTTTCTTTTACGGTGTCGTCATTAGATGTAATTTATGTCTTAAAATAAATTCATCTACCGGCAGGTCGATCTGAAATAGAGGTCTGAGGGGTCATTCCACAGGTTTTGAAAAGTGTAATAAATTTCGTGTTTGCTTTTGGTGTCCTTTTTCCCTTTTATATGTTAAATCCACTCTTGTTGTCCTTTTTTAAATTGGATCTCAAAGGTCTTTCATTTGTCGTCCTATTTTCTTTGTAATAAAGGCATCAGAGAAGACAAAACGGCTGAGTGAGTCCGAAAACCAGAAAGAAAAGCAAACGCGTTCAATGAATTTGCATGCATCTTATTCGGACCCCCTTTGTAGTTGCGCAGGTGGGGGTGCCGTTTAAGAATTCAAATGACATTACAAATATGTACATATTTGTTCATTACGTCCTTAGAAAGCGAGCCACTCGTTCTGGAGGTGAACTCCCGAAAAACGTGAACTTCCTGAGAGCGTCTTTACGGCGAGGTGAGTGGGAGGAAATGAGAGGGGGGCCTCTAAGTCTCATTCAATAGTCTGCCACCATGCAGTCTGGTGTGGTCAGATGAATAGAGTCCAGGGACACATTATTGCTTATTGGACAGTACAGGCTGACTGCACCAGCTCAGCACATGGCCATGGCTGCTTCCTGGCACTTTGAATGCCACGCAAGACAGGATGACCAATATTTGCCTTAAATTATTCAACGTTTTTCAGGGCCATTTCAACCTCCAGTGCAGAAGCCGCCTTCCTTTTAACTTTGACCTCAGCCTAGAGATTTCCACGAGAGTGGTAAAACGGGCTCGATGTGGTCATTTTAAATGAAAATGGTGGCGGCGTAAATTTTGTTAATATCATTCTTGACAGTAAGGGAGAATATGGTTATATGTAGAGGGATTGCTGTCATAAATTCTGGACGTTAACATTTTGCTGCTACGTCCTCCTGCTATCTCAAGTGGAAACTTTGCAGGATTTAGAGGTTTTCGCACCGATTTTTTTATGAGGTCATTTAAAAACCATCATAAACTGTTAAATAACTAGGTAATCTAAAGAGGACATGAAATAGAGGTTATAGCTTAGCCAAGGCTGCAGGTTCACGCTAAGAAGTTAAGAGTTAGCTGGTTATTTATTTATTTAAAAGAAATCTCTTGTTCTCACCAGGCCTACTGTTATTTGATCAGAAACAAATTTATGTACTGAAATATTAATCTAATAGTGATGAATCACAACTTATATTTCTGTAATTTTAAAGCTTAATTTTTTGCTGCCATTATCATTGTTACAGTTTTCTGTGTCACGTGGTGTTTCAGTAATTATTCTCTTGTAAATATTAATATTGTATAGTTTTTGTATTGTGTATTGATTTTAATTATTTTTATTTATTGTATTTGTTTAATTGCAATGCAATTAACATTAATACAGCATATAATAACAGACATTTAGTGCTCAACAAATATGAGTACACCCAAATTTATATGTTAGGGAACATTGTTAAATAAAACAGTTGAAAAAGAGGAAAATTCAAGAGATTTTTCAAATTTTGTTGAAATTGTGTTCTTTGTAATCCCCCCCCCCCCCAATATTTCACATTAATTTAAATGCAATATCTTTCTTTTTCTAAAGATGTTTAGTGAGTAAAATATTATTTAAATACGTTTATCTGTTTAACAAATCTGTTTTGTTCAAATGCTCCAAAATATATTACCTATATTCACTGAGAAATGGATAAAAATATTTATTTTCAAAATGGGGTGTTCTCATTTATGTTGAACACTGTATAAAACATACCAGTGCACAAAAAAAATCATCAACAACATAGTGGCAGTTTCATAATTCACATATTCATTAACACAAAATACTGCAAATAAAGATGAAAATAATCTAAATATCTAGTTAGTATTGCACATGAACAGAATAAAAAAATTGATAAGCATTAATAATTTTTTTGTAAAAAAAAACGGTGATACATTTTGTGAATTTCTTAACGAGTAATTTTTATATAGCTAATATTTCTGTATTACCAAGGCTGCACAATATACTGTTTTATCATTGATATCACAATGTGTATATCCGCAAAGATATGCAATGTTGAGTCTGAATTATAGCTGACCAGGAACCATAGAATTGTGTTTAATCAATGTATTTATATGTTGTTTATGTGATTTATGCAAACAAACAAAAAACAACATTTCTTACTTTGAATTTTTGTCCTGTTTTTAGTCCAAATATCTACATTTCAAAGCGAAAACTATTACACTCACCCTGATTTCTTCTGACGGTAAAAACGAAACAATATTTTTTCCCTTTTTTTTTTAAATATATATATATATATATATATATATATATATATATATATATATATATATATATATATATATATATATATATATATTATATTTGAACTAGAAACAAGACAAAGCAAAGTAAGAAAGTATTTTTTTCCCTCATTGTGATTATTTAATCTCTGTACTTGGATGCTGCAAGTCTCCCCAAAAATAGTCAAATAGTGTTATTCAATCTATCTTGTGAAACTGTATTAATATCACAATATTTATAGCAGAAAAATAAATCATTGCAATATCAGGTTTTTCCAATATCATTCAACCATAACTGATATATTAGTTATATTATGATTTTTTTATTTTCTTAAACCTTTTTTTTTAACAATGCATTTTTCCATGCGGTTTTATAAAAGCCACTCAAAGACACTTTTTAGCTTTATTTTTTATTATGGACATTAACTGATATGATTGTCATCATTTAAATGAATATTTCTTGCCTCTAAACACTTAGCTTACTATATTTATGTCATCACTAGGTTAAATAAATACATTTTATTAGATTTTTTAATGAATCTTTTTTGTCTTAAATAAATGCATCAATATTTTTGTATGAAACAAACATTTAAAGTAAAAACTTCAAATTAAACTCTCTTGCTTTTATATGAATTAAAACTTTTATCAGAAACCCACAAAATGCAGCAGTGTAATAATCCATGCATCAATACCTCTGCTGCGTTTGTGTGCTCCTGTATTGTTTTTGCGGTGCTGTTAGTGTGGCTCTATGAAGTGTGACTGTGATTTCATACCCAGCAGACAGCAGACAGGGCTGAACAGGCTCAGACTCTGTTTTCTGCCAAGCTCTCAGCTCTCTCCGCTCTATTTAAGCACATGTGGCACTGGCATTTGCCACATTTATGATGTGTGTATTACAGCGCAAAAACAGCTTGCTGTCTGCTCTTTAAACAGCTCAATTTGGAGCAAAGCTCAGCCTTTTGGCTCTCTGGCAGGCAGCCGTGCCGTATGAAAGCATGTGGAATAGAGTAGTGCGATGCCCGGGGGAATATCTCCAGTAAACAGAGCAAGAGCGCAAGAGAGAGACTAAATACGCAATGACAGACGTGACACACTCCAGTCTACTGTGTGGACAAACAAAGGTCAGAGGGAGTGTGTGAGTGTTGCAGGATACAGTAGATTTATTAAATTGATACGTGTAACTTACAGTTTAATAGAAACTGGAGCCTTTTTAAACCCTCGGCTCTTAATGGAGATGTTAAAGCATTTGGGTTTTATGTGCCAATTGTGGAGGAAGCCCATAATGTTTTCCTCGCTTTTATGTCTTCATTAAATGTCAAAGCACAAGTACATTCTACTAACAGGCCTTTTCCGCCTCTGTCTTTCTTTTCTCGCTATTTCTCCTGTCTCTTGTTGCCGTGCGTCCCCATCGTCGCTGTGTTTAGGCCCGCATCGAGTCGCTTAATCAAGACAAGACACAGACCAATGACTGCGTGCAGTGTTGGAAATAAACCAGCCCCTTTTCTTTTTTCTTTTTTTTTTCTCCACAAAAGGAAATATTAATATTAGATTTTTTTTCCCTCTCCTGTCGTTTTCCATCAGGGACCTCTATGCAATTTAATCACCACTAAAATCATTAAAAAAGATCTGAAGATTAAATTATATTGGCATTTGCAAAATTATGTAATACATTTACATTACAATGAAGAAATTAAAATAATGCATTTTATCTGTCTGGGGTTCCGCTGAGCTCCACCTGGGGAAATATAGCGGAAGGAAATGGACAGGCTCTGTTCTTCAGATCTGACGGTAATGGAGAGGAGCTCAGAGCTTTGGACCTTCAGAACGGCTCATCCTGGTCTGAGTCTGCCGCCTATAGTGCCATTAACCTAGTTTAGCAAGAGTTTTGATGTTTGGAGTTATGTGCAGGTATATGCAAAGGACAGTCAAGGACACACTTCCATTTATATCATCATTTTTCTTGTCCTTTTACACTTTTTTTTTAAATGTAGTCATTTCTGGGGTTTCCATGCTGTTTTTTTTGTATCTGTAGAGCTGAGCTTTAATCTTTAGACAGGGTTGATCTTGTATTTGTCATTGCATTGCAGTGATTCTTGTGTACTGGATGAAGGTTACAACATGATCATAATATCATACACTTACCAATTACAACATTGCAAGCTTTAATTAAAAGCAAAGACAATAAAACCTGTAAAAAAGACAAAGGTACATAACTTTTACTTTGCTTTACTGAAAGAAAGATCTACAATCACATGACGCACATTCATGGTATTATCATCTGTGGTGCTTTTAGCAAAATAAAGATCCGTAGACTCAGTGATGTTCACTGCTCACACTGCTAATAGTGCCATTTTGATAAATAATTTGCATGTTTTCTATCCAGCAATGAAGTAAACATGTCTAAAATCACCTTATTAAAAGTGGTGAGATTTGATAATGTTGATTTTGATGTATGCAAGTGTTCTGTTATTTATCATTCATATCACATTTATTTTTATATCACTTTTTACAGAAGATAGCTTTTTTTAAGCAAGCAACATTACTGTACTAACATATAAAACAATTGAATACAGTGTAATTACAGTACAGTAAAACAGTGGAATTACAGTGCAGTTGTGTAGCTAATATAAACCAACTATACAGTGTTTGTTTTGACTCACAAAAGCCTAACTTTGACAGACTGAACAGAAGAAATAGACAATTTTCAAGTCACAGAAGGCAGAGCCTCAAAGCCACACCTTGGACTCTTTTCACATTTCTGGGTTTCTCAGTAGTGGAAGTTGTCTTAGTTGGGTAAATTTAGTGCGCAGTGAATGGGAGAGTACAACAAATAATTACTAAATCTATTCACTTTACTAGCAAAATTTGCACATATATGTCATACAATATGATATACAATACACAAATGTACATTTTTGTCTATAAAGCCCATGTTTCTAATTTTTTGTAAAGATTTGAAATGTTATTTGGATACAATCTCTACCTTCAGCAATGTTAAAGTTTTAAAATCAATAACACTATGTGAATCTTACAGTATTGTCTCTTTTCTATAATACCCAGCTGACTGTATTCTATCTCACCTTTTATATTGTAGATCAGTGTGACCCTGCTTTAAGATAGATTTGAAGTGATCTATTGTAATTTATATTACCCCTGGCATAATTTTTGTTTCTCTTTTTGTTTTGCTTTGTTCTGTTTTCTTTTTGTTGTTATAGGATTAATACTTTTTCTGTGTAGTTTTTTTACTCTTATTGAACATTCCAATAAAAAAAAATCAAGAAAATTATGTGGTACAACAAATATATTTTTACAAACATATTTGATGAAGTAATAAAAGAAAAACTCAACGATGGTGTTATCGAGACTCGGAAAAAGGAAAAAGTTATGCGAGACTGATAACTGTAGCCAGAAGAGAGAACAACTTCAAATTTACTGTAATGTTCATTGACACTGCAGTCGTAATACGTTTTTTGTTATTTGATGCAAGGATGATATAATACATACATAAATACATATCAATATACCGTTGAAGTCAGAATTATTTGCCCCTCTTTGATTTTTTTCATATTTTCCAAATGATGTTTAACAGAGCAAGGACATTTTCACAGTATTTTTGATAATATTTTTTCTTCTGGAGAAAGTCTTATTTGTTTTTTTGGACAAGAATAAAAGCAGTTTTTAATTTTTTAAACATCAATTTAAGGACAAAATCATTAGCCCCTTTAGGCATTTTTTTTTTCCGTAATCTACAGAACAAACCATCATGATACAATAACTTGCCTAACTTCCCTAACCTGCCTAGTTAGCCTAATTAACCTAGTTAAGCCTTTAAATGTCACTTTAAGCTGTATAGAAGTGTCTTGAACAATATCTGGTAAAGTATTATTTACTGCCATCATGGCAAAGATAAAATAAATCAGTTATTAGAAATTAGTTATTAAAACTATTATGTTTAGAAATGTGTTGAAAAAATCTCTCTTAAACAGAAAATGGGGAAAACAAACAGCGGGGCTAATAATTCTGACTTCAACTGTACATACGTTAAAAAAAAATGGGATTTAAGATGCTGATGACCATTAAACATGTCAATAGTCTTATGAAAAGTGTTCATACAATATTACTATGAACGAATAGTAGTTTGAAAGGGGATCGTTAGACAAGCAACCTGTTCAAACTGCTGAAACAAACACCAAACATTTTTCGAACTATTATCAAACCATTTATTCTTTAATTTCACTTGATGCTGTTTATTTTACCATGCCATTCACTTGATATGAATTAACATTATTAGATAAAGGAAAAAGAAACTAGTTTTATTACTGAATAAATCAGGTTTTGTTATCAAAAATGTGTTTGTGTTTTCCTCATACAGGTCTTACTGACGAGGAGGTTGATCTGGCCATCCAGCGGTCCGGTAATACGGATGAGCCACTAGCTCTTGCAGTTCCGGGACCCATGCACTTTGCTCACCCTGTTCCTCTGGCCCCGCACAGTGAGTATCACCGCAATCCCTTTTGCTAGCATAGGTCTACCCTATAACCCCTCCACCCATTCTCCCGCTGTATGTTTTTGCGGCTTTAAACATGTCTAGTCTAGTAGATTTTCTCAACCAAATGGTGCATGACTATATTAAATGAGTCCCCCATCGAAAACATCTCCTCTGTGCTCCCGTAATCCCGTTTAAACCTTCACCCATACATCAATTCAAAACAGGCCAACTGTGTGGAATATTTTTTTACAAGCGTCCTAACATAACTATTATCTCAAGCAAGTGGTTTTGAAAGGAAGAGAGCGGTGGATGGCGTCCCATTTGCGTAGGCACATAATTAATTCCGGCACGGCCTTGCGATATGATGTCCACACTACGCGTTACGGCGATCTCTGGTTGGTTGGCCTGCCGAGGGCCTTTCTGCAGCCTGTATCTTTATTACCTCCATGGGTTATGAGCTCCAGGCCGGCCGCTGATTTACCAATCCTGAATGAAGTTCGCATAATGCTTAACCTGTATGACAATGATTCCAGATGTATTCCACCCTCATTTATTGCCACCCCGTCCTTGACTCCCCGCCATCTCATGTTTTGTAATGAAAGTGATGTTGATGGGATGGCCGTGTAGTTAGGCTACAGCATGACTAGAGTGGGGGTTTTATATCAAAACGGCGATGAGAGAATGGCATAATGAGGGGAGAGCGAGAAGATCTTCGCGGGGGTCAGCTTGGGAAGAGGGGGTCCCTCTCTTTGATGTCCTTGTTATGGGGACGATGCATCGGGACCCGCATCCATCTCTGTCGGAGTAATGGATACTCTGATCTCTATTTTCAAGCAGCAGAAGGACAGTAGGGCCTTTTCTGAACCCAATAAATTTGAGCGGAGATTGGAAAAAAGGGGAATGGAGGCCATGCTCACACCTTAAGTGACCAAATAAAAAGCAGGAGTGGACAGGGGAGGGGCTAGCCATGTGGAAGAAGGAACGCCGTTCGGACCTGGAGTAGGCGACCGGTCAGGGCCATTGGAGCAGCTCAAGGACTCGTCCAGACTGATAACACACCCGTCCTGCATGCCATGCTCTCGCAAGGACACTGCAGTTAATGTGCTGTTTACCGTTTATACAGATAGCCAAGATGTTGTCAGAAGTTGGAAGTTTTGGGAAGTTGCAGGTTTGCTGGTGTTTTTGATGTGCTTGCAAGCGTGGAATGTCACCTTCATTCAGTAGAACTGAGCATCAATCTTCAGACAGATTTGATCTAGTGAGTGACAAGGCACTGATTCTTGAGTACTGGGAGAAGAAAGGTTACACAAGTTTATGTACTAACGAGTTATTTTGTCAAAATCTGTTAAACATGTTCAGAGGTTTTCATCGATGTTTTCAACTGCAGCTCCTCCATTTTTTTTACAAATAAATTAATAAAGCTGATTTCAATTTTTTTATATCTTAGCCTGCAGAAATATAATTTTAAAAGATATATATATATATATATATATATATATATATATATATATATATATATATATATATATATATATATATATATATATATATATATATATATCTTGTCAAATGTATTTTATTCTGATAAATAAAACAGTAACTGTAAGCATTAAAGTAGTTACTTTGTTATTATGAAGGTTGTTTGCAATCACATGCTTCTGTTTACATGGGGAATTCAGATGGAGGGCAGAAAGTAATAAACTGAATGGGAGACATATTGTAGAGAAAAGTCTGTATTTTTGGGATTTGTACCGTATTTCAAGGGAGATATAAATAGAAAATAACCACATATGTTGGGCATGATCCTTATATCATGAAGAGGGCCGACTTTTCGACTGAACTAAAATATATTTGCCTGTCATCGAGGCGGTAGATACTGTAAGCTATCATGAAAACATACTATAGTGTTTTAAAGCTTACTATAGATAATTACTTGAATGAAACTGTCATAGTAGTTATATTGTTGCTGTGTTACATTAGTAATAAACAAATTATCTAATAGGTATCAATTTTCTATAATCATCACAATGCATTATAGTTTACACTAATGTTACAGCATTATTACAGATCAGTTTACTATGCTACAGTATTCTATAGTATTCATCAACAAAGAGTTATACACATTACACACTTCACTAGGGGGGTCAAAAACATGTTTATTAAAAATTACTACAGTTTCTTCGAATAATGTTTTATCTTCCAGACAGCATGAAATAACAGATGAAAGCTTACAAAAGCGTGGACGCATAACTTAAGTCTACATTATTATTATTTTTGTTTTAAGTGGTGAAAAGTGCTCCACAATAATAGCTATTTGTCACAAGGGTTGCATTTCTTTTTTTGTTCGGTCTATGAGCTTACCATCAACAAACATTCACCGCTGCTGCGCATCTTGATGTTAACGTTATAGTTGACTATTCTGCAAAAACGCCAGTAAAGACATGGATTATTGCAAAACAAGAAGGACATTTTATTACAACGATTACATGGCAGGGTATGTTATTTATGTTCTTCTAGATTTTGTCTTCTAGATTTTTTCTTCTAGAAGTTGTAGTGGTGTATCTGATTTTTATGTAACACATTAACATAACACACTTAGCTAGGCCTGTATTTAATCTTTATTAATGCAGTCAAATGATTTATCGCTTTCCAAAAAGTTTGTACATGTGGATTCGCTGAAAAAAAATCTTTTTTACACGCCACCTTTTCTTTCTTGAGCTTTCACCTTTTTGAGCAAAAACTTTTAAAACTCTAAAAAAGCTGTTCAGCATTTCTCATTTTAGCTGATTTAAACAATTAGAAACAACATAAAACAGAAACATTTTGATCTGATCGCAAATCTTTTGTAGAATCACTTCCTGTCCTCTATCTGAATTTTGCGTGTCATCAATGTCATGTGAAAACAACTATTATATATTTTCTCTTATTGTTTACATTGAGTATTCATTTTATGAACACAATTTTTTATTTTTATTTGTTGCATGCATCTTATGACATCTCATCTTTGACCAATATGTATATATAATTCTATATGAAAAATGTATGATTATTGCATGTCTGAGATGATAAAATTATTAGCCCTCTTGTGTAATTTTGAATTTATTTTCAAATAATGCTGTTTAATTAGAGGGTATTTTTCCACAGTATTTTCTATTATATATTTCATCTTTATTTTATTTAATTTTTTTTTATTTTGCTTGAAATAAAAAATATAAAAACAATTAAAACTGCTAAGACCAATATTTTTAGCCTAAAGAAATTGTAGTAGTTTTTTTCAGTTGACTACAAAACAAATCACTGTTGTCCAATGACTTGCCTAATTCATCAAATTAAGTCTTTAAATAGCACTTTTGGCTGAATATTAGTGTCTTGCAAAATATTTGTAAAATATTATGTACTGTAATCATGACCAAGACAAAATAAATGAGGTGTTATAAATTAGTTATTAAAACAGTTATGTTTAAAAGCGTTTTTAAACAAATCTCTCCATTAAACAGCATTTAGGGAGTGTTTTTTTTCATTATTATTTGTGTGGGTGTGTGTAAAAATCATGGTCACATTGTTTCAATTTTTTCATGCAACTTAAACAATTTTACTTATTTATTTCAAAATGAAAATAAAATGTATTTTTATATATAAATATGTATAATTGTAGTGCAGTTTGTTTCCTAATGGCAGGTAACGTGTTTTGTCGTACAGTATATCTCAATGATCAGTGGCACGTTTTATGTGCTTGTCCTTAACAGACCTCTAACGTAATTAGATAAAAACTGCTTGTTCAGCTACGCTTTGTCTGTTTAACAAAAAATGAAAAAGTGGTATTGCTTTGCTAGTCTATTAGAGAGCCTGTCTATTTGTATTCAGTAGAGCAGATTCAAACAAATTACAGTAACACACCTGTTCCGCAGACCTCGCTATGTTACAAAATGGAGCATTTTGTATCTGACATGTTGACCTGCCAGAGCCAGGCTTGCTTTAATTACTTCTCTGTTTGGTGTGCCGTTAAACATTTGCATGATAATTTCTCCCTCCTTTCTGTTGGCAGAGCCTTGCCAGATTGCCTCAGTGTGAACTGAAACGGCTGCTCCTGCTTTTACAAGCTGGTTAAAATGTAACTTAAAGCTGATTCGGGCTTTTTTTTTTTTTTTTTTTTTAACAATTTCTCAAATCCACAATTACAACTACTTATAAGCGATTGATAAACTGATTCTGTGAAAATGTTTGTTTATTTAATGCTCCTGACACAGCAGTATTGGTTCAACCAAAATGAAAATTCAATTTACATTTACCAACCCTTTACTTGTTTCAAACCATTATAAGTTTTTTTTCTTCTGTTAAACACAAAAGAAGATATTTTGAAGAAAGCTGAAAACCTGTAGCCGTTGACTTCTCTAGTATTTGTTTTTTCTACTATGGAAGTCAATGGTTAATAGTTTTCAGCGTTCTTCACAATATCTTTTATTGTGATCAACAACATTTTTTGTGTTAAACTGTCCCTTTAAGCCCAAGGTGTACCTGTTTTTCATGTATTTTCAAGGGTTAGTTTACCCTAAAAGAAAAATTCTGTAATTGAATTAATTAATTTCTCACTCTCATGTCATTACAATCTCCTGAGACAAAAAGATATTTTAAATGGTTTCTGAGAGCTCTCCCCATAAACACCAACGATCCCAAGATGTTCAAAGTCCAGAAAAGGAACCAAAAACATGCCATGTGGCTTCAGTGGTTTAACTGTAATATGAAGCTCCAAAAACACTTTTGTGTTAAAAAAAAAAAAACTGTAAAAATGGCTTAGTTCACGTACAGTATATGTCTTCCGAGTCAGGGTGCACATTTACTTTTTCAATATTTGCATGTTGCGTTGCTGTTTCTAATGTTTCAATACAGTGTAATGACCGTAGTAAATGCATACCTTGACGAGAAAGAGAAGTAAAAGTTGAACAAGGTTTTTTCAATATCTTTTTGGTACACAAAATGGTTCATTGAGCTTTGTATAATTACAGTAAAACCACTGAAGTCACATGGAATATTAAAAAAAATATAATATTTTTTGGTTTCGTTTCTAAACTTTGAAAATCTCAGGATGGGCCTATTTTCGTCTCTCCGCTACAGCATCATAATTTGTGTTCTGATGATGAATAAAGAGCTCGGGGATGGAAATTATGTGATGATTATTAATTAATAACATAATTTTTAGTTTTGGATCAAAATAAGATTAGATTCGATGTTATAAGAAAGAAGTTTTAGTTTTTGCTGTAATATGCAGTTACGGGAGCTAGAGAGTGCTTTATATACATAATAACCAATGCACAGTAGATAGATTGATTTATGCTGTTTGTTTGCACTGAAGAGGGAGGACATGTGTGTTTTATTGTTTATCAAGCTGTTATTTGCTTGCATTTATCCAGTATGCTGCAAGCAAAATAAAAATATGTAAATGTTTGATTCTGATATTTGAAAATGCAATTCTATTCTCACTTGAATTGATTCTTAGCTTAGTTTTTAACAGCAGATGGCACTGTATGCTTTACAAAAAGTCATACTCTCCTTGCATCTTATTCCTTACAAACACCACTTTAACCTAAAATAATAAAATTAGCAAAGGTCTACAAATTATACATTTAAAAAATGTTCTTAGCTGTTCATAGTTGAGCTGTTTACATTAATCTCATGACATAAAAGGCAACTTATGGAACAATTTCATAATTGCAAGCAGAATGCACAAGCTTTATTTCGAGAACATTTCAGTGTGTGGTTAATAACTAGCGAGTATCAACTGCTGTTAAACACAAGCTCAGAATCAATTCAAAAGAGAATAGTGATGCATTTAAAAATCTTAGAATCCATCCAGAATCGATTTCTCAAATTTTATTTGCCACAACTATTCTAAACAATCTTCTTGCACAGACCAATCATTTGATTTCATAAGATTTTTTT
This sequence comes from Danio rerio, assembly GCF_052040795.2. NCBI lineage: Eukaryota > Metazoa > Chordata > Actinopteri > Cypriniformes > Danionidae > Danio > Danio rerio. Next base: position 31,895,335 of record NC_141043.1, read on the forward strand.
GTATTTTCATAAGCCACATGTATTAATTTTGCTTTGCCTGGTAGCCATTTGAGCAGAGTTACAAGAGCCACGGTTTTAGCTTTTTTTTATTGTTATGCTACCACTCAAGAAAAAAAATTGCTACATTTCGGTTAACCTGAGGGTCTGAAAATTAACTTTTAACATTTTTGGCTCAAGTACAGTATCCCTTTAATGGTTTTTTAGAAATTTCCCCTATTGTGTAACTGTTAAATTTCTTTAAACTAAGTAATTCAGCGTTGGATGTTTCATACTGTTTCTGATCATATCACTCTAAAAATTGACTTGCTTGTTAACTGACATTAATAGTTCAATTATTTTCACAGCTATTTACGTTACAGCAATCATCTCTGTCTCCGAACGAAAAGCGTTTTCTCACTTTTTGAATCTGCACTGAGCTGTTTTTCATCTTCTGTCGGGTCAACTGTTTCTCTCCGAGAATGAGTGTGAGGGTGAGGAGGCGCTGTTTGATGTGGGCTTTCATTTCCTGATAGTACCTGATAGTACTGTTCTTATATGGTGTTCATACTCCACCGCTAGTGAGCACTTGTGCAAGGCCTGAGCAGAAACAGTTGGAGAGATCTTTACAACGATTCTCATTTACATTTTTTCAACATCACAGCAACCTTGTTTTCCTTCTCAAGTGTTGTAAGCAAGAGTTTCCGTTGTACTCTTGTCATACCTGATGAAATTGCCTATATTTTGTTTTACAGTAATGTGGTAGTTAATCTAAAAGTTCAGATCTAGTTTATGATTCCACAGCCACGTGTAATCAGAATGTTTTTGGTTTTCTGTTGTCTTCCTTCTAGGAACAAGAAACACACATTCATATAGGTATAGACGTACTGAGTGTTAGAGTGGTTTGACGTGAATGATAAAGCAGTGAGACATAAAAGTTCAGTATGTCATGGAGTATTTCTTAACAAAGATGTAGTTTTTTTACATAATGTTTTTTAACATTATAATCATATTTTAAAAATTCACAACTATAAAAATATATAAATATGCATTTTTTAACTAAATGTTGTATTTGTCTTCATAATTTTTAAATACGTTTTGGCATAATTAAGCCCTCAGGATGGTTTTTGTTTTACTCTTGTCAAACTGTCAAAATCCATAAAATTTGTTGTTTGTTTTCCCAAATATTATTTTATTACATTAACATAAACAAGAATGCAGTTCACATGTGTTTGAGCCTTGATATACAGAGTAAACAGTGCATCCGGAAAGTATTCATAGCACTTCACTTTTTTTCACATTTGTTTATGTTACAGCCTTATTCCAAAATGGATTCAATTCATTTATTTCCCCAAAATTCCACACACAATACCCCATAATCACAATATGAAAAAAGCTAAAAAATCACATGTATATCAGTATTCACAGCCTTTCATGTGAAGCTCTAAATAGAGCTCAGGTTCATTCTGTTTCCACTGATCATTCTTGAGATGTTTCAGCAGCTTAATTGAAGTTCACCTGTGGTAAATTCAGTTGATTGGACATGATTTAAAAAGATATACACCTGTCTAAATAAGGTCCCAGGGTTGACAGTGCCTGCCAAAGCACAAACCGAGCATAAAGACAAGGGAATAGTCTGAAAAAAATTCTGCTTCTCTGAAAGTTCTATTGAGCACAGTGGCCTCCATCATCTGTAAGTGGAAGATGTTTGGAACCACCAGGACTCTTTCTAGAGCTGGCTGGCCATCTAAGCTGAGTGATCGAGGGAGAAGGGCCTAAGTCAAGGAAGGTGATCAATAACTCGATGGTCACTCTGTCTGAGCTCCAGCGTTCTACTGTGGAGAGAGGAGAACCTTACAGATGGACAACCATCTGTGCAGCAATCCACCAATCAGGCCTGTATGGTAGAGTGGCTAGACGGAAGCCTCTCCCACCTGGAATTTGCCAAAAGGTATCTGAAGGACTCTCAGACCATAAGAAACTAAATTCTCTGGTCTGATGAGACTAAAATTAAACTATTTGGAGTGAATGCCAGGTGTTATGTTTGGAGAAAACCAGGCACTGCTCATCATCAGGCTAATACCATCCCTACAGTGAAGCATGATGGTGGCAGCAGCATCATGCTGTGGGGATGCTTTTCAGCTGCAGGAACTGGAAGACCAGTCAGGAAAGAAGGAAAGATGAATGCAGGGATGGACAGAGAAATCCTGAATGAAAACCTGCTTTAGACATCAGACTGGGGCGATGGTTTATCTTCCAGCAGGACAATGAACAAAAGCAAACCGCTAAAATGTCAATGGTGTGGCATCACAACAATTTGGTGAATATTGAGTGGCCCAGGCAGGGCCCAGACTAAAATCCTATTGAACATCTCTGGAGAGATCTGAAAATGGCTGTACACCGTTGTTTCCTATCCAACCTGATAGAGCTTGAGAGGTACTGCAAAGAGGAATGGGCAAAAATTCCCAAAGACAGGTGTGCCAAGCTTGTAGCATCATATTCAAAAAGACTTGAGGCAGTAATTGCTGCCAAAGGTGCATCAACAAAGTATTGAGCAAAGGCTGTGAATACTTATGTACGTGTGATTCTTCAGGGTTTTTTTTTTTTTTTATAAATTTGCAACAATTTTAAAAAAATCTAATTATCATTATGAGCTATTGTGTGTAGAATTTTTGAGGAAATAAATTAATTTAATCCATTTTGGAATAAAACTGTAACAAACAAATGTAGAAAAAAGTGAAGCACTCGGAATACTTTCCAGTTGCACTGTATACTCTCAACGGTCTGTTGTAAGTTGTATGAAAGTTTTTGAGTGATTATGGAATTAAACCAATGTTTTTTTTTTATGTGATTGTGTAGAAATTAATGTGATAATTATTTTCTTGAAATAAGTTAAAAATGTAATATAAAAGGTATATTATGTACATTAAAGTGATGCATTTCTTTTAGTTTATTTTAAGTAACAAAAGCCACTTTACATTTATCGTTTTAGTTTAGTTAATTATAATACCCTGTTAATCAGTGTTGACATGATCTTCATTACCAGCAACTTCTTAAGCAAAAAAACAAAACAAAACAGAAGCAAAAAAAATTACAAATTAATGAGTTGCTGAGACATTCTGCTTGTGTTGCAAAATGTGGCCATTGTATACAGTACACTGCAATTCTATACATCACATTCATGTCAAAGTAAATATGGCATCTACCAGAAGGTCTACTGCAGCTTCTTTCCTGAGGGTTTAGCTAATAGATGGGTTTGTTGTGTGTGTGTGTCTCTGCAGGTCCCTCAGGTTACAGATGGAGAGACTACAGTGCCCTGGCTGTCATCCTGGCAGGAATAGCCTTTGGCTTCCATCATCTCTACCGGGTATGTGTTTTTAAAACTGCCACCAGTTGCCTGTTTCTCAAAACATGTTCATTATTCGGAGAACTCAATCTTTTCATAGTATTTGTACCTTTGAGTGAGTTTTTACGTTGATGTTGAGCGATTGAGTACCTTGATCCAGTGTGGCCAATGTCACCAGAATGAGCTCATCTCAGCCTCTAGATCTTTTCTTTGTTTTCCTTTCCGGAAAAACCCAACTGCAATATATTTGTCGTATCAGCACACAATTTCTTACATGGGCATGGGTGGATGCGTGGGCCGTCAGTACGAGTAAGGGAGAGACCCTGCTTTTGCAAACCCACACTGCCCGCAGTGGCATGTGGACTCCATTACTGCACTTTATAAGAGATAGAAAATGGAGCAAAATTTACAATGACATCATATGGAAGTCCCATGATGTCATAATTAGGAACGCATGTTATCTTCCTAAGCTTTCGTCAGCACTCGGCCACTTCAGTCGATCTATAATGCCGCTCTCCGTCTCCAGTAGCCCACGTGACTGCTCTTATTAAAATAGGGAGCCAAACGGTGTCGTTTTAACAGAAAATAGTCACATTTTCCTTTGATAGGAGTTCTTGTACTACTATTTGAAACTGCTTTTTTAAGATTGGGACATCAACTTCTGTTTTCACTCATATATACTGGTGCTTGCTCAGAAAGGTGTTACTTTTACTATTGATCTTAGTAATACTAGCACATACTGTAACTCACCTTGAATCACTTTTGCCTCTAAACTTTTGCTGTCTGAAAACAGTTAGCTGTTTTATTTTATTTCATAAATCTATAAATTTTATTTTATAAATTTATATATATTTTATTTGTAAATCTACTTTTTTCTAGCAAGCATGCATGGAAATGATCAAAAGTCACAGTACAGTCTTTACATTGTTAAAAGTAAAATATCTTATAATGAAATATTATATATTGATTTTAATATGAATATATATTGATATATTATAATGATTACAAATTATAATGATTTCAGAAGGTTCACTTGACTAAATTTAGTAACATTTTAAAATGTCAGTATAGAAACCGTTTCATATGCAGTAAAAAAATGTATATTGAGTTACACTTATGTTGAATATTGTAGTAGAGTGGTCTCTCGCTGTAACGCGGTTCACTTTTCGCGGCCTCGCTGTTTCGCGTATCGTGCAATTTCACGTGTTTTTTTTTCTACAGTGCTTTGTGTGCGTCCTGATCAGCGCATTGTGTTCTGCGTCCTGACTGGCTGTTGACCAATGTCAATCAATCTCCTCTGTGCCGTGTCTCCTGTACAGTACAGAATGTATTCAGCTTGCCAAATTTACATAAACCTTCAATCACTAGCAGCGTGCTGAAGATGCTAATCGTCGCACAAAAAGTTCTAGACTTGCTAAAGGAAAGTAGACGTTTACGTGGCTGTAGGGTGCCATTACGGAATAAATAAATGTTCAAATGGTTTTGATCTTTAATTACATTCTATAACACTGCACTTATTTTTTTTTACTTTTCAAATGTATAAACGAGAGAAAAGTATGAAATGTTAATGCGTGTCTGAGAAAAGCGTATAAAGTGTGTAGTAAGGGGTCTTACAGCATTAAAACATCTATAATAATTTAATTGTATAAAATAATGCTGACTACCTCACAGATTTCATCCTATTGCGGGTTATTTTTAGAACGTAACTCCCATGAATTATGAGGGACCACTGAGTTTCTAAATATTATTGGTTTGCTGAGCTGTGTGAAAATTTGCAAGATTAGAAATACGATTTTCCCAAACTGTAATGGCTGCTCAAAATTCAGCTTTCTAAATAAATTGCATTTTAAAGTATATCAATACAGAAACATTTGGTCTGGCCCTTTGTTGACTTGGACCTAGATATATTCAAGAATGAATGAATGATTGAATGAATGATTGAATGAATGAATGAATGAATGAATGAATGAATGAGTAATTTATTCATTCAATGAGTCAATGAATATATGAATTAATGAATAAATCAATAAAGGAATGAATAAATGAGTGAATCAGTGAATGAATCAATCAAGCAATCAATGGATCAATGAATCTATTTATGAATAAATGAATCAGCAAAGAAATGAATCAATCAGTGAATGAATGAATGAATCTATGAATGAATCAGTGAATTAATTAATAAGTTAATTATTAAACCAATGAATGAATCAATGAATGAATAAATCAATCTATCAATAAATCAATCAGTGAATCTATAAATGAATGAATCAATGAATGAATGAATCAGTAAATAAATTAATGAATAAATGAATCGGTAAATTAATTAACGAATCAATAAATTAATCACTAAATGCATGGATTAATCAACAAATCTATAAATGAATGAATGAATTAAATAATGAACGAATGAATTGGTGAATGAATTAATGAATAATTGAATTATTCAATTAATGAATGGATCAATCAATAAATATATTAATTATTGAATGAATCAATGAACAAACTAATGAAACAATGAATGAATGAATTGGTGAATGAATTAATGAATAATTGAGTTAGTCAATCAATCAATGAATGGATCAACCAATGAATCAAACAATGAACCAATGAAAGGAGTCAACGAAGGAATAAATGAATGAATCATTTAATCAATCAATCAATAAAGTCACTCCTGGTGTGAATGTAAAAGTAAAGTATCACACACATTAAAAATGCTAAATTGGGTTTATAATTACTCTCATTAAAGGGATATAAAATTGTAAAAATCTGAAACCTGATCATCATTTACTCACTCTTCACTTGATCCAAACTTTTTCTTACTGTGGATGTCAACGGCTAGTAATTTCCACATTCTTCAAAAGATTATCTTTTGTGCTCAGCAGAAAAAAAATAAGCATAAAAAGTTTTTGAACCACTTGAGGGGGAGTAAATACTTGAGTAAACCATTTTTGGGTAAACTATCCACTCCTTTTTCTTTTTAGTCCTCTGTGTTTCATACAAACAAACACGCACACAATTTGTGGTCCTCCAGTCCCCCGCGTGCATCTCTGCTGTTCATAGGATCTGTGCCCGTGGCTGGAGGTCCAGTTCCCTGTTGCGAAGCTCTCGCTGCTGTCATGTCAGAGGACCGTCTCACCGGTGCCACCATATGCCCCGTCCTCCTCCTCCTCTACCTTATTTATGCTATAATAGAGCACATTGTAAACAGAGCTCACAGCAGCTCGCTTATTAACTACCCCAGTGTTGACACTCATTCTGATTTTTTCAACTTAAAAGTGTTTATTACTTACGCCGGTGTCAACAACGCTTGTGCTGCTGTGAAAACCTGTTAAGGCCAACTGTTTTCCAGACGGAGAGCCTGCGCATGCACATTACGCTTTAAAGCACCCAGCTATTCACCAAATGCCGTGTTAATCTTCTTGTCTATGTGCTGTTTGTTTGTTGAGAGCAACAAATCGACGTGCACGTTCGGAAATAAAACAACGACTGCGTGAGGAGCTCATGGAAGCGTCAGCCGTGTGACCTTTGGTTCTTATTCTCGGTGTTTGGAGATGTTGTTCTACGAGGCTTAAATCCTGACAAGCAATTGTCCTCAGAAGGTGACATGTTTAAATGGAGAAGCCAGCCTGTGGGCTAAAAGACTTAATGATGTTGAACCCAGAGTCATGCCCCGATGCTTAATTCTCGGCCTCAGTGTCAGCCATTGAGGCAAATTGCTGTGGATGAAGTGAGAAAACCACAAGACTTTTGAGAGGGATTAAAAAAAAATAATAATGAAAGGTCTTGTTTTTTTCAGCATGAATGCAGGCCTATTAATTGTAATTCATATAATGATGTTTTATCTGCTGTTGCCAAACTCAGTGCCGAACTCGATACTGTGAAATCAAGCATCAAGCATAAACAATAGTACCGTATAAAATTCATTAATTTTTTCCCCTCCTTGTTTAATATATTGTGTTGATGTACTGTAATCTATATAAAAACATGCTGTGCTTATCTAGCCCGTCATAAATGTAGCTTCAATATTAAATTACTTCATTTACTTCCAGAGAAAAAGCCATTTGAATCTCTGATTCAGACTTCTAGGACTTTTTTTGTGGTAAAAAGTGATGTAATGATTCACCTGATGCTGTGATACGATACGATTCATGATACTAATATCAAAATACATGATTTTGTCATGATTTTCAACAACTTTTCTCTTTTAGTCTGAAAAACATCTTTACATTTTGGCTATGAAAACACTGATACGCCGTGTGATCTCCACAACATTAGCACTCGTCGGAGCAAGCGGAGATGCCAATCCCCTGGTCCGCGTGGTTTGGCCTATTAATAGCTTTTTGCGTGTAAACGTCTGTCACAGTAGTTTTTCACTATGCTGCATCATATTTATTGTTCTGTTAGTGTAAGTAAACGTCTTTTTGCAGTATTTGCACACAGTTTGTGTTTGTCTGTGGCACCTCACCGGTGTCATTTTAAACTACCGCCCCACCTCTTGCTCGAAAGTTTGCGCCTGTAAACACAGCGTCATCTTCTGTTCAAAAAATGTATTGCAATTCTTTCAACATTTCTACTGGTTTGAATCGTCACGTATTTTAACCGATTTCCAACCTGCTCATGGTGAATCATTACATCTCTAGCGGTAAATGTTCGCTGTAACGTTTTTGCTTATAATTAAAATAAAACATTTAAATAGAAAAATTAAATAAATTACATTTGAATTTAGTGTGAAATTTGTTCTGTAAAAATGTATTTGCTCAATATTCTTTCCCCTAATTGTGATTGTTCAAAAACCCTTGTTATTGTTTCAGAAAAATACTGAATCTAAAAATGATACGCAATAGTTCCTTTATTCATTAAGGATGTATTTAAAGGGGCTCTAAAACATTACAGTAATAACATGTTACCAAAGATTTCTGTTGCAAATGAACGCTGCTCTTATAATCTTTTTAGAGTCCTGAAAAAATGAATTAGGATTTCCACAAAATATTAATCAGGTTGAAGCTTGAGATTTTGACAGTTTATGCACAATTAAATGCTAAAAAAAGAACTCGTTTAAGTAAAAAGAAATGTTGTATTCAACTTTTTATGTAAATACGTGTAAAAAAAAATGTTTAAACTGACAAGTCTTACAAATCCATGCAGAATTTAAACTTCAGTGATGTAAAGAACTAGCAATATCACATGAGTATTATGACATGATACATTATAAAACCAAACAGATCTCTTGAGAGTATCTGAGCCATGGTTGTAAAGGCTCTGCCTTCTGTAAAGGGGCAGAAAACTGCAGCTCATTTGCATTTAAAGGAACACACACACAATAGCAAAATGGGCATCTTTAGCAAGCTACTCTATTCACCTTATTCTCTGCCGACGAACAGGCGCTGCCATTTGAATCTTTTTGGCTTGAGACTTCCGGTCTCATTCACTTCCATTCATATTTTGACATTAAAAACTGCTCTTTACGCTGCTTGATGTTGCAATTTGATATTTTCTTATTTTATTATTCTTCTTGGTCTGTATAGTCATGCAAACATTTGTTTGTAGAGCAAGTAGTTTGACCGTTTTCTGCCGTTTATTATTCCTAGTCATTTCTCCCATAGGCGACTGAATCGGAAGTTCTAAGACAATCGCGAAAACAGGCGCACTTCCGCATTTTAGAATAAAGTCAATAAGAAATCTTCTTTCTAGGGCCTTCTGAGACTTGTATTACCTCTTGTAAAAAGGTGCAAAATAGGTCCTGTCAATTAATATTTCATAACAATTTTTGATCCAAAGCATAAAAAATTCCTCTCTTTAGATGAGCACACAAAGCTGTATGAATTTGTGTTAATTAAACATTTATTAACATACAGAGTAACTATTACTGTATGCCTGAAAAATAAGATGTATGAATTATCATTTGAATAACTTATTAATCATTTACTTACTCATTCTGAAGGTTCCTAAAAACAGCAAGCTATTCTTAAATAACTGGTTTGTGAATAATGCAGTACTTAATTTAGTAATGAAAAATTCATCATTAACAAAGAATGAAAATACCATCTTTAAGCACATTATACATGTGCTTATAAGTCAAGAATACAGCATTTGTAGCTGTATTTAAAAACTGCTTACTAATGGCTATCAATGTAGAATTCATGCTGAACAATTACCTGTAATATAGCTCTTAAAAATTGAAATATCGTCTTTTATAGGTCATAGCAAGGTCAGATTAGGGGTTTTTGTTTAGTTTTTGTTTAAGCACGCTAACGCTAGTAGATAGCCTTTTGTCTGTATGGTGACATGAGTGAGTCCGAGTTCACAGGCTTGTTTTTCCTGTTCCTGAGAGGAATTCTAATAACGTGCCGTGTTTTTAATTGCAGAAATACATCCTTCCCCTCATTATGGGCAGCAAAGAGGACAAGAAGCATCTGCAGCGGATCGAGAGCAACATCGCGGATATGAGTGGCACGCTGACACAGACAGGTGAAGATTAATATCTTCATCACTTTTTCCTCCTTAACATTTTCCTTCATTTATCTGTCGCCAAAATCTGCTCACATTTTACAAATGACGGTCCTGTCATTTTGCTTTAATTTGAAATTGCTTGTTTACTGTCAGCTCAGCTTCAATTAATTACGTTTCGCTGAAAAGCTCTTAACCTCAGAATATTAATGAGGGGAAGAGGAATGACAGCGTTTCTCTTTCTTTTTTTTTTCTTCTTGCCTTCTTAACTGCGTGGCAAGAAAGTTCATTTTAATTTCGGCGTGGTGGTGTGGCTCCCCGGTTGGGCCCGGAGCGCGCTGGTGATTAAGTGTGCGATGACAGGTGCGTCTCCCGCCTTGGACAGGTGAGGAATCTCAGCTCGGCTGTCAGAGAGGGATGCCTCTCCTCCTCCTCCCCCTCTCTTTACCCACTACGCAGCCGGTGTAATTAAACATCCCGGCAACCATGAAAGCGGGACACTTCCCGAAGAAACTTTGGCTCGTTAGTGACTTGCAGCTGGGTGTCGTCTTCTGTGTAAATGACAATTCACAAAGAAGAAGACACTCTTATGTTTTGTTTTTATCATTGTAAAGAAACAATACAAGATGACTCCTGCAGCTTAGTATATTAGAGCTTTCATATTCCTGCTTTTGTTCTTAAGGGTTGTTCTTTACTGTCTGAATTTCTTTCTTTTGTAGACAAATGTAGAAAAAAAATGTGTCAAGATATTTGAGTTATCAGTTTTTTTTTTTGTAAAGTTTATAAAGTTAAAGGGATAGTTCATCCAAAAAAGAAAATTATGTTGTTCCAAATCTGTTTGAGTTTCTTTCTTTTGTTGAACACAAAAAGAACATATTCAGAATCAAACTAGAAACCTGAAACTACAGACTTGTATAGTATTTGTTGTTTTTTTCCTACTATGGAAGTCAATAGTTACGTTTTTAGCTTTCTTCAATATATATATATATATATATATATATATAGTGCAGTGGCGCCGTAGGTAGTGCTGTCGCCTCTCAGCAAGGTCGCTGGGTCGCTGGTTCGAACCTCAGCTCAATTGACGTTTCTGTGTGAAGTTTGCATGTTTTCCCTGCGTTCGCGTGGGTTTCCTCCGGGTGCTCTGGTTTTCCCCACAGTCCAAAGACATCCGGCACAGCTTAATTAGGTAAGCTAATTAGCTTAATGGGTAAGGAAATTGTCCGTAGTGGATGAGTGTGTGTGTGGATGTTTCCCTTCCCAGGAATGGGTTGCGACTGGAAGGGCATCCGCTGTGTAAATACGTAGTGGATAAGTTGGCGATTCATTCCGCTGTGGCGACCCCAGATTAATAAAGGGACTAAGCCGACAAGAAAATGAAATGAAATGAAATGTTTTTTTTTTTTGTTTTTTTTTTACCATACTTCACGATATGTCTCAATGCAAGTTTGCGGCAGGATGGGCATCCGCCAGATAAAACATATGCCAGAGTAATTGGTGGTTCATTCCACTGTGGCGGCCCCTGATAAATCAGGGACTAAGTCCAAAGAAAGTTAATGAGGGCATATGGATGCATTTGTATTAAAAATAACCAAATGATATCAATATTAAAGTATTTATTATTTATATTTTTTTTTATCAGAGGCTTTAAAACATTTTAAAATAATTTAATGCATTTAATCATCATAACAATTTTTAAAAAATCATAATTTATTAGTAATATTAGTTATTTTTTGTTGTTATGTAAATTAAAGTCCTTTTACTGTATTGTTTTTTATACCTCTGCATATCATCACTTTATTACCTTATTTTTTTTATTTAACTTTACTTTTTTAATATTCAATTTTTTATTCAAAGTTTTTACTCTGAAAAGAATGCAAAAGTGAATGACTCAGTGCTGTTTAAAAATAAAGATAAATACAATCTGACCACAGGTGGTTCTTCCCAGTCTGGCTCAATACCATGTAAACATTTAAATTTGGAAAATTGTTTCTATAGAACACACGGTCTGTAAAGGCGAAACAGTACATGCAAAACAGGCACTCATGACTTAAAATAGATAAAAGACCAGTTGTCATGTATGAAATGGACGTACCCCAAGTATGCTTGCTGTTTAGCTTTATTAATCTTGGCATTATAAAATCATGGAAATAAACTGGATGTACAGCAATAACTTCAGATCTCAGTCTAGTTTTCAGTTACGCATGTAATATTGTTTTCATTATCTTATATGCCCCAAATTTGCTTATTTTGATCTCCTGGATAAAGGCGAGTGATTTCAGTCAGCTCTGTCTCTGCATTACATTGGCCAGCTTCAGGATTGGGGAGGGTTACCGAAAGGCCAGGTCGATTGTTGAGCCATTGCGTGCAAGCTTGATGTGGGTTTCTTTATCTGATTATCAAATGAGCCTCTTCATTGCCATTTTGGTTCATATATGCAAAAAATCCCTCCTTTGTGTTACGCAGCTCGTCTGGCCCTCATTTTGTTTGGATTTTAGCAGGATTTCTGTTTTGTTTAGCGTCGCATTCAGATTCAGATGATAAGAGTATTTATATTGTTCCTGGCTGAAGCTGCTTTTCATATTTCCCTTGTGAAACACTTGTCCCTGACAGTCTTTTTTTTTTTTCCCACCCCTCCTTTCTCCTGGAAGTGCTGTACCTACCCCCAGTCACTCAGTCAGTCACGCCGTTGATCTAATTTGCTGTGGCTGCAGTAGCCAAGTTGCTATTGTAGTTAATGACTGTTTCAGTTAACAGTTTGGGAGAGGGTTGCAATTACGGAGTGAGTTTCCCCCTCTTCTCACAACGTGAGTAATAGCAAGTGACTGCCGCTCTTGCCAATTGCCCGCACTCCTTTGTTAAAGTTCATGTATTTCTCTAGTGCCAAGTGCGCTGGAGTGATGTATTCCTTTGAATGTGGCTCCATTACTCCTACAGCCTTTGAGTGTAGGCCTTGACTCCCATTATGATTTCCCAACAACTTTCCACACGCAATTAATGAACAGGTCTTGGAAGCACTTCATCGCACGCGCGCTAACGCTTGTGCTTGCCGTAATGGAATTGCGCTTGCCGCTTGCTCTCTTTGTCTGCGGAGAGCATATTGGTGACCAGCTGGCCAATAAAGGGCTCAGTCAGGTCCGGACATATGCAGTGTACATTATATAGAGGTATTTACTGAATAATTTACGCTATACACACTGTCTGCCTCTTCACAGCAGCAGCTGCGAAGCCACTTGCAGGATCTCAAATTCGCCCAATTGTTTTCTCCAAAGAGAAGGTTTGTGGAAATGCGAGCCACGCTGAATGGAGGCATTATTTTGCGTGTTTTGAGTATGAAGCGAATGTTTGGTGCAGTTGCTGCTCGTGTGTAATATCACAGGAATTGCTGTTGACATAAGCTGTGGTGACATTTGCTTTATAGACCTTTAGGCTATGTTATTCAAATGACTTTACCAAGGAAACAATGCTCTGAAAGGGTTGGAAGGGTTAGGAGATGTTGCCTGAAGGATTCAAACAATTTATGGCACCAAGGATACCTTCTAACAATATGTTTTTACAGAATATTCGAGTTCCTAATAGTGAATTCCACTTTTAGTCATCCACAATTGCATATAAAACAAAATTATTATAATTGATTAAGTTATTCTTTTTGTAAAGGGTTCATTTATTGCATATTTTACTAATTTTCTGTGTGGTTTGCAGATTTTTGTATTATAGGTTTGTCTGAGGACCTCCATCCATCATAGCTTTTAAAGCACACATGACTAGGTGTGATGCGACTGTATGAACCAAGTTCAAATGTGCATTCAACGATCTGTAACGGGCAAAACAGCAGTGACACATAATAAAAACACTGTTACTCACACTTATGGATGGGTATGTTGATCCAGCATAATAGGCCCTGCATCTTTTATGTTTAGTATTTTCTGAAAAGCCTGTGTCAAGGATTGTCTTTCTTAAGAAAACACATCCACAGTAAAATAAGGCGAACAAACCAACACTGTTTTATTGACACAATATTACAGCATGTCTATACATCAAAATAAGTGGAACGATGCAAATAGAGACATCAGAGCCCACTGGTTATTCTTTCAACACTGAATGCCACACGACAGTAAACTTATGCTCTATTTCTGAGTAATCTGAGCACTTTTACTAATTCTGTCATGGATTTTTAACAGTTGCTGTGTTGTGCTCATTTTAGACAGGGTGACTGATGAATTGTGATTTGCTGGTCTGGTTTATTTCTTCAACTTTGCACTGCACATTGTCTCATCTTATTCCTCTGAGGTATCCATATGTTCTACAATATGCGATATGGCAAAAATGCAACCTTGATCATTTTTTTCATATTGACTAATACCGATTAGGGCTTCAGTGTGTGTTCGCAATAGTTACATCGCAAGATATGCAATGTTGAGCTAGGATTATAGATGAACAGACACCACAGGTCAAAACACATAAGATTTGTGGAGACTTTAAGCATAATAGAGTGAAAGTTAATCATGTGCATGTGTTTTTAGGGCCTGTGGCTATGTAAGCATTTTAAGATAGTTCAAAGCCTTTTAATAGAGCAAAAAGTTTGATAAAGATTTTATTGATTGCTTTAAATGACGAAGACCATGCATTGATAATTTACATTGGATTATTCCATTTCTGAAACCGCATACGGTTAGACTCTCAGCAGAAACTTTAATATTTGCTCCATTGTGTTTATGACAGTATTTTGTGTATTATATGTATATAATAAATTACATAAAAATACATTTATATTTCACTCCCCTATAAAATCATCCCAATCATATAAAGTCTCTGCAAAAAATATTAAAGTCAGCCAGTGAAATTATATATATATATATATATATATATATATATATATATATATATATATATATATATATATATATATATATATATATATATATTGCAGAGAAAAAATATTGCAATGTCAAATTTTTCCAATATTGTACAGCACTAATAACGATATATTTCGATATAAGTTGTTAATGCTTCCAGCTTTAAAAGAGTTTCCCAACAATGACTGAAGCCACAAAGATTAAGCAATTCATTATATAACATTTTAAAACATTGTTTATTAACAAAAATGGTTTACATATTACTCCGATTCAGATTTTCTATAATATACAATATAAAATATAATAACTGTCTTTGATATTATAAATACAGTACACAAACAAAAATACTCATTGCATTTTCTAAAAATAAACATTCATTCATTCATTCATTTTCTTTTCGGCTTAGACCCTTTATTAATTCGGGGTCGCCACAGCGGAATGAACCACCAACTTATCCAGCACATTTTTACGCAGCGGATGCCCTTCCAGCCGCAACCCATCTCTGGGAAACATCCACACTCTCATTTATACATACACTACGGACAATTTAGCCTATCCAATTCACCTGTACCACATGTCTTTGGACTGTGGTGGAAACCAGAGCACCTGGAGGAAACCCATGCGAAAGCAGGTAGAACATGCAAACTCCACACAGAAATGCCAACTGAGCCGAGGCTCGATCCAGCGACCCAGCGACCTTCTTGCTGTGAGGCGACAGCACTACCTACTGCGCCACTGCCTCGCCCTTAAAATAAACAATTACAGAATTATTTTGAAATAAATATTTGACTTAAAATGGTAAAAATATTCATCGTTAAAATAAACAACAGTTAACAGCTAATACTGCTGTCAGGAAAGTCGAATCGAGCTTGCTAATATCACCCTGCAGCCCAAGATCGGTTACTGAAGCTCACTGAAGCTAAGCAGGGCTGAGCCTAGTCAGTGCCTGGATGGGAGAAAACCAGATGGAAAAACTAGGTTGCTGTTGCAAGTGGTGTTAGTGAGGCCCGCTGATAGCCTAATTTCCTCCATCTGCCCTTAACCATCATGGCCTCCAAATCATCCACCGAATTGGCTCCGTCATTGTCTCTCTACTCTATCTATAGCTGGTGTGTCGTGAGCGATGTACTTTGGCTGCCGTCACATCATTTAAGTAGATGCTGCACACTGGGGGTGGAGTGTGGAGACCCTCTTTCATGATTGTGAAGCGCTTTGGGTGTATGACCATACACAATAAATGCGCTATATAAATACACATTACTTACTTACTGCTAAACTGCAGTACTGGGTGACGTAACATATCTCTAATATCAATACAATTACAGATTCTTGTTGTTGCATTTGCCTGCTGTGTGATTGGCTCTTTGCATTGATCAATATGGAGTAAAAATGTCCATAGCTTATCATCATTATCGACATGAGTTTTATTGCGATTGATATGATATAGTTTTTCAGCCCAGCCCTAGTTCTACAACACTGTAAAAAAACATTCTCTCAACTAACATCAATCAAACTGACTAAAAAAAATTAGGTTAAAATTTGTATAATTAAAAAAATATATAGTTTGATTACATTTTAAAAATAGGTCTAAGTAACACAAAAACATTTGTTGTCATGTCTTTTGTTATATATATTTTTTATGTGTACATGAGAGAACGGTGATAAAGAGGCAGTGATAAAGAAGTATGAGTTCAATCTTCTGCAGAGATGCTATTTTGTCACTGAGATTTTCACTAAAAACAAGAACATTCAGAGTTTGGAAACTGACAGAATGTTTTTTTATAGTGCAGCATGTGTCAGAATATAAAGAAAAGTGTATTTCTCAATTCATGACAACTTTAAAATGCGTTTTTCAGAGACAGGTTAATAAATGGGATTTTAAATCTCTTGTTAATACTAACACAGACATCAGAAAGGAACAGTTTGTACCGTCATTATTATTCAGTAAGAAAAACAGTTTGGCATTTCTTAGTCTGTAAGTAGTCACCTAATGAGACAGACAAAGGCTGTAAGAGAAAGAAACATGTAACAGCTCTTAAGCAGAGAGTGGAAAGGCTGTTCCTATGAAAGGAGAGCCCTGGAACAGTGCGCCGGAGAGCCAACAGTCGGCAGCTAATAATATCTGCTGATGTTAATCCAATTAGAGTTGATTTAACACTTTACAGAGCATGATTTATAGAGGCGTTTATTGGTTTTCTGTAACATAATCAGTTTGGAAACTTAATGCATTGTTTGGGAATGCATGTGTGACTGGAAACAGGGGGAGAGCAACTTGTGCTCTGGGTTATTTGAAATGATACCCCCATTAATAACACCAACTCTGGCCCTGCTAGGGCTGTTTTTCTTGGGCTTTCTCTAATCCTCGGGACCAGCACAATCTGACAATAATTCAATCTTCAGAGAGGGAGGAAAATGAGCTGTATTTAGTAAGATTAGTGAGGACAGAAGCGTCTAGCCCTCCTGCCTCCCAAATGAGCGGCTTTTTTTCCATCTTGTTGATTGTTTGGAGAGTTTGATAGAGCCGGCGTTTCAAAGCCATGCTAATGGAGGTTAAGAGACCCTGATTTGATATAAGAGCAGACCTAGGTGATTAATCTTCTACAAATAGAGGTGTCTTATATTACTGATTGAGCTAAAGGCTAAATCAAAGAGAAAACCGCTGCGTGTTGATCGTCGGTAATGCTCTCAGACAAACAGATGTGTCCGTTCGCACTGCGTATGGACTCGAGCTGCTGCTTTTCTTGCTTGTGAACTTCTGGTAACTGTTTTGGGTGTAGTCTTACCTTCATTTGTGTGTTTTTGGATGCAGTCACCCAGCTGCAGATGACCCTGGCTTCGGTGCAGGAGCTGCTGGTCCAACAACAGAAGAAAATACAGGAGCTGACACAAGAGCTGGCTAACTCACAGGTACGCACACACACATTTGCCACAATGGACACATTGATGAAAATTCTGTCATTAAATACTCGTTCCATGTCGTTTCAAACCAATTTTTTTTTTTTTTTGGAACATTATATTTTTTTGGGTTTTTAGATTTTTCATACACACACATACTGTCCTATACATGCCCCAAACCTTTACAGTGCCACTAATAAATTTAAACAAGTAAACATAAAAAAGTCAGGTTCTATCTACAGTAAGCATTCTGTCCTGTTACACTCAAGTAAGAAATAAAGCTGCCCCAGCATTTGACAAACAAATCTTGACACTTTTTTTTTTTTCAAACGAAATGATATTTTTCCAAAGGCATATAAGATGACACTTCTTTAATCCACATGGAAGTAAAAGGTGGTTTTGAATCTTTCCATCTCAAATATGAATGCATTTTATGGCTGTTAGGAGGGCTAGTCTGACAAATCTCAGATTAATTCTTTGTTGATCAAGTAGTGCAGTATCTCCTAGGAGGGTACGTCTACGCTCTCCATTAGTACCTTTACAACTGTACAACTATGGCAATGACCTCTAAGACCTCTTTCCAATATTCTTCTTAGCCAGGACATGACCACAGCATATGTAGGAGAGTCCCTCTATCTGCTTTACATCTAGGACAAAGCTCTGGGTAGGAGCTTTTAAAAGAGTATAATTTTAAAACAAGATATTTTGCTGAAGGTCCTACTGTTTCTGCTTATTGAGAGCTTAAATGTCATAAAGCACCATACATGTTGTTTATTATGACTGTTTAAGTGATAAAACAAGTCCTACTGTATAAATTTGTGTCATACTTTAATGTACAGGACAAAATTTAAGCTGAAATTTCTTGGAGTTTACCACTTTACTACAGGTCCTAAATCCCAATTTTGTCAAGTGAGAGATGCACTGTGATATGTAGCTGTAGAGTTACTAGCATTTGACATTATTAATATCAAACCTTGTTTGTTAATTTATTGATTTCCCACACATAGACTTTACTTGGGCTGGCCACCCAGGTATATTACGTATATTTGATGATACATTTTTTACCAATATTAAAATCCTTTTACACTTTTTTGTATCCGCTCAATATAACCCAACATCCACGTTCGATTAACAAGAGGAAAATCTACTCTTACCCCATTTTGTAATGCTCGATGTGTGTGCGCGGGAATGGTCAACAACACTTCCTCAGAGAGTTTCGCATGCTCTGCAGACATTCACAGAAATGGTCTTTTAGAGGCTTCAAAATGCATCCAGCCGGTGTTTCTAAATCTCCTAAAATATCCTGGAGTCGACTTTTGCTTTCTAAAGTTGTTGCGTTTTTGCATTACTTTTTTTTTCTCAGACTACACAAGTTTGAATAGACCGCTTGACTTGGCTTCAAAACTGCCAGCGTGCACAGCTGTTAAATTGAGAGAAAAAACAAACAATACATTTTTAAATCTAAATAATAAAAAAAACTTTCCTGTACACTTGGAGAGGACGAAATGACATCCAAACTAGCTGCAAAATATTTATACAACATTAGAAATGGTCAATCAACTCATTTGCCTCATTTAAATAATCTATCGATATATTTTCACTATTAATTAATTATTTTTAAATTTGATCCGTTTTCGAGATATTGTCTGTTTATATTAATTTTTTTCTGTAGTTTATTTCTCATTTGCTGTGTTTGTTATTCATTTGATGATGTTTTATATATTATATATTTTATACATATCTAACATGCTTTGGCAATACTGTACTAAATGTCAGCTGTCTGCAGATGTCTCCTAAATAGCATAAAAATAAGAAAAAGAGGAAATTTTTATTTCAACAGCTTTGTCAGCAGAAACGGTGGATACAGTAACAGTATTATTTAAATTATAAATTATTTTTTGTGTCACATGTAGTTAACAATTTATGTGTCGTGTGTTAAAGTATGTTTCAGTCCAGCTTCCACCGCAAATATGTTTCAAAGCAGTGGAAAGCACTGAGCTGATATGTTTAATGTAAACATGTTACCCACATTCTTTTATTGGTTAAACATGGCTTAAACAAAATCTGATCAGAACAGGTACTTCCCCATTTTCACATTGCATGTAAATGCCTTTATTAGTGTTCTAGCCGTTTATTCCTGTCCGCATGTCTGATGCCTGTACACGCAAGCTACACCTCACACATGAATTTCCTTCCAAATGTTATACATAAATTCCATCAAGACTAACCACTCCCACAAGTCCTCACTGTGGACACGTATTGAGCTTGAGCAGGTATTTCTAGACAGGGGTGGCAGTAATATTTTGTACACAACAAGGCATTTGTAATAAAGCACAAATTTATGTTATTGACTGACAGATTTTAGGCAAGGCATGGATATTGGCTGTATTGTTATTACTGCTCTAAAAAAATTGTTTTTGTCTAGGTAAAAAAAAAAAAGTACTTTTCCCCCTTTGAACACAATATATTTTATTTTAAGAAACATTTAAAATATTTAGGAGCAGTAAACATGTCAGGCTAAATATTTCAAATCAATCATTGATCTTTACAATTTAAGGTGACATTTGAATATGTTTTCAGCTGGCAATATTTTTGTGCTAAAAAACAAAAAAGAAAATCTAAACTAAATCTTGTATATACTTTCTTACATATAATTACAAAAGTGGTTTAAAAGAAAATGTTGTCGGTTTTAAAATCTTGACATTTCCAAACTGTGGTAGACCTTAAAAACGGTCGTTGTCCCTTGCCTATTTTAGGCAGAATCACCCAATCAAAAAAAGTGGTGCATTCACAGGTACCAAGTGTTTTAACATAAAATATCACAGCATCTGATAGATTTCCTGCCAATGATTTTGAGCAACTGAAGCTGATATTCCAACGCAATCTCACAGCAATTCATAACTTTTTGATTTAGTAGCTAATTTGTATGAATTTGTGTGATCTAATTTGTACAATTTAGTATGATTTGCTCATCACCCAATGATGGGTGGGGTTGGGTGCCACGCCTCCTTTTTAAAATTGTACATTTTTGTACGACTGAACTCGTAAAATAACGTTTAAATACTTACGTTTCCTCGTGAGATCAGGCTTGATATTCAGGCTTTGACATTACTGTCTTATTTAACATTTGAATTTCATGTTGCATGTAAACATAAACATACTTATTTGATAGATCTCTGCTTGTTATGTTAATGTAAACAAACTCTACAAAAGCTGTTTGTATTATGCAAAAACAACTTAATTTTTGTAGAATAAATGATTAACTAGTTTAGAATGACATGAGAGGTTACCTTATGGGAAAACAAGGCAATGTTGGCTTAAAAATATCACATAATCAGAACATTCCTTCAGTTTTTAGCATTCTTGTCATTATAGGCCATTTGCCTTAAAAGAGTGAGATAGGGATCATCTTTGATGCATGTGGCAGTGGTTGCCAACAACATTTTTTTTTCATTTTCCTGTCATTGTTAATTTGTTGCGTAGACATCATCAGAGAACAAAATTCCTTGTGCATTACATAACAAACTGCGTAATCTCTAACACAAAAATATGCAAAAATTGCCTTTCATTCTCTGAAATACTTTTACAGAGCAGAGCTAACACATGAAAAGGAAGCTTAAAGAAAAAAAGGAGTTTAGTAGTCTGAAATGGTTGCATTCCTCTCCACTTACAATATTTTTTTTTGTCTCATTGATGTTATAACTCATAAGCTACACTTCTTTTGTTGAGTTTAAATAAAGCCCTCAGTGTGCATTTTCATAAGGCCCTTCGCGGCTCTCTGTTTCAGGGGCACAGCCTCTATAAAACAAGGCCACTTTGAGTTTAAAACAACAGAGGGCATTTTTCAGTGACACTGAGACTGATGCCTTACCCTGATGTGAATATTAGTAGTGACAGAGCTCATATGCCGTTCAGAGGAGAAAAATGTGCATCAGCAGGACAAGGCATGTCATGGGAGCTCCATAAAGAACGTGTGCGGCCATCTCCAGCGCGTTCAAGCAAGCAAGCCATCCAGGCACAGGAAGTGAACCCACGCTGCTGCCACCTTCTGATTTCTCCTCTATCTGTCATTTGCTTTCTGCTAATTTCATCTGGGCTGAGACCTTATTTAACCCCCACCCATACTGCAGCTTAAGAGATGGACCAGCAGGATTTTCTGTCAGCCTTAACTTTATGAGTTTGGGGGCGTGTGGAATGGAAGAATTACAAAGGAAGAAACTTTTTGTTCATAAATAATGTTTGAAATTGTTGCCTGTAAAATGTGATTGTATACATTTAATGTGTTCTTGATGAAGTTAAGCTGGCTTTGTTAAACCAAAGTTAGGAGTATGTGTACAGATAATACAGAAGGATTCTAAATGAACACTTTTAAGTGTGGAAACAGGAAGGATTTTTTGTTTATTTAGGTTATTGTCCATTAAAATAAATGTATTGAATGATCATGTATTGACTTATTAATTTAGTAAATTATATTTACTATATAAGTTTATTATTGTGGGCGGCTTAGTGGTTAGCACTGTCGCCTCACAGCAAGAAGGTTGCTGGTTCGAGTCCTGGCTGGGTCAGTTGGCATGTCTGTATGGAGTTTGCATGTTCTCTGCATGTTTCCTCCAGGTGCTCTGGTTTCCCCCACAGTCCAAAGACATGCGCTATAGGTGAATTGGATGAACTAAATGGCCATAGTGCATGTGTGAATGTGAAAGTGTTCCAGTACTGGGTTGTGGCTGGAAGGGCGCTGCATAAAATATACACTGGAATAGTTGGTGGTTCATTCCACCGTGGTGACCCCTGATAAATAAGGGACTTAAGGCTGATTTATACTTCTGCGTCAAGCGCACGCGTTTGGTCCATCATACAGTCACACAGCCCTCGCTGTGGCTGGCGCTGATGCTCACCTTTCAAAAAATGTAACTACATGTCGCGTAGCACAAGCTCTATGATTGGTCGGCTTGGTAGCTGTGACGAATGAAGCAATTGATTACAGCAGTGACGATTGGAGCGAATTTTTTAATTTATTTATTTATTTGTTTTTTTTTGTCGAGTCCTGTGAAGGAGCTTTAGATGGAAACTTGTGTTTTGTGTTCACCTTATGATTAAAGTTGTTGCACATCCACTAGCTCCTGCCACTGAATGAGTTTGTTTTAGCTACTTGTAGCGTTCAGAAAAAAAACACCTCTGAAAAAAAACTTGACACGGAGGAACAAAAAAAAAAAAACTACCTGCTTGTGTTTCAGAAGTGTTATTGCAGAGCAACACAAACCTCACGCAGAAATAAAAATGCACGACTACTCACATGGCTTGCGCCAGTGGGTCACACTGATCTCTATAAATATAAATCTAGACTAGAAATATAAATCAACCTTAAGCCAAAGAAAAATTAATGAATGGATTTATTATCGTATTGCTTTTAACTTGGGCCATTAACAGCAACCTAGTTTGTTAGTTAAACAAGTGAGCAGGCAAATGAAAGGACAAATAAATGGACAAATGAAAAATTCAAATATTAGACAGCCATCTGAATGAACAACTGGACAAATGAAAGAACAACTGGACAAACAAACAAACAACTGGACAAACGCATGGATGACTAAACAAATTACTACAAAGCACTGGAAAAATGAATATATAAGTAAACACAGCTGATGGAACTACTGGACAAACACCTGGATGAGGAAACTGGACAAGCCACTAGAAAAAAAAAAAACAAACCACTGCACAAAAATTGGACAAGCAGCTGAACAAATAGTCAAACAACTGTACAAAAAGATAAACAAGTCGGCCAACAAAAGTAATTGCAACAGATTAAATGAGCAACGACTGGAAAACTGAACAAATAACCGCTGAAATAAACAAAAGTTGGCATTTAAACAAACAAACAGCCATGCAAATGAACAAGTATGGTGTATAGTTCCCCAGGTAGACATTGCAGGATGATCAACCCACAGTAAAAGAGATAACAGCAAAGAAAGATGAAGTATTGACATTAAGATATCGAAATGTGTAATCGTTGCTGTTTGTCAGTGTTGATTTTGTTGTCTTTGCATGCTAATTTAATGCATTATGGTGTAATTATCATTCAGAAGAATGCTCCTCATGATGATAAGGCCTTTTTGAAGACATATGCCTATAATCTATAAAGAATAGTCATCTGAGGGAAATCGCCTGCTGAAAACACATTGCCATTCCTCAGATTGAGAAACTCTACACACTTTGTATCTTACGATACGGCGATAAATCATCCGGTAACGGGCTCCAAAAAGCTCTTTGGAATCACAACCGAGGGCATGTTTTATGTCCACAGCTTGTTAAGCACATGGGTGTTTTACTGAAGCATCTGGATCCTGTAGCAAAGCATATGCAAACACATCTGGCCTGGCACAAATTGAAGTGAAAATATGGATCTCTCACCCTTCTGAAGTTTGCTCGAATTGCAGACTCACCACTACGTTTCTCCCCCCAGCATCCTTCCGTCGCTCTCTTGAAGTGCGTAACCCATAAACTGACTTGCCAAAAATATTGTCTGTGGTTCACCTCCGCCGTTAAAGAGACACGCCTCCGCTAGTTCCAGAAAAATCAATCGATTGTTCAAAACGCTTTCAGTCATCATCCACAAAGTCAAGCAGAAATGGCTGAAAATCTCTCTCCGATTGGAGATTGAATTAAAAAGCTTCATTTGTCATGAGTGCCCTGCTGGAAAGCAGCAAAGTATACTTCACATCCAAACGGCCATTAAACAAATCATAAAGTCGGCTTCGTTCTGATCTTAAATTTTGTTTTGAGAGATGCGGGGCCCTGTTGTCTAGAGCCAAATGGGAAATTCAGGAAATGATTTTCAGGTCTGGAGCATGAAATTAAGGACACGTGTTAAGCCTTTTGGCTGCGTATCATTTTCAGTGCGGTTTTCGGAGTTGCTTTTTCAGGGATCTTTGCTTTAGTGCAGAATGCGCCAAGCTTGGCAATTAAACTCTTCAATGCGGAAATGTGTATTTAACCCGAAACACATGGTGACTCCTGTTTCCTCAGCTGCTAAGTAAACATTTTTTTAGATTTTCCAAACCACACAAATAAAGTGTGTTCTGTGTTGTGAGCACACTGGGCCTGTTTCACTGCAGCAGTCAATCAAACTGTGTATGCGTTTCTGCTCATAGTTTCACGTTTGCTTTTTCATTTCAGTAGATTGGATAGATACTTTTACATTTCCACATGCACGCCTGAAGCTCTTATTCAAATGGCGCTTGATGATAAAGTTTTTGACGACTGATAAAGACAGTCAGTTGGAACTTTTATTGCATTTGATTTTAATACATTGTTTTTGTAATGATAGAAATATTGAGGTTTCAGCTGCTGTAAATGCAGGGTCCTACACAATTCCTTCATGTTGTCCCAACACAAATTGATTAGGTTACCTTAATTGTTTTTATAAATTTAAGTTGATTGAACATAAAATAATTACATGCAAGTTTTCTCCAAAAAAATCTCAAGAAGTGTGTTGATTCAGCTCACGATAAATAAGCAGTTTGAACAAACAGCCAATGTCATTTTATTGAGTGTAGTCAGTATGCTTGTATATTTATTTACTGTTTTCTGTCATCCTATATTTCCTAAGGCCCTGACATCTCATTTATTTATATGGAATGTATAGACAAAAATAATAGGCTATTTTGAGAATTTCTATATCCACGATATTATCAGTTCCAAAATAAATCAATTTTTTTTTTCAGATTTCTGTTTTGAATTCACTTTTTTTTTTACAAAATTATTAATAAATGAGATTTTGTTCCCCATATCAGCTAATTTATGTAAAATAAGTGTCTGTTGAGATACACTTAAGAGTTCTTAATTTTTTTTTTTGGCACCTTGTTCTCTTTGGTCATTTAATATTGTGTAACTGGGAGAATGTTGCATCTTATTCTACACAAATATAAATCATTAACTAGTTCTGCTATACTGCTAGACTGCTATACTTTGGGATCAGAATTTGACATTGATGCGTGAAGCTGTTATTCAAATGTCCATTGATTAAAGTTTTTGTCGGCTGATAAATGAAGTCAGTTAGAACTTCCAAAGAGATAAAAACCAATAGAAATACTCAAATGCTTTCAGGGGCTAGAAATTCCTGTACTTCCTGTCATTTCTCTAGGTTTATTTGTTGAATTTTTTTTTTTTTTTTAATCGCACAAATTTTTAATTGATTTAATTTGAGTTTAATTTTATGTATAGTTTACCAGTTTAGAGTTTTTAGACAGTTTTCCAAATTTGTATGATTTGTAGTTTCCTCCAGAGCACAAAAACGAAATTTTAAAGTATGTAGCTTAATTTATTTATTTTTTATATATATGGAATTTATAGATATGTCATATTTTAGAAATATTACCTACATTCACCAAGAGTCTTTATTACATTTTTAATTGCAAAATTACTCAGTTTTTAAATTTGTTCTGTTTTTAATTTCTTTTTTTATTACTGCACTACTTCATTTTTTTCTTTTTTTTTCTTTTACAAAATTTTGAATATATGATTTATTTGATTGTTTCCCCATTAAAAAAAATTGTATACAACTTAGTGAACTAAAATGTATCTGCTTTTTTAGCACCTTGTTTTTATTAAAACATTTTTTGTTATTATTTTATGTGAAGCTGAATATTTTCTTATTTTCCACATACATAAACCATTGACAAGTCGAGTTTAATTGTGTTATCGCTTAAATTCAGCAATAGCTGTCTTTATTAGTGGCTGCTCATGGAAGATTAGGAGTACTTCGATTTTTTTCCTTCCACCGCAGAAGGCACTGCAACCGGGAAAGTGAATAAACAGGCTCAAATAAATTGTACCACTCTTTTCACTAGAAAACACTCCCTTGGGATTTATTTTCATGCTGATTCCACCATAAATATACATGCATTATGCGGTGGAAATAGCATCAGAGAGGAAAGCAGTGAATCAATTTGCATTCAGACGTTTCCTAACTCGCCTTGTTAAGATATTATCCGCTCTTAATGTTCTGCAGACATTTGCTTTAATGTATTCCTTGTCTGCTTCTGTGTAAGTGCGTGAATATACCTCTCTTGTACGGTACGCTCCACCTCCTTAAATAATTACCCAGACTGTAGCGAAGCTTTGTTCACACTTAAGAGGGTGACGGACCCCGATCACACTGCACTGACCCCTCTGACTGGATGGCTGCTCACACAGTCAAAGACATGCAGAGAAAGGCCTTTAGCAGCAATTAAACGGTCATCACTAAATGTGTGTGTGCGCGCTCGTGTTCGCCTCTCCAAATGAAGAATTGCAACCGCGGAAGTTTAAACACCGCCGGCTGAGAGGTGCTTTGTAGCCTCTGTTAAAATATTATTTAGATTTTATGTCTGAGAAGTGTAAGCTAAGCCTCCGAAGCAATTAATTTTTTTTCCCCCTTACAAAGGTAAAATTCAAGAGGTACATTCCAGCCTTATTATAGCGGGTGCCGTGGGGAGTGTGGGATTAAGATGGCCATAATGAGGTGAGGCCTGTAATAAGAGTGTCTTCACCAGGCCTAATGCGCTCGGCTTGGAATCAGATGTGGCCTCTTCGAAAAACGCCACACTTATCTGAGGGCTTTAGGAGCAGAAAGGAGACAAAACCGCCGTCCCTCGCTGTAAATGAGTCTGATCCTTTTCAGATGTGATTTAATTAATTTACTTTAGATTTAATTACACGTGGAAGAGTCCGAGTTATCCCTCTTCTCTCTATAGGGGGTCTCTGCTTTCTAACTAGCCGCCCCCAGTGACTCCGATGTTCTTAATTACACTTTTATTTTCCTTTTCCCCCCAGTCTTTTTTTTTTTAACTTTCTCTTTCTGCTTTCCTTTCCCCACTTGTTGGTGAGTGGATGGAGAGGACTGTGGGGAAGATGAGGTGGTATGTTTGCTGGAGGTTCAGACAGTGGCTGTTTCTTAATATGCAATTTAAAGGGATCCTGCGTCCTTGTGTTTTAGTGTAACATCATCATCCATTGATGATCCATTCGGCCTCTTTGAGAATGATCCATTCGGCCTCTTTACTTTTCTTTACTTTACTTTTAATCTTTACTTTACTCGTTTGCTTTTGTGGATAAGGATTTGTTTCAAAACTATTTCCAGCTAAGGAATAAAGTAACAATAATAACAAAGTGTGTTCAAAAAACAATTCTATCTAAACACCCTTCCTATTCTTATTCCCCATGGTAATGCATACATCTCCAAAACCAGACAGGTGGACAAAACAGTTTTTTATCAAAACAAATATAAATATACATATTATAAATAATACTGCTAATAATAATAACAACATTTTATGAATGCAAATTGTCATGAACAAACTGAAAAAAGCCCCTTGACATGAAGAAAGCATGGAGGCAGTGGTTTTTATATTTATGTAGAAAATAATTTTGTAACATTTGAATCCTTTTATATATATATATATGTGTGTGTGTGTGTGTGTGTGTGTGTGTGTGTGTGTGTGTGTGTGTGTGTGTGTGTGTGTGTGTGTGTGTGTGTGTGTGTGTGTGTGTGTGTGTGTGTGTGTGAGTATGTGTGTGTGTGTGTGTGTGTGTGTGTGTGTGTGTGTGTGTGTGTGTGTGTGTGTGAGTATGTGTGTGTGTGTGTGTGTGTGTGTGTGTGTGTGTGTGTGTGTGTAAAGATATTTATGTAGTTCTGATGTGAACTGACCTGCATAGGCACATAACTAAAGCTAACGTTCAGTTGGTCAGTGGCACAGTCTATTTCAGTTCCTCAAAATAGCAACGTGCCAACAATGCACCTTAACACACCTCCTTTTTAGACCAGAACACCCATGATTCCTCAAAGTGGCGCAAATGGATTTGTTATTTAAACAATGTGGTGCCAAATGGGAAACTCAGGGTTGCACTGGTCTGAAAATAGCAACAAATCACGCCAAACACATCTTGCGCCTTATTGCGCCAGGGTTATGATAGGGCTCATAGAAAGGTTTTTTTTTTCTGAAATTCATATTAAAATTTTTTTGTTTATGTTGTGCAAGTATGTTTTGTACATTTATATATGTTTTGAAAAGAAAAAACAAACAAACAATAGATCAGGGTATGAATGTTGTAATGTGGCTTTTGCTGCTTGTTCAAACTACTTATTTAAAAATGAGTTGAAGCAACACAGTTCTTAAGGGTTTTTTGGACGATTAAATTGTTTTATGTTCAATCCACTTAAATTTGTTAAAACAATTAAGTTAACTTAATTGATTTGTGTTGGGACAACATGAAGGAATTGTGTAAACCCCAGTTTTTTACAGTGGAGGATGTGTTCTGAGTTCTTGCAATCTTCCGAGTTGGTTCTTCTGAGCTAAATTGCCAATACAATTCTCTGCATTCTTGATACTGAGAAACAGCTAGTGTCTTTGGTAAATGTTTAGCGGAATCTACAAATCTTTTTTTTTCTCTCTAGGATAGGATTTTTATACATAAATTGACATTAGCAACAACCTGTCTTTTCTGAAGAAAAAAAAATGATGGATGGATTTTTATGGCTTTTTTCCTTTCTTGAAGTCATTTGCTATTCAAATGTTTGCTGGCCACTTCAATTGGCCATCACTCCCTTCAGCAATTCATCCTATGGCAAGCAGTTGGTGATAAGGCTTCTTTTAATAAAAACCTCTCTGACTTGATGAATACTGCTATTGTTGTGCCAGAGACCGCTTATCAAACACCTCAGTCCTGCTCAAATCAACAGTCTGCAATATGGAAAAATATGTAAAAATGGCATGATTAATTCCCTTTGCCTTTTCTGAAAGATCCTGACCTTCTGGGTGGAGGAGATACAGTAGTTGGGACTCGTCAGCGTAGTTTGATATTATGACTTTGAGGACTTTTATTGTCTCATATTGGCAGCTGGAATGCATCAAACAATTTTGTTCATTCAGTAACTCAACTCAAATCAAATGAGAGAGTCACACTTTAACAGAACGACAACATTTGTGAAGCCTTGGCACTTGCTACATACAGTATTAATATAACAAGTTCTAGTCAATAAGACCAAATATTAAACAGAAACTAGAAATTAGGATCTTTAAAGACAGTAGAGGATAAGCAAAATGCACAGTAAGTCACAAGCACACTCTTTTCCTCCATATGCACCAGACACTTTCTTTAAAATTATAAACCCAAGTAAATAAATAAACAAACTAGACTTGTCTTAGCATTTATGCATTGCTGCTCTCAGATGATTTAAAGTGCTTCTTTTGTCCTCACTTCTAAGTTGCCTTAGATAAAAGCGTCTGCTAAATGAATAAGTATTAATGTAATAGCATTTTAATAGATAATTAGAATTGTTTACAGTGGGTTAAAGTGAAAGCTCACCCAAAAATGAAAATGTGTTAATTTACTCATCCGTCATCCAAAGCTGCGATCACACTGCACTTTTCGCCCCATAGACTTACATTCATAAACATGCAAACGCAAGCTCGTGCAACAAGTTTCACAGTTTGCTGCATTGCAAAGTTCGATCATCACATGATTGCGTCCCACATATCAAAATTTCTCTGGCCCACATAATCAGGTTTGACATGTCGCAGTGAATTACAGTACATGATTGGACCAAGTCTGACTTCCAGACAAGGGGAAAAACATGGACCATATTTGGGTCAAGTCTCAGCCAAGTTAATAACTTATTGGGCCAGACGGAATTTGCGGACGTTTTTTGCTATTTTTACAGAGATTTTGGTAAAAATCTGTGGATTTCTGTAGAATTATTTTGGGAGTATCATAACTAAAACCTTAATATGTGAAAAAAATATATATATTTAACTTTTTTTAATGTTTAAAATGCAAATTCAATTAGATTCACTTTATTTGATAAAGAAAGCAAGTCTCTCATACAATATATCCAGTAAAAATAAAAAATTGATAAACCCTTGAAGAATTGCACTTTAGGCACACTATGGGCATGCTTTTTCTTAAAGTGACTTGATGGGTAGATTTTTTTTTCTTTACTCAAAAATAATTTTAATGTGTTTAAAATGTGAGTCAAAACAGGCCAAACTTACGTGGCCCACCATTTTTAACATCTGGGCCAAATACTAAGTTTTAACTTGAAGGTTAAAAACCAGAAGGAGCTACCTCTGCCAAGTCTAGGCCATGTTTGGCCTACATGCTGTACACCATTGCCGGAACAATGCCTGCTGTGCTGTGCTATGGAAAATCTGGGCCAGATATCTTTGCTACCGGGGGTTAGACCAATTGAAGATCTAAACAGGACATCTCTGTACAGAAATTTAAAATATGGACCAATCCCTCGTTTTTTGTTTAATCCCACCCTTTTTCTAAGCGCTGTACAACAGTTTCTTGCATGCTCAAATTCTAGTGTGGCGCAGCATAAGATGTGTGGGACAGTTGTTTATAGGTTTGACATAATAGAACATTTTAACTGAATTTGTGGTTCTCACGTGCAAGTCAATGGTTAACGGCACTGTAAAAGTAAAACATTTAATAAAATAAAAAAACATACAGGCAAAACAAAATGTCTCCAGTGGTGCATTCAGGGCTTATGAAGTGGAAAGTTTGGTCTGTACAGGAAATGTTACAGTTTCAGCTAAAAATCATCATTAATAATGTACTGGAGAAACAATTCACCTACTGTACATCTTTGATGGCTTGAGGATGATCAAATTATCAGCCAGTTTTCATTTTTAGGTAAACTATCCCTTTAAGAGCGATACTTGGAGCTGTTTCAAGTGGAACACCCGCAGGAGTCAAGAATAAAAGTGCTTTGAAATTTGTTTTCAAAATAGAGAATGATTATCATTTATTTGTAATTTTGTCTCTTCAGGCTTCATCTGCCACCAACCGCATGCTGGAGTCTCAGAGCATCAGTGAACTCAAGGCTGAGATTGTGTCTCTTAAGGGTCTTCTCCTCAGCAGGTAACTGTTTTCAATGATTAATCAACAATAACAATAGACTTTAGTCATAATACATGCCATATTTGATTTGACAGGGGCGATAATGAGACTGTGAGGGACTTTAATTTCCAAATGCGTATCTGCTTGTCAGTATTTTAACTGATGCTGCTAAGGGTGCTGTGTTAAGGAGCGATTTAACATTTTTAAGTGTAAGACAATACACTTTATCAAAGCAATAAAGTGTGTGGGGTGAATACATGTTTGGGAATACAAAGTACACACAGTCTAGCAAATGTCCCCACAAGTATAGCAATACCAGAAATTTTGTCTACTTTTTTTGGTACCCATGAAGATAACGCCTCATAAGTCACACAGAATAAAGCGTTTTTAAAAGGGTTGAGGGTTGGGTTTAGGGGTAGAGTTGGTGTAGGGGGACATACACTGTACTGCATCATTACTTTTATGGCAAGTCCTCGTAATGATATCTATACGTGTGAGAGTGTGCGTGCATGTGTATGTGTCTGTTTGTGTGTGTTTATTTGTTTTTCGTTGTTGTCTATAATGTTGGATTGTAATAAGATTATAAACCACAATTTTACACCACAATACAACTGGCCATAACACAGATACAGTAAACCATGCTTTAAGTTGCAGTACCAATGTAGAAGGATTACAGTAAATGTACAACAACACAGCATGGTCATCCCTGTAGATATTAAATATTAGCATCAATCTTTGTTAAAGCTGTAAATTCTATTCAGTCAAGAGCAAGGGAGTTTTGGAACATTCTACCAGAAACGTACATTATTTGTCCCAGAAATAAAAACAGTGAATAAAAGTTATTTAATCCCAAGCATTTCTAAAATGGAGTGAGGGTTGATTTCTGTGAGTTGTTCTGTTAGGGGCCGATCACACCGAACACACTTTATCCATTGAAAGGCGCCTCTTTTAAATAGTTTACTAACGGCCGCCAGTGTTTTGTGCACTGCTTATACGCCCTTGCGCATTTTTTGCCCTTGCACGCCGTGCGCTCTCAGTTGAAAAAAGTAAACTCGGAAAAAGCGGAAAAAAAGCTTGTTACATCACTCGCGTTTTATTCTCTAATCAAAGGAAAGTAGAGGCGGGGTTTCCGTTGAGGTGCCTGCAATGTTTGTGTTGTCAAGACAACAACAGAGACATTTGAAGATGAAGGAAAGACTTGTGGTTGCTGTTTTGGGTTATCCAGAGCTGTATGACTTCACAAATCATAAATCATGGTGTGCCTCGCGTTTTTGGAACGCAAATGTGCGTTTGGTGTGATCGGATCCTTAAGGAATATGTCATTCATTTGGTTCTCAGATTTTTTTTATTAAAACACTTTACAAATGTACAAACCCTGTTATTGTCTTAGTCCTCAGCCCAATGAAGCTACAGCTTTGATAGTTTTGTTATGCTAAAAACTTCAGAAATAGCAAGTTTAAGATGTTATCATTCACATCAATTGATTTAAAACATGAAATTCTACAAATGAATACTATTTTACAATTTTCCCCTTGTTTTTGCCAGTTCTGTCACATTTGAATTAAATTTAACATAAAATGCGTGCAATGCACCTATAAGGCTATGACCAGTGTTGCCAGATTGGGTGGTTTCCTGCCCAATTGTGCAGTTTAAATTTGATTGTGTGGGTAAAAAGTGGCATTCACAGGTTGAGTTTAGGCGGTTTTGAAACATTAATTTTATATGCAACCTTTTTAATAAAACATAACTGTGTGCTCCTACTCCAACTAATTATGTTTAAAAGAATTTAAAACGCCAAATGAGACAAATTTATGCCCCATTTCGAAAGTAAAATCTACACAACATTAAATGCAGTGTGTGGGTGAGGGGGCAGTGTTTCGATTTGATCTGGTTATGTTGTGGTTCTTTGACCGCTGGTGTTCCTTGCTGTATGGTCAAGAATTATGACAGTTAGAGTAACTAGGTTAATTCGATTTAAATACATTAAAATTAAATAAAATATTAATATTCTGGGCGTTTGTGTGTGTGTGTGTTTGGGTGGGTTTTGGACTGCTTTTGGATTGGAAAAAGTCGTCTTTATCTGGCACCACTGGCTATCACTTGGAAGTGACATCATTTGATGGAGGAGAAGCTAACAGTGATTTAGGATCATTGAATTGTATGATTTTATGCTTTATTTTGTATGATTATTTGAGGATATTAAGCTTATGTCACATTTTTTAAGTGAAAACGTATATTTCTGGTAGAATGTCCCTTTTCGCTTTGTCTTTTTTGTATCATTGAATAAATACAATATGCATTCGGAATCCATATGCCGTTTGGAAATATTTTTTATTTTACAGAGTGCTCAATTCTAATAACGCTTAACATTTTACAGCAGGAGACGTTCCAACAAGATTTGTTTTGTATTATCACTATGTAAATATGTGGATGGTATTCTTACTCAGTCAGGCCAACTGATATTTGTATGCCTTGTGACGTTTCGGCAGATAAATTTGTCTGAAATGGTGTGATCCGCATGTGTCATATCATTCTCTTCACTGGGGCATGTAGCTGGAACCAGCTCATTACTGGTTAATGAGGCCTGATGCATCCAACAGGTTCCTTCAATGCCCCAAGATGGATCTTCCCTCACTTTCATTAATGTTTACTTGATTGTGTATGTATCATGCAAATTAAGATCTAAGTAATCTCATACATCTGAAATTCGCACAGATGAAAGCTTTCGTTTGCCTGTTGTCTGCTCTCATTAAACATTTTAAGCTATAATTACCTTTTTTCTTCAAATGTCTGAATGTTTTTTCTTTCTGCGTCCTTCTCAAGATGTAATATCTTCGCTGTAAATACGAATCAAGCTCGCCATCTGCTCAACTTGTTGCTTCGTATATTCAAACAAAGCCACGTCGACAGAACATATCTGAAGTTGCTTTTGAGTTTATTTTACCTTTGCTGTGAAGACATGCTTTGTTTTCAATCAGATGCCAGGTGTGGTGTGCATATGGCCATAATCTCTCGTCTACTTCCATACTGACAAATCTGTTCGTGTTTCCAAAGCACAATAGCTGGACTCGCTTGTGCATATTTTAGTCAGAAGCCTGAGGCAAAGTGTGAGAGATTTCAACAAAAACAGTTCTTGTAATGTTCTATTCATGTCCTGTTTCTTCTTAGGAGACAGTTCCCTGCTTCACCATCCGTTCCAAAAATCCCATCCTGGCAGATACCTCTCAAACCGGGGTCGCTGTCCAACCCGCCCTCCGTCAACCACACCAACAGCAGCAGCGACATTTCACCTGTTAGCAACGAGTCAGCTAATTCCTCTCCCATAAAAGAGTGCAGCAGCTCTCAGGCCACCCCGTCCGGCTCACACTGTCTGAACGGAGATGTGGGCCTGGGCTCCCTTCACCCTCTAGACCTGAAAGACCAGGTCCGTATGGAAGTCCAAGGAGAGGAGGAGAAGAAAGCGGATGATGAGGAAGAGGAAGATGAGGAGGATGATGATGACGTAACCCACGTGGATGAGGAAGATCATTTGAACGTGCAGACGGAGGACAGGAGAGGAGGCGATGGACAGATAAATGAGCAAGTGGAGAAACTACGACGTCCAGAGGGTGCGAGTAATGAGAGCGAAGTTGATTAGAGCTAAAAAATTCCCACACCCGGACTTCATCCGTCCATCTGCTCCTCTTGGTTTTCCCAGGTTTCCTTAGAGTTAATTTAAGTTTTGAAATCACACCCTCGTTGTTGTAAAACGGCTACCGTGAGCATCATTTAGCACTGTACAAGAGCTGCAGGTGAGGTGGATTATGTTCTTTTCACTGCAGTTCTTTACCCTTTTGACTTTTCCACATGCAAACTTTCAACGTGCAAACCAGGGTGACGGCACAAACCTTCTGCATGCCTGAACAAGCACAGCAACAGACATTTTTGGAAAGACCATGAGAGAATTATGACTTTTTTTTGTTTGTTTGTGTGTGTTTTGCAATCAGTCAGAGTCCATACGGTTTCCTTTAATGCTAGCTATTTTACTGAAGACTGTAGTGGTTTAAAAATGTCTGTGTAAAGTGTTGGCTTACCTAAAAGTGAAAATTCTGACGGCATTTACTCATTCTCATGAAATTCTAAACCCATAAGGTTTATTTTTTTGTCTTAAAAAACAGTATTTTGGTGGAATTTAATTGGAAGCATATCAATTTCTCCGATTTCATTTAAAGTTTGTACATCTAAAACTCTGACAAGTCAAAACAATAATAAAGAGATTGTATTTACTTGAATCTAGCAGTTCAATCCAAGTCTTCTGAAGGTACATGACAACTTTGATAAACAGATTTAATTTGGGCTTTTATTTGCATATTAACATTGATCAGTGAACATAATCAGAAGCTTAGGCATGAAAAAAGTTACTTCAAACATGCTAGAGTGACAAAAGTAATGGACATTATTGGTCTTTGTGGAAGCACAAACATGCCACTTGACATCTAAGGTTGAACTTCATTGTTTCTTGCAGAATTTTTGCAGTTTAGGAGTCTTGTTTTTAGCCCAAATACCTAAAAAGTCTTTAATGAAGAAACATTTTCTGGACAAGTGAAGAAAATGATAATTTACGTTATTATAGATTTATTATTTATTGGTTTTCAGAAATAATAAATCAAAATTAAATGTGTTTTTCCTTAAAACAAGCAAAATAATTTGTGAGTGGTGCAAGTAAAAATCTTTTTTTTTTTTTTTTTTGGAAAATAGCTCAAAAAAGGAAGTGTGCCACATGATACCCATGAATGTACCTCATTGGTTCTTGCAGAATCTCTAATGTACATGTGGCATTCAAGAAAGGACCTCATTGGTTTTTTTAGGAAGCTGGTGTGACAAGAATGATCTTTTTTGTGCACACCAGGCAAACATGTTTAAACTTCCATAATTAAATATAAGTGCTACAAATATTGCTTACTTATTATGGTTTTTATGTATATAAAAACACAAATCTGTTTATCATGATTAGCAATCATGTCTTTTAGAAGACTTGGATTAAACTGCTCAATTCATTTGGATTTACAATTTTCCTTATAAATATTTGAAGCATCAACATTTTGACTGAAACAGCTGTCAGTGGAGAGAGAGAAAAAAAGTCTGTCTCTGATTTGATTCCGCATTGGGCCTGAGGGTCAGTAAATGACGACCAGATTTTTTAAAAATCATTTGGGGAGCACCAACCCTTTAAGTGTACTCCAGCATTTCAAGTCAATTTAAACCTAATAAATTGCAATGTAGACACTATAGCAACAAATCTGTGGCACCAAAGAATCAGAAAGTTGTTATCTGAGATTGTTTCTGTGCCATTCAGCAGTAAAGACTAGTGGACAGTTATTAACCTGTTGGATGTGAATGTTCATTATGATAGCGTGAACTCTCCTTCAGATGTTTGAGATTATGAATAGTAGTACACTGGGCTGTAGCAGTCGGGCTGTGCCTTGTAATTTAATCAGAGCGACCGGTGGATTTAAGATGAGAAAGAAAGAAAGAAAGAAAGAAAGAAAGAAAGAAAGAAAGAAAGAAAGAAAGAAAGAAAGAAAGAAAGAAAGAAAGAAAGAAAGAAAGAAAGAAAGAAAGAAAGAAAGAAAGAAAGAAAGGGGGAGGGAAAACATGCATGAGAACAGACAATGCTGCGAAAGAGAAATGTGTTTGTCTCGTTTGTATCTCTCAGTCTCCAGCAGGGTAGCTGATTTGGTTTATGAAGTATGTTAATAATCAAATGATCGACAAATAACAGATGTATTAGTTCATGCGGCTTGAAATGTCAAGGAGGCTAAAATCGGAAATCTAATACTGAAAGCCTGTTATATTGTATTATATTACATGACAAACCCTCCAGTCCAAATTATATAGGCCTCCTGCAGTGAATAATCTTAACATGAAACGGTGCTGGGGTTTTGTAATTAAACTGTGTAAAACAATGGATGCTTCAGCAGAGGTGCTGACAGTTGTGCTTTTTTCTTTGGGGGCTTTTCTCTCAGAAAGTCCTAAAGGATGAAAAAAAAATTTCCCCCGTGATGCAAATGGAGAGTAACGTATGAATATTTAAGTAATGAAATTACTCACTCGCCAGCTGATGAGAAACAAAGCCAGAGAGATCCTGGAGTGAGAACGAGAACGTCGGATCCATTGTGACATTTTCACTTTTAACAAATGACCTTCAGAGTAACCGGATTACAGCGCAGCCAGGTGAATTGTGGCTCTTGTGGCACAACGAAAGAGCTCAACTTTTCTGGCCATGTGTGTGTGTGTTTCTTCTTAGACTAGGGTTGGCTTAACACTTACCCCACACGAGAATAACATATATTAATATGTTATAGTGTCATAGAAACTGTGTGTTTTGTTATGCAGTAACTTTTGTTTCTGAAGCCAAGGCTTAAACTCCAAATGCAAAGAGAATATTAGAGTAGCTCATCCGAAGAGGAAGAAAAAAAAGGCAATTATTCACTCTTGTCATATGACACAAATCACACAGTTATGCATTTCTTATTAATTGAACGCAATAATTTTTAAACAAATTATAAACTAAATAATTTAAGAACACTTGAAAAGTTTTTTGTAAAGGATTTATTCAAACTGAGCCATAAAGCTTACAGTTTATGGTTTTTGCTGTCATAATTTGCTGTCAACTTTTTTCCCCATCTGTTCTCCAAAGAAGAAACACTCTGTAAAAATATGGGAGTGATGCTTTTTTTCCCCTTTTTGACTTTTTCATCGCATCATATAGCTGTCAGAAGTGTCATCAGAGTTACCGATTTTTAGCTATTTAAGGGAAAGGAAGAGCATCAGCGTGAGACCGCTTTAGTGAGCGTGTGTGTGTGTGTGTGTGTGTGTATGCCAGTTTTGCTTAACCACATACAGGAGCTCCTGCAACTAGCAGGTTGTTTCTGGTAGCGTGGTGACAGAGGCCTTCAAACAGAATAGTTTGCTAATTTGAGCTAATCGTGAATTCGCTGTGAGGGCTACTGAATTAATCATGACATAAGCCACAGATTCAGTGCCTGTATCTCCTTAAAGATTACATTCTCCTCTCCTGCTGTGTTTTTATGGCAGTTTTGGTTGGAATCGACATCATTTTGCTCAGTTCAGCAAATCAGATTAGGGATTTATTCACTGGTTCTCATTTACTGTATGTGAGCTGAGAGTGTGTCAGATTGGTTTTATAAGTAAGTTTTCGTCAGAGGCCTGGAACAGTACAAACTGCACAGTGTTGCTGGATGTTGAAGTTGTTGTTGACACCCTGTTGATATATATGTGTCACAGAGATGGTGTGAAAAGATGAATGTACATAATTGTAATAAATATCTGATTTAACACAAATCTCTTGATTTTTCATTTGAATGCTCTGGTTCTTTATTTTGCCTCAAGTTGAATCAGATTTTCTTTATATGTAATTTCAATATACATTAAAGGGCACCTATGATGAAAATCAACTTTTGTAAGCTGTTTGAACAGGACTGTATACTGTATGTATAGTGTGTCCATTGTCACAGCCATATCACCCTGTAGCCCAAAACCGGTTACTCACTGAAGCTAAGCTTGGCTGATCCTGATAAGTACCTGGATAAGAAACCACATGGGTAAACTAGATTGCTGATGGAAGTGGTGTTAGTAAGGCCAGCAGGGTGGCTCAACCTGTGCTCTGCGTGAGTCCTAATGTCCCAGTAAAAGTGAAGGAGAAACTATACTGTCGGTGGGCGCCGTCTTTTGGATGAGATGTTAAACCGAGGTCCTGACTCTGTGGTTATTAAGGGTGCTTTCACATCTGTAGTTTGCTTCATTTGGTCCGGACCAAGGGTAATAAATGATACATTGTTGCCGTCTACATCTTCTGCCGTCTTTGGGTCGTTTTCACACCACACTGCTGGCATTGGTCCGAACCAGTTGAAACGAACCAAAATGCAGTCATCTGACAAAATCCACATATCTCATTGGCCAGATGTTGTTGAACATATTTCCTAAACTGCTTATTGATTGGTCAGAATTAACATGCGGGAAAATGGCAGTGAACTCCCGCAGGTAAACAAAACCTTTTACTCTAGAGGGAGACTGCGCTGGCTGATTGTATCCCTGCTTTAGACAAACTATACATTACAAAAATGAAGCGCGGCTGGAAAACAGTGTTTAATGCATCGCTCGCCACTTCAGGAGGAGACGTGAATTAATTTAGCTAAACTGCGACATGGTCATCTTGCGTAAATATTACCAAAGATCCATCAGGTAATATTTTCCCCTCTCTCTCTCTCTCTCTCTCTCTCTCTGTTGGTAAAGTGCTGTCAACAAATAATTTTCCTCCATATCCCATAATGCACAGTGCATCGGCCTACGGCAGCTAAATTAGTCCAAAACGCGCAGTACTTTTTGCGGTTGGACCTGTTTTAGTATGAATCATATTCTCACCACAAACGAACCGCTCCAGGGTTCATTTAAAAGCGTACCGAGACCACCTCTTCAAGCAGGTCTCGGTACACTTATTCGGTCCGCTTTTGGTGCGCACTCGAGTACGATTGCTGCATTCTCACCTGCCCAAACGAACCATGCCAAAAAGGGAAACGAACTCTAGTGCGATTCAATCAAACTAAATAAGGCAGGTGTGAAAGCACCCTAAAAATCCCATGGCACTTCTCATAATGAGTAGGGGTGTAACCCCAGTGTCCTGGCCAAATTCTCTCTATCGGCCCTTAACCATCATGGCCTAGCAATCATTCCCATCCACCGAATTGGCTCTATCACTGTCTCTCCACTCCCTATAAAGCTGGTGTGTGGTGACCGCGCTGGCGCCATTGTCCTGTGGTTGCTGTCACATCATTCAAGTGGATGCTACACAATGGTGGTGGTGTGGAGAACCCCCTCATGATTGTGAAAAGCCTTAGGTGTATGGCCATACACGATAAATGCACTATTTAAATACACATTACATTACATTACGTTACACTGCCATGTTGAAGTGATATAAACACAAAAAGTCTCGTTTAAAATGTCCTGATGTTAAAATACAACCCAAATCCCAGTGATTTTGAGGCCTTCCACAACGTGAAGTTAGGAGTGTGTTTTTCCCCGCTCACTTAATTGATTGACAGGCACCATGTTTCTATAGTAACATGTATACACGTCCACAAAACTTTTTTTTTTTTTTTTGCAAAGAAATTAAAATACCTGTTCCATCTCTCTGTGATTTTTATGTTTAAAATGTTTTTAAAACAGAGCATGTTTGTAGGAGAGTAAAATCGCTATGTAATTCTTAACCGCTATAATCACCATGGCCACATGGTGTCAGTAAACGCTAGTCTGTGTGTGTGTGTACTGTAAATGACATTTGTGTGAGACTCATCATTTCAGAAAGGCTTGAATAAACTCCACCACAAATACATCAAATACACCTACCTGGTATTTCTGGCTAATTGAGCTGTATTTTAGCTACATCCATGTCTGTCTCTTATCACTTACTAGGGCTGTAACAATACACGATATGAAATCGAAATCGCGACACAGGATCGTAGATTTGGTCACACTTCTATGTGGATAACTGTTATGAAAATGTACAAAATAAACCTGGTTTAATGCCTGTTTCACACCGCAAGCGTCAGCAGCGCGTACTGTATGTCGAGCAGTAGCAGCACGCAGGCGTTTGCCTTTCACACCAGCTGCGTCTGCAGCACGCTGCTCTTCGGCAGCTGCTGCAGAGATCAACCTATCTCTGTCTATTCTATCTAGTTACCCATGTCTCCCTATATACAAATACACTTTTTAAACTTTTCATCTGCACCAAGGCACCTCCTATGCTGTTTCTTTAACCTGCAAATGTTTATTTTACAAATTTTATAGATCAAATAGTACTGTATGCTTCTTAAGCAATATGAGAAGTTCTACAGTCAGAAGAAAATCGCCTGCGATATCATGTCATTTGTTTTTTGATTGTCAGGTTGCTGTAAGTCTATATATAATAATGTTTATACAATATAGTTATAATGATATTTATACAGATCAAACTAGTGTTACCTTCTCCGCTTCAGTGATGTCCAGCGGCAGAATAACAGCTCATTAATTCATGCTTGTGCAGAGGATGAGACAGACAAAAGTAACCAATTCATGCCCTTCTTTTACTTATTTTCGTGTTGTCAGATTCACAGTGCAAACAGCCCCCGGTAGGAATAACTCGAGTGAACATAAAACAAAGCCGATTAAAACTTTCTTCCTCTGCTCAGCTGCACAGAACACAGCGAGTTAACAACATCCAGCATGCGTGTCGAACTACACTACCCACAATACACTTCGCTATGGACTACAAATCCCGTAAATATTCTATTCCCCCCTCCTTAAACACTAGTGTGCAACTTAAGCAAAACTGATACTAAAATTGTTTTACATTTGGTTTTGTAGTTTGGACCTAAATAAATGTTTGTGCCGTTTTTAATCGTTTAAGTTCATTTGATTGACTATATATATGAACCATTTGACATTATTAACCCATTTACTGGGTAAAATTGCTACTTTTTACTGTCATTCAATGTGTTTTGGTCATTATCAATGCACTGTTACTTTAATTGAGCGTGAGCAGCGCGTCAAAAATAGACCCAGCGCCGAAACTATCGCTGCACTGCTGCTTCGGCGACGCTGAAGCCTCGCTCTGACGCGCTGCTGCGTGCGGTATGAAAGCTCTAATCTGTTAACATGGACGCCGAAAACACATGCGCTGCTCACGCTCTGCGCACGCTCCGCTGACGCTTGTGGTGTGAAACAGGCGTAACATCTACAAACCGGGATTGAAGCGTCATTTTTTATAATTGTACTAACATGCGGCTGTGGTGATGAATTACAACATTTATTACACACATGCACTATTTTAAAAACTTTTTAAACTTGTAAATCTCATTCTTGATCACACATGATGATTGATGATCACAGCGAGCTGAACAGATCTTTTAATCCCAGTTGCTTTGCACACGTCCTGTTTTGTTGATATGATTATATGTGTTAATACAGAAACATGTTAATACGTGGTTGTCAATCAATTCGTTGGACAGGGAAACCGCACTCCTACATCATGATGCAGGGGGCCTCAAAATGAGAGGGATTTGAATCCTATTTTAATATCAGAAAAAAAAGACTTATTATCGTTATATCACCCCAAATATGACCGTAGACACACTATACCTACACACAGTTCTGTCCAAACAGCTTTCAAATATTGATTTTCATCATAGGTTAATTTACTGGGTTTTTTTTTTTGGGGGGGGGGGGTGTTCTGTCTCTGAACAGTAATTGCTTAAAATATTTGTAATATTTTAATTATGAATTGTACTTTACACCAAGCTTATATTACTAACTGTGCATAACTGTGTGCACAGACCTACAAAAGTGGATAAAGTTTGCATAATATTAACAAACTACTTTATCATTAGCTCAGCATTCTTCTTGCAGTTTTCAGTGGACTCTATTAAGGTAATTCAGTCGATAAGTCTTGATGTTAAAGCAGCACTGTTTAAAAAACATGTAGAAAAGGCCCTATTCCACTGTAGTAAGCAATACAAATATTCCAGTGCATTATCAAGTTTATGAATTTAATTTGTCTGTCAAGGTCTAAATGATCAATAGTCTTGCACATATTGATGTGGTGTATAAACTTCTCCAAGGTTCGATACCGCATCCCTTTGTAATCCATTAACCTCTCCCCGGAGTTCAGGCCAGGCTCAGATTTATAGGGGCTGCTGTAATAAATGCACTTGTACATCATTTAGTGTCTTATGGGACAAGCAGTGCATTCCTGCCCAGAAAGCCTCTTCCATCCCAATCTCCTACTCTTTGGAGTGCTATATGTAAGGTCCTTGCACTGAAATTGTTGTGCAAAAAAACTTGTCAGTCACATTTACACAAATCAGGTCAATTTTTTTTTTTTGTTTCCCACATCTGTTAGTAACCAAACTGCAAAGTCCAGAATGGTGTCTGAATTAGTTCACATTGTCTCGCATCACAAGGCACTTTATGTCAAGTATATAAAGTATGTACCCAGGATAACAAAGTGGAGAATACAAAGAGATGGACTGTGAAGATAGATTGTGGTGTTCTTTTCAATATGTGGTTCCAGAATCAATAACAAGTCATCAAAACTGGAACACTGACATCCTGAAGTAAACTCTAAATAATCCCACAGCTCATTCATAAGGTTGTGGATTTTTCCTCATTTTTATTTCTCTGTTTTCTTTTTTCTTAGAAGGAAAAGGAAAACAAAATTGCTGCTAACTGAAATATTTTTGAATTTTATTTTATGATTAATAACATACAGTGTGTGTAATGTTTCTGTGCATGACAAATTTAGTATGACATTTACCAGTTAGTTAAAGTGTTAGTTCACTCCAAAAATTAAAATTCTGTAGAAATAACTCACCTTATGTCGTTCCAATGCCCTGAGACTTTTGTTCATCTTCGGAACACAAATTAAGATATTTTAGGTGTAATTTGACAGCTCCCTCATCCTCCATTGACAGCAAGATTCCAGACTTGTTCAAAGTCTGTAAAAATAGCAAAGAAAAAAAAAAAAATCTCAAAACAGCCCATATGCCTTCAGTGGTTTGATCAGAATATTATCAAGCTATGAGAATACTGTTGTGCCCACATAAAACAAAAGCAACTGCTTTATATAACAGATTCATCTTCTCAATGAGTACATTTACATCAAGGGTGTCAAAACTCTGTCCTGGAGGGCCGGTGTCCTACATAGTTTAGCTCTAATTTTCTTCAATACACCTGCCTGGAAGTTTCAAGTATATCTAGAAAGAGCTTCAGGTGTAGCTGATTTGGGTTGGAACTAAACTATGCAGGACGACAGTTTGGGCACCCCTGGTTTACATGGACACCAATAATGCGATTTTAATGAGATTAAGATAACACTCTGATTAAGAGTCTACCATGTAAACGGCTATTTTTTATTAATTTAATTTGATTAAGGTCATGATCAAACTAAACAGAAATCGAATTAAAATATGTGGAATATGCCAATTTTAGTCACATTATTAAAGTTCAGTACAAACACCGCAATCAAACTATTATCGTCATGTAGGCCTTTTCACATGTTTTCCACATAATATTTATAATATTGCTTTTACTGGTTTATAAATCCCTACATAGTCTAGCCCTAGTATCACTCCTGTGATCTCTTAGATCAAGGCCCAATCCCAATTCTATTTTTGTACCCCTTCCCCTTTTCCTTGACCCTTAAAACCGTGTGTGAAAAGAAAGGGCTTCAAAATGTACCCCTAAAAAATGGGACACCACTATCATCATACTGTATGTCATAGCGATCTCTTGCTTCATATAGGATCAGACGACCACAACTGCTGGATTGATTCCAGTTGCATAAGGCATATATCATGTTATCATAACAATCTAATGTGGCAATAAGATCGTAACTATCCTGTGCATTTACACAGTGGTCGTAT
The DNA here is from genome assembly GCF_052040795.2 of Danio rerio. Classification (NCBI taxonomy): domain Eukaryota; kingdom Metazoa; phylum Chordata; class Actinopteri; order Cypriniformes; family Danionidae; genus Danio; species Danio rerio. The sequence goes on from NC_141043.1 coordinate 31,940,193, forward strand.
TCATCAATGTAAACACACAAAAACAACATTGACACTATAGCAGACACTGTAAAAAGGTCATTCTCAGCCACTAGACATTACTGACAGTGTATTCGAGTGTCATCAAGTGTCATAATGTTGTGGGACTGCTATACAAGAGGTATTATTATGGATTATAGATCGCGAAATTTTGCGGTTTTTATTTTAGTGTTTTATTTTTTTATGTGCTTGTTTGTTGTAAAAATTTGTGATAATGACAGAAGATAAAAATTTGTGGATCTCCTGACTTCTGACCAGGTGCAGCTATCCTGCTGTTGTGGCTGGTGTATTCTAGGAAATTTTCTTATCCCTTGGTTTCGAGAGTGGTCCTGAAAAATCTCTGTTATCTAAGGCTATCTACCCCTTCCCCTTAGCTCTACGCCTTTAAGCTAAAGAGAATTGGGACACCCCTACCTCTTCACAGGAATGCGCAAAACGAGGGGAAGGGCCAAGGGGTAGAATGGGAACTGAGCTCAAGTGATCAAAATTTTCTTTTAGTTCCTCTGTCCAGACTGAAACATTGGGGGACAGAGCTTTTTAACCCAGCTGTTCAGAAACGCTGGCTAAAACGCTAGTGTGGACGCGGATCGTTTTCATTCTAAAACACGTTTTAAAACTAAAACGCACTAGTGTAAACGGGGCCTCAGGATCTTCAACCTCATCAGTGGTCTTTACTAAACAGTATGCGCTCAATAGGCTGCTGCTGTATTGATGTGTGCTAAACTCCATTGTTCTCCTGAACTGAGCACTCAGCAGGTTAGAGGGCTGAGTGTCTCCTTGGATCAATGCGAGGGTTGTTAGCCCTTCCTGCCCCGGGAGGTTCAGTGCACACAGCGCAGCCTCTGGTGCTCATGGAGGCATCGCAATGGAGATGCCACATCGCCATACGTCTTAATCTGGGTTGCCTTTTGACATCTTTAGCCTAAAGAGACATTTCAAATTGCACAAAAAGACCAATTTTAGTCCCACTCTTCTGATGTTTAACTCATATTTTTTATTGACACATAAAATGTTGTTGTCTAGTATTTACATTACTTATACTTCTGGTGACCTTTTACCATAAGGTTTCATTATTAGTTAACCCCTGTGCACTGTTCAAATTTTTTTTTTTTTTTTTTTGTTACAGGGATAAAAAAAACTCCTTATTAAACTCCTGTAAAAATGGATCAGATAAATATTTGTTTTCAAATTTCTTTTGCTTGAATCTGTTAATCAACTTCAGTCCTGATAAAAATTATACTTAGATGTTTTGAAAATTAGAGAATTTTAACTGTTTAATTGCCAAGTTCACAAATGATGTCACTGATTTGGTTGGAAAACACACAAATTACATATTTTCAATACACTGTAAGTAATTGTGGACTGGATTTGTTTTTATCTTTTCTCACAGTCTTGGACTTGTGTAAGATTAGTAACAACGTTGGCTTTGATGCATTGTTAGATTTTTAAAAAATTTCACTAATTTACTGTTAGTGGCTGTTTTTGCCTCATTGACTTTCATTATAACCACATTTAATGATCAGGACTGAGGTTGATTAACAGATTCATGGAAAAACAAATAGAAAATAATTTTTATCTGATGGATTTTTACAACAATTTTGTTGAGGGTTTTTTCTCAAAATATGTGTCAAAATAGCATTTGTCACCAAAAATCATTCTGCTAGCTGAAACAGAAAAACTTATGGCCAAATTAAGACACACAATCACCCCAAAGTGGATAAGAAAATCCCCAAGAGTACATAAGGGTACATATATTTGCTAACATGAACTAAGAATGAACAAAACTTGTACTGCATTTATTTATCATACTTCATCATTTACCAATGCGTAATTAAAATCCACAGTTAATTTCAGTTAACAAGAAGTAATAACTTTTTTTTTTCATTGTCAAATACAAAGATGAATAAAAACTGTAATAATTATGTTGTTCCTTTGTTTGTTCATGTTAGTAAATACATTAATATCATTTATGGAAATTTACTGTAAAGTTTTACTGTAATTCTTTTATAATAAAACACTTGAAATGTATGCATTTAAAAGTATAAATATTAAAATGTTTGTACATTTAAAATGAATATTATATTCTAAATTAAAATAGCATAAATAATTTATTATTGTATGCATACATCTACAGTATTTGTACAAAATATTTGAATTTAGTAATAGAAATCATATTAGTATAATACACTAACATAACAGTAGTTCCTCATATATAACGCAATAATTATAAAAAAATATATATATTTCTTAATGGATTTATCTAAATTTCTTTGTTTTATCCTTATGGCTCTCCAGAAGGTTCCGAAAACCCTTTTTCTAGATGTGCCTCAATTAAAACAAAAGAAACATTTTTAACCCCTTTAAACATCACTTTCATCACTAGTGCTTTCCTGAAATAGATTTAGAACAAATTTCATATTAAAGATACCAGACGATGACAGTTATACCTATCTTTATTTTAACAATGGCACAGCAGGTGTCCCATTAAAACAGTATCCCTGGACACAATTCGAGTCGCCAGGGCAAAAAACCTCTCCAAGTTCTCTGAGCTTTGCATGCGAAAGGTCAAGCCTAATTCTACAGGGATGTACTGGAGGGGTGACTTCCTCCTTCCGTCTCAGATAAGATAAGCAGGAGCGCACGCAGGGCTGCATGTGTAGGAGGGAGCCTGTTTGATGTTGTGCTAATGTGGGTCCAGACCTCTGGAGCACCACTGGGTTTCCTACACTCAAAGGGACTCCGCTGATGGACAGATGGTATCACGCACCACGGGATCGTTTGTGCTCTGTGCGCCTGCAAATCGCCTGCTTGCTGTATTGCGCTTCAGTTTGGATTTCCATCATAGTGTCCTGTGAGCCCCTTTGGCACATATTTGGGATCCCCCTTGTCCATGCTGTATTTGTAGACTTTAGCCCAAAAAACACATACTAATATCACATCGAAATATAATGGAAGGGTGGCTCAGTGGTTACCTCACAGCAAAAAGGTTGCTGGTTCGAGACCTGGCTGGGTCAGGTGGAATTTCTGTATGGAGTTTGCATGTTCTCCTCGTGTTTGCTTAGGTTTCCTCCGTGTGCTTCAGTTTCCCCCACAGTCCATATGTGGTATAGGTGAATTGAATAAACTAAATTGGCCATATTGTATGTGTGTGAATGTGAGAGTGTATGGGTGTTTCACAGTATTGGGTTGCTGCTGTAAGGGCATCCACTTTGTAAATCTTACGCTGGAGAAGTTGGCGGGTTATTCCACTGTGGCAACCCCTGGTAAATAAAGGCACTAAGCCAAAGGAAAATGAATGAATAAATATATTGGGTAAAAAGCACTGTCATATAATGCAGTGTTTCTCAACGTCTTTCCAGGAGGACCACCAACACTGCATGTTTTGGATGTCTGTGTTGGATTTTACCAGATAAAAAATGGTTAAAGCACACAAACAAACAACATTGATGATGCCATGACTGAGTGTGGAATAATAGGATTCATCTTCATTACACTTTATAAGACTCCTGCAAAAATTGCGTTCCTCAGTGAGCTAAGGTCTTTGGATTTGAACATTGTTTGAAACATTTGAGATAAAGTACATAAGTATTTTTAGCAAAATAGTAGTCAACATTTGAAGTGGATCATCACCTTTCATCAAAGTTGTCCTAAAACTATTAAACAGCACCCGTTCTTGTCCTAGGACAATTTTTGAATGCCATTTTTAATTCATTTCAAATGTTGATTACTGTATATAAAATGGTTGTAGTGTTTTAAGTATCTTTTAATGAGAAAATCTAACATATTGTTCCTTTTATGTGACACACTTAAAGGGATAAGTCACCCAGTTCATTTACTCACCCCTTAAGCCATCCAAAATGTGAGTAGCTTATTAATTTTTTTATTTTTATTTTTTAGCTGAAATTAGAAATGGTGGTTGTGGTGATTCTTCTTTTTTTTTTTTTACAGAACGGGAAAGCAGAGAAAAGAGAACAGGATTGGCTAAGAACGGCTGGGTATCGGACGCGTATCATTGCAAGCACCGTAGTGCTACATGTCCACACACTTAACCACAAGGCTACTAGTGCTGACGTCTAGGTGATTCATTAAATGTAAGTCAACATTTCTTGTCATTTTGAGACACACACAGTCAAATCAAACATCATAGTCCACCAAATAATTTTTCCAAAGCAAAAAAAAATCCCTCCATTCTTTGCAAGAAACAACATTATTTACAAAGATTATAATCTTTTAAGGCCATCAAACAGTCCTTACCGCTTTTACATTAGTCTGGAGCATGAGTTTCCTGTCAGATGATGACATGCAGGAGCAGACTTTCTCTGTAGTGATGGTTGGTCTGTGTGGTATTGCCCAGCCCCTTTCTCTATTGTGATTGGACAGCTGGCTCAAAGGTGACATTAATAAGTGTTGTGTTTTATTTAAAGTTGAGCAGTCTTTAACTCATGGCATCCAGAAAAAAATGGTAAGCATGCAATGCTCATTGCTTTCACACTGCTGGCCCCCCAAAAATGTGTTGAACATTACAGTAACTGGACAATACTTACAGCATTATTACCTTTAATCCACATCCTCTGCATAGCAATCCTGTCAGATGGTAAATTATATATGATATACAAATAAACTAAACAGACAGTTTTTTATGAATACTCCAAGTTGCAAAGACTCAATAAGATAATAATTAAAAACAGATCAGATATGTACTTTTTGAAAACATACATTATATTGAATACAGCGATACTGAAATCAATTTACATAAACTTTTTTTTTTTTGACTGTAGTGTAATAACATGCACATTTGTTAAGCTGCTTTGGAACAATAATTATTGTGAAAAGTGCTATACAAATACACTTTAATTGAGTTATATGAATAATGATTTATGGGTGCAAACAAGTTGTTTAAGACAAAAAGATTGCATATGTTGTATTGTTCATTAAAATGTGCTTGTGCTTATCCTGGAACTGCAAACTATATAACAGATTGAGAGTAAGCTTGTGTGCATAATCTCAATCAGAAATATTTGCTTCATGAATTCCATGTGTTTGAAACTTGTCATGATGCGACAGGAAGCTTGAGCTCCACATTGTCTTGAACAAACTCGGCACTGTTTGCCAAGACTGTGGATTAAAGCTAATAATGTTTTATATAACATTCAATTTATTGCACAGATCTCATAAGACTTCAATGTGTGATCAGAAGCCATAGATATTAATTTTATTTTGCCTTTAAAAATTATTTTCTTTCTTTTGGCTTACATTTTTGAAGTCAGTTTCAGCTAAAAATCTTCTTTAATATTCAACTGAAGACAAACAAGTCACCTGATTTAAATTTTGCGGGACGAACCATACTTTAGTGCAAAAATATTCCAACTAAGGGAGATGTCATGGTCTAAAAGTAATACAAGGCTTGACAGCCCGCACTTCAGGGAGCAGGAGTTGAGGTGAAAATAAGCCAAGGTCGCATGAGACGGCCTGCGTAAGACCTTAGTGGGCTAAACCAAAGTGCAACAATACCGCATAGTCATAAAGCACTTTGTCATCACTTATATGATTGTTCAATCGAGCAGGATTGCATTTCGCCCTGCTGTGTGGCTGCTGTCACTTGATGTTCCTCTGGCCCTGTTTCAACTCTAAATGGAACAAATACTCACCACCGCCACCACCATGATGCTCATGCAGCAAACGCTATGGCCCTAAACTGAGGTATATGGAAGGACAGGGGGTGGGGTGTGAAAAACAGAACGTGGGAAGAAAACAATAGCGTGCTGTAAAAGAGAAGAATAAATCTCCGGGGAGCTGAGAGGCCCTGGAAGTGGTAATACTGGAGACAATATTTATGAATTGGCCTGTAATGAGCCATCAGCGGCATGGTGGATATGAGTGCACCACTGGAGAAAAATGCCCTTGTCCTAAGCCGACCAGGGAGAGCATCCGTGTTATAGTGGGTAGAATGGATTATCTGGAGGTGCCTGTTGGTTTGTTGAGGGAATCAGGACTGCAGGCGGTGATGGGGCAACAGGTGCAGCCCTCACCGAAGCTTGCAAATTAGACAAATGGCATGCGCAGCTCCTGAAAGAAGCTGCAGGCTCTGAGGAGGAAGTGAAAGTGAAGCTCTGTTTGGTTCTGACTCTCCGTTTGGTTCAGATAGGACTTGCTCATCTTTTCTTATCACACTCTTTTCTTTCTCTGTTGTTTACTTTCCACATGAATGTAAAGAATGTTACTTGTTCATCATCTTTTGTTATTTATCTTATTACATGCCCATGTGATCTACCATATATTGGGAAAACTAATCGAAAACCTGTATCAGTGAATTGTCCATTAGGATGGTCAATTATTCTTCATTGTGGGGCCAAACATGTTGCTGATGCTGGTCATAAACACAGTCACATGAAATGTTCTGGCATTCATAAATTGACATTCAAAAGTAGGTGGTGATCCTAACAGAACATGTCAAGCAAAGTGGATATATTATTATGGACTGTGTTTATATGAATTGATAAAATTATTGAACTTAATATTTTTTAAATAACAATTTGTAAACGTTTCATAAACTTACCTTCAAACATTGGTGTCCAGTATTATCCATATTGTTTTTATAGTACTGTACATACACTCACTGGCCACTCTATTAGGTACACCTTACTAGTACTGGGTTGGACCCCGTTTTGTCTTCAGAACTGCCTTAATCCTTTCTTGGCATAGATTCAACAAGGTACTAGAAATATTACTCAGGGATTTTGATTCATATTGACAAGATGCATCACGCAGTTGCTGCAGATTTGTCGGCTGCACATCAGTGATGGAATCTCCTGTTCCACCACATCCCAAAGGTGCTCTATTGGATTGAATTCGGGTGACTGTGGAGGCCATTTGAGTACAGTGAACTCATTGTCATGTTCAAGAAACCAGTCAGAGATGTACTTTATGCCATGGTGCGTTATCGTGCTGAAAGTAGCCATCAGAAGATGTGTACACTGTGGCATTCAGTGTGGTCTTTTTCTGCTGTAGTCCATCTTCCTCAAATTTCCCGGTTCTAACTAGTGGTTATTTGAGTTACTGTTGTCTTACCGTTGCGATATTTTCTCTTTTTCTGACCATTCTCTGTAAACTCTAGAGATGGTTGTGCATGTAAATCCCAGTAGATCTGCAGTTTCTGAAGTACTCTGACCAGTCCATCACATTAGTTTTTTATTTGTTTATCATTTATTTAATTATAAATATTCATATATAGATTTTTAAACTCGATCTGCTTGGTCTAGTTTGAGCTACTGAATCATCATGTAATCTTTAAGTTAAGGCTGTTTCTCTATTCCAAGAACACAGAGAACAGACTTGAATACTTGTGAAGACCGGTCTTCCCAAGTTACTTTGGAAGAAACACTCAGGAGACCGCGAGAACATAGAACGCATCCCCAGAGAAATGAGATCCTGCATTCTTCATGATGGTCACATGACCTTCACACATTTTTAATGGAAAATTATGTAAACATTACAGCATTCATACGGTTTATAGTTTTTCCCCTTTTCACAATATATACTATGCATAAAAACCTTACAAATATACATTGTACAATACAAATAAAACTAATTTAAATACGAATTTCAGCAATTAAAAAACCCTTAACAAATTAATGCCTTTTTTAAGATTTTCATGGTAATGTTTACTTTCAACGTCTCATTTATGGAAACTCTTCCTAAGATAAATAAGTTATATCACTGAACTTAATAATAAATCTATATAGAATGCTGCTCTTCCCACCACCGTTATTAAGCAACAATGACTACTGGGACTTCTCGAGCGAGTTTTGTGCTCAAGTCTGCATCGATGCATCCTTGATATTAAGAATACATCCGGGAACTTTTACGCCTCCTCCGTTCTTGTGGTCTTGAGTTTTTAACTGAACTTTGGGAGTTGATGATGACGCTACAAGAGAACATGGGGACGCAAGAATGCTGAAGAACGCATATTAAAAAACAGCCTAAGAGTTGTAACATTGTTGATTTGACATTGATTGATCAACATGTGACCGAAACATTCTTTAGTAAATTCATCTTGTTTCTTTCCTTTTGATTTTTGAGTGTGCAGACTTTTTTGGACAGTATTATTTTCTTTAATCCCCATCCTTTGCATAGCAATCCTGTCAGATTATAAACTGTATACAAATACACTAAACATATTCTTAAAACAAGTTGCAAAGACTTAATCAGATAATTTAAAAATACATATTTTCTTACATTACACATGCAAATGCACACTGCAACCCTAAGAGGACATGCTGGATAACTCTCTGAAGCTTTTTTGCGCTGCTATAACTCGGTGCCTAAACCAACAGAGCTGCTTTTGGCTTAGAGCAGAGAGTTTATGCCTTAATTAAGACGATGAATACCACTGCTAACTTCCTCATCACAGTACCTGTGTAATTACACCAGCTCTGCTATATCCTGGAGCACAGCTCTTAATGACTGTGGAATAAGTAAGATGTCTGATGCCTGGAGAAATAACTAAGTCTCTTGTACAGCTGGAGGGTTGCTCTGTCATTAACGTGTTTATTAAAGACTGTTTAGAAATGTGCTGCTTGCATAAAATGCTGTGTGCTTTGAAACCGTACTAAATGTTGTTAGAAACAATAAAGCCATTAAGAGACCCAATAAGAGGTCAGATATGCATTTTATATAGCTTTGATGGCCCTCAAATGTAGATTTTCCTCTCCTACTTTATTTGTTTGGACCAAGATGCTGCTGTGGCAATAACAAGGCACAACGTCATTTTTTTAAAAAAATCTTCCATTTCATTTTCGATAGGCCTGTCCACTAAAGCATATCATTAGTGCAAAATCCCTGCAATCATGTGACTGTACATTAAACATCACATAACTCCTGACTGGGTGAGATTGCGTAGAGTAGCTCAGCAGTTTTGCGTTTAGTGTAAATAGACAAATTGCTTGTTGCAGGAAATGTGTCAGTCTCACAAGCCAATGTTTTGAATAGCAGAGTTTAGTTTGGTGCATTTTTTTTATTTGGGTAGAAATGTTTAACTGTCATATCTTAAGGAAGAGAGTTCACTTGAATGAAAAAAACTGTCATTGTTTATTTAGTAACCAAAAGGTTTAAGCCAATGGGCTCTATTTTAACGATCTAGGTGCATAGTCTAAAGCGCATGAAGCAAAATCCACTTTTGCCATTTAATGACGGAAAAATATGCTTTGCACCTTAGTGCATGGTCTAACGGGCTTGTGCTTATTCTCTTAATGAGGTAAACTAATCAGAGTCTCATCTCACATTCCATTTAAGAGTCAGTTGTATCGCGCCATGGCACCTTTACTATTTAACATGGTGGACTTTGTAAATGAAAAAAACGGAACGATTTACTAGTGAGAAAACAGGTACACAGACCATCTGCAGCGAAAGGATAAACAATGAGCCTCATTCGGCCTCTCTACTTTCTCTTTACTTTTACTCTTTATATGTTGTACGCACTCCACTGAAGACATTCATCAGCCTACATGTTTAATTTCATTTGTAAAGATCAAAGATTTGTTTCAAAACTATTTCTAAATTAATTTTTAATTTCCAGCAAAAAAAATAAATGAACAATAATTAAGAGGTGTGGTAAAAAATGTTTTATCCAAACACACTTCCTATTCTTATACCCATATACTTGTCAGAAACAATAAGCCATTAAGAGAACCAATAAACCTGGCAGGAGGAAAAATCTGAACTTGTTTTTTACTCATTCATTTATTTTATTTTCGGCTTAGTCCCTTTAATAATCAGGTGTCACTATAGCGGAATGAACTTACAACAACCAGCATATGTTTTACACAGTGGATTGTTATTTAGCTTATTCAATTCACCTACTATATACCGCATGTCTTTTGACTGTGGGGGAAACCGGAGCACCCGGAGGAAACCCATGCCAACACAGGGAAAACATGCAAACTCCACACAGAAACGCTCAAACCAGCGACCTTTTTGCTGTAAGATGATCGTGCGAACCACTGGGCCACCGTGATGCCCAAACTAGTTTTAATTAAAACAAATATAAATATGCACTAAATAAATACCGCCAATAATAATAATAATAATAATAACAATAGCTTTACTAATTTAATATTAATAGCATATATATTATAATAGCAATAATAAATATACAGATGCAAATTGTCATGAATGAAGTAGAAAAAAAGGCATGGAGACATGAAGGCATGGATTCAGTGGTTCTTATATTTAAGAAGAAAATATATATTTTTGTAAGATTTTTCATATGTAAATATATTTGTGTATTGCTGTTCATCCTGTGTGTATTAAGCAATGTTTAAGTGTTTGAACCAGCATACGGGCATAACTAACGCGCTCTAAGCTGAACTTTAGACCTTTTTTCAGCTGGTCAATGGCGCAATCTATTACAGTTCTTCAAAATAGCAATGCGGCAACAATGCGCCTTAACACCTTGTTTTTAGACCGGCACGCTCATGATCGAGTCACAAAGTGGCACAAATGGATTTATTATTTAAACAACGTGGCACAAAACATGAAAATTAGGGTGGCGCTGGTCTGAAAATAACAACAGATTGTGCTAAACACGTCTTATGCTTTATTGCGCCAGGTGTATGATAGGGCCCAATGACCCCCACCCCCCTATGGAATGGGATACTACATGGCTTTAAGTCAACTGTCTGGTTAGTAAAATTATTTTGGAAATACAATCTTAACTTTGTGAGCAAGAGATTATTTCAAAGCCATTTAAAAAATTTGCAGCTTTTAACTGTTACAGCACACTATATAAGTCTAGTATATTGCCGATGTTACGGAGGCCAGCTAGTGAAGTACTGTGGAGGTAAACCTCACTCCTCTGACCTCTAAAGATGCTCTAGTGACAGATGTTAGGGGCTTTGGTCTTTAGCCTCCTTGGTAGAGCAACCGACTCCCATTCAGAAAGTCGCTGGTTCAATACCAGCTCGGAAAAAGTTGGGTGGCATAGGACTGGCGGTGTTACACCAACATTTAGAAAAATGCTCATTGCTAGAGTTCTTTTCTTTAACAGACTTGTGGGCTGCAGATACTGAATAACCTGACTAAGGTAATTTTTTGTTAAATATTGTTTAGAAGCTGTTATTGATCTATCTCTGCAGTTCAAACATAGATTGATTCATTACATAAGATGTGAGATGTTCAACCACTAGTAGATGATTTAACTACTGTAGCAGTAGAGGAAATAATGTACCATACCTACCACAATGTCACAACACACCAAAGTGCATCAACAGTTTTTTAAAAGGTAAATTAGATTAAATATATGAATATAAAGTAGATAAATGTACATTTTATAAAAAATTAAGTAAATAAAGTTATGAAGAAAAGTTTTAGGATAAAGTTTTATACAAGTATACATACTGTAGTATAAAGTCCACTTTAGTATAAGTTCTACCGACATCTTTCCTGTCTTCAACTCATTCATTCTGCAAATATAGCTGATGTATTGGGTATTACATGACATTATTTTAAGTGTGTGGAGAGCAGCGTGTTATCAACCAACCACCATAATGTGAAAGATTAGCTCAAGCCTCGTCCCACCTGTTTTCACTTTTCGTTTCATAAAGGCCCACAGCTGCTGCAACAAACAAGGCTTTTTAAAAACCCTCTTATTTACCTTGACCCGGTTCACGAGGATGCTTTGGGAGGCTCTGTCGTGTCCTTATGGTCGTCATATGCTTCAGTGTCACAAGCAGAATGTCATATCCTGTGCGGTCCATCAAAAGAGCTGCTTTTCTAATTCGCTTCGTTCCTTCTCAATCAAGTCTGATTTAAGAGTCAGTTAAATGGACGGAATTGGTAGCTGGCTTTTATTCCACCCTCCCTCTCCACTTTCATTCAATAAGGTTCAATTTGAAAATGGTCTGGTTTGTATCCTTAATATGAACGTGCAGGTGCTTCTAATCACCGAGGCGGCGTGCGCACACGCTGCCACAACGCGAAACGTCGCGATTTATCGCTTGCATTTGCGTGATGTTTTCCAGCGCTGATTGCTTGGACGTGTGATTTCACAGGCCCGCGCCTCCATCTGTATACACCATTTTCTCTAAGTATTGAACATTTTCATCTTTCTTCAATACGAGCTAATTGGATTAAGTTTGAGCAATATTCATAGTGGCGCGCATTGTGCCAGGAGGCTGTTTTATGGCTCCGCCGCGCGCTGTCAGCCTCGTGTTCCTGCCGTCATCAACGCACTAAGGACCACATCAACCATCCCCTCTCATTCTCAGCAAGCCTGCTGGGTTTCCCCCGCAAGA